>NC_138961.1:242827500-243155000 GCF_055761805.1 Camellia sinensis | reverse complement strand
GTAGTAAGCTTCATCTTAATTCTGGCTTATGAAAAGAGCTTATGTTTGGCTCGTTCTTGGGGTTTGATTCGTAAATCCCAAGCCCAGGGAAAGTAGAATCTGAAATCAGTGGAAGTGAGGCCCAAGGATGAAAGATTCTTTTGTGAAATGCTCCAAGCTGAATTAGAAAACCAATGACAGAGAGGACTAAGCTGACAGTAGTGCCAGGTGATCCCTTTCCTTTAGGTCTTTTTCCCGAGGTTGACCAGATTGATTGAAGATTCCTACCCTGACCATGAATTGAATCTTGAGAAAATAGCCAAGGGTGGAAGGCGATGATGAAAAGAAGCTCAACTCCAGGTTGGGTTCCTCGGATCGGCTAATCAAACCTTTCAAGGAAGCTTTCAGGCGCAGATTATGATCAAGCAGATAGGGGAGCAGAGACCAATCCATGGTTAGAGCAGCAGTCGAAGGCATTCAGGTCATCTCACGTCTCAGGCATGGAGATCTGCCTTTGAAGACACGAAATCAAGGCTCATGGGCTAAAGAAGTGAAAGGTGGGGGTATGGTCTTCAGACTAGATTCTAGAGATGTCTGTGCCTTCTTTTGACTGAAAGGTGAGCAAACACAGAATGAAGATCATGAATAGCCTGGACTGGAGTAAAAAAGCAAATAAGAAGCACAATAGTTGGAAGGAAGTAACCCGAACCCGTGCTCCACAAGGGGGCGCGGGGATTTTCCTTTGATTGACGGCTTTTCTACCTCTTCCGAATGCAGGCTTGGCTTGAGAGGCAATTCTAACCTATATCGTTTCCAGTGTCCTTTAGCTGACAGGGGCGAAGGTACGAGATCAATCATGTCGAGGCGAAGGGATTCTTAAGCACGAATTCAACGGGCTACAAAGAGTGAAACGATCTAAATACATGTCTTCCTTTGGGCTATGACTATGGCTTAATAATTGAATCATCTCCATAATAGCCTAACCCTAACCGGCTGGGGGGTTGAGTCACCGGAAAGGAGCAAAACGAGAGAGTACGAGACAGAGACGCAAGCAAGGACGGGGCGATCCACCTTGGAGCGTTCTGGGGACCATGGGCGAGAGGCAGACCGGGTACTATAGGGTTCCGTTACTTACATAGAGGAGAGAGTACCGAGTACGAGAGCAAGTTAGTTGCTAACCAGAAGAGAAGAGAATCGAAGAATTGAATCCCTGGTTGCTAGCGAGTGAGGAAATCGCAGATGGGCTTATGACCTAGAAGCGGACCTCCATCCATTTATCCTGATCCCTCTTATCCCAGTGAGCTAACAGCAACCAATGAACCTCCAGACTCGAGCTCATCAGCAACATCTTTATTTCCGGCATTCGAAAGGGAAGGGGGTGACCCAATAGCATCTATAGCTGCATCAGAACCGGGCTCTTCCAGCTTTTTAGTGGGATCCAATGCTTCAATCTCACTCCTCTACATTCAACACAGTTACCGGCTCTCCTCTGCTTAGGCGAGTAGCTTCTTTTTCAGCCTCTGTGGCTTGCGGTGACAGAAAGTAGAGTTTCCTGAATGAGAAACTTCATCCGTAGCTCGTCTAACTGGTAAACTAGCTTGCTTTCAATGGTTTACGCGGATCACTCTTTCCGTTGCGGACTTAGTCGATAGGGATAGGGATCAAAGAATCTTTCAGTTCACAAGTCAGGGCGAGTAGAACTATTTCATATTGATCGGAGGAAAGAGAAGTTGTCAGTGGTTCCGAGTTGGGAGCGAGAAGTATAGGCAATACCTTCAGTTGACTTTATCGATCCAGTTAACATAGAACAATACCAACAACTCAATATGTGCTGTATAAGCAACTGGCCCTATAAGCAAGAGGCCGACGACGACACCTTACAGCAAGGCGCGAAAGCCTTCGCCTATAGCTTCTACTTCTACTTAGCAGCCCAAATAAAGTACTCCTTTAACACACAAGTACGCTCACGCTAGTACAAAAGTAAGTAAACCACCTTCTCATGTCTCCGGACCTTCTATGAACAGGGCTTTGAACTATAGCAAATAGCCCATTGGTTGAGCTTTGCTCTATGCTGGCTTAACTGTTCCTATGCCTGCTCGAACAGGAAAGCCTAACGAGCAAATAAACCGTTAGCCCGATCCACTTGTTGCCCACTCGCTTCCGCACCTCGCTTCCGCATCTACTTAACTTAGTTAGCATCCCAAATCCGCGTACCCCTGCTTCCTTTAACAGGCTAGTACACAAGCTACTAAAGCTAGTAAGCTAGTATACACGCATTTGCCCGATTGCTTTAACAGACACTTTACCTCCTGGTTCCCACCTGTCCTGTCCAAAACTATGGAACTCATCTGAAAAGTCGATTTGCTAGATCAGAACGTGAACTCTGAGAATAGGGGTATACAAGTTAACCACCTAGAATCGATCCATGACCGCTAAACTAAAGGAGTCCTTTACCAAGTAAGCTACGCAACCGTCTTTACCCGCCTCAACCAATCTTAGCTCGGACATGCCAACAGCCAATACTTACTCCTTTCCCTGGGACAGCTAATCAATCTTCACTTTTCGACATCCGTTACGGATGTCGAAAAGCGTTCTAACAGCAGTTACACAGCCCCTGAATGTCTTAGATAGCTGTAATTGAAAGAAGGGTACTAAGTAGCTGGGAATGCGGCTAGCTCAGCTAGTTTACTTACTTGTTTGTACTCCCATCTGAAATACTACTTGAAAGTCCATATTCAACTCAAACAAGAAGCAAGCTACCTAGCTCGGTTACCCTAACTACTTAAACGAAAAAATATCCCACTCATTATAGCTGCCTTCTTGATCGACCGCTCCACTCCATTACCTGACAGCCCCTACTTTCATTCGAATGTCGACCCGGAAACAACCTCGAACTACTCCTATGATAACCTCCATGAAGGCCTTCCCCTGCTCCCCAGTTACTCGATCTAGGGCTTATATTATTATTGAAACAACTCCGGTCGATCAATCGCTAATGTATAACCTTTGAAACGCTTTCATTGGAACTTCCTTTCGGTGGAAGTTCACTTCACAACCACCCTTTCTTCGGGAAGGCATATAAGGAAGAAAGACCTGTTCATAGAATAGATCGGTAAAGACCTTACTCTATTTATTTCTTAAAAGAAGGAAGATGGGCAGAAGCTTACTCTTCTATAAGGGAGGCGAGGAAAATCTCAGCCTAGAGCAGTCTTTGTTCCATGTAGTTTCAGGCTCAGGCATGGATTTCGTCTCTTCTTTTGTTGCGGATGATCGAAGCCTAGCCTAGGAGGATGACTCTGTAGAGGGCTAAGAGGACTAAAGCATGGCGTAGGCAGCGGAATACCCGACAAAGAAAACCGTTGTTCAAGCCCGGTACGAGACCAGAGGAAACTGAACGGCAATTGGTAGCCCAAAGACCAGCCTTAGAATTGGGTTTTTTGGGATTTACTTATTAGATAAGGATTGGCGCTAACTCTGAATCAGAAGAATCTGAGGTGTAACCATGGAATGAATATTGTGGACCTAAATTCCACTTAAGGACCAAGACAAGCGGAGGGAACCCCAGATCCTGCTGAGGCAGAGGAAGATGAATAGATCTCCGGCGAGCTTCCTCGATAAAGAAAGGAAAGCAGGTAGCCGCCCAGGGCAGTCTTGTTTGCGGGTGTACGATCTAATCCTAATCCTATACCCGCGGGAGGTTCGGGATTCTTAAACCTGAGGGGATTGAACTTCAAGCAGTAGGGACCGAAGCGAAGTCTGTTGCTGTTTGTTCCCTTCCTGGGAGTCAACTCCTCGCTAGTTTGTCCAGAAATCTCTATTGTATTGTAATTTTCCTATAGTAGAAAACCGCTTTCAAGCCATACCTCATAGGTAACCATCCATGAAGGCAACAAGAACCATAGCATTTCCTCTTTCTAAGCTTTTTTTCCGGTTAGAACTCGTTTATGATACACCAACTGCGGTCGGAAGCACCAATCACCAGTAGCATTTCAACCAAACCTGGTTTCCCGAGCAGCACCCTTGAATTTCTTTATCAATCACACGTGGATAGGGACAAAAGCCTGGACGATAGAGGGATAAGTGGATGGGTCTACCGATGGTGGTTTTAAGTCATCAACAAAGCAACTTATGCTTTTAGTGGATTTGACGCCGGGTCCTGATCCCCAACTAGAAAAGAAACTGAAACTCGATCTCGAGATGTGCCGGCCGGGATGCCGCAGGCTCGGATGGAGGGAACGTGAGGCAGGGCGATTTATGGCTTTCAAAGAGGTTTTAAAAGAGGTGCAAGGGATGTGTGAACATTAGCTAATGCTGGCTATCGAAATGAAAAGGGCTCTGCAATGAGATATGGTTCTCGAATAGGAAGACGGGAGATTTGGTATTTTTTTTGAGGCTGCGGAGGATTAGGGTTCCAAACCTAGCCTCTTGATTTTAGCTGAAGAAGTGCTAAGCTGGGGCCTACAGGAGTTGGTATCATTGAAAATGATAACACCTTACCATGGTTCGAGATCGTGCCCAGCACTCTCCCACCTTCTCTTTGCGAACGATGTTAGAATATTATATAATGGCCATAAACGGAATCTTAAGAAGCTGAAAATCTTTCTGGAAACAAGTAAGAAGCTGATTGTAATGGCCAAAAGGTCAATTTCGATAAGAGCCAGTGCTTCCTCTCGAACAGAGCTCCTCGCAGAAATTCCAGATCATTGAAGAGGAATAAAAAATGGTAGTTTTCCTATCAAGTACCTGGATGTTCCCCTGTCCCTCAAGAGAATAAAGAGAGAACATTGCCTTCCTCTACTGGAGAAAATTAAAAAGAGAATCTCAGGTTGGAAAAGCAAATTGTTGTCCTCCGGAGGTCGACTAACGCTTATTAAACATTTTATAGTATTCCGATGCTTTTGTTAAAAGTTTTATCCTTAATTTAATTAAATTACCCGGCCTACACTTCGGCTACTAATAAGGGGATAAGACCTTACAACTAGATTGGAGATGATCCCTTTCAACGAGAGTTTTGATATCCTCATGAGTTTCCCTCTCTTTGAGTTCTCTCTTTCCTCCTCCTGTAGGTTTAGAACAAGCTAGGATAAGGATAGATAGGAATTGCTTAGATTTGTAGCTAGGCGAAGAGCGTAGGAAGGATAGAAAGAGATCTTACCTGTAGGATGTAGCTTGTCTCTTTCCTGCCTTGATAGTAGAATTCCTTTCATCTACGCTACGCCTTTGAAGTTCCTCTAGTTAGCTTATTTGCTTCCCGAGAGCAAAGCAAGGCTCCCAAGGGTCTCTCCTGCTTTCTTGGAACTCACTTTCGTACTTGTTCGGAACGGATCTACTATAAATCGGTGACCGGCCTTAGTAAAGGCACTTTTGGGCGAGATTTTTCGATCTTTACATACGATAATAAGCTAGACCAGAAGGAAGCTACTTATACTACGAAAACTACAACAAACTCCATTCGTAACGTAAACAGCCCCTTTCTTAGAGCTAATTCATAGGTCGATCCTCTTACTTAGACCTCTCCTATTATAACAATAAATATAACAAATTGCGATACGCAGCTTCAACCAAGTACGAAAACGGGAAAGAGAAGACCTTCCTTGCACAGGCGCTTTCGACGTTAGACTTCTATAACTATATAAATCAATATGAGACAGGTGTTCGGTTCGATCGCATCAAGCATCGGAAAAGAGAAGAAGCAGCTGTAGCATCTATAGCTATAGAAGCTAGTGAGCTAGCCACAACTCATTCATAAGTTCTTTCTCGAGGATCTATTTCGATTATTATATATATAGAAATAGAATAAGTTTTCCGATACACAGCATCTACTAACGGAAAAATGTCAAGTAGTGGAAGTCAACTAAGGCGATAGCGACCCATAACATAAGCAGCTCAATACCTTTAATTCTAATTCCCGGTTCCGTAATTTATCTTTCTGGCGGGTGAACAGGCAAGAAGGGGCAGGCTCTTCAAAGCTCTGCTTGCTAAGTATCGAGAAGAGAAGGAGAAGGTAGTGACGATGGGTGAGTGCGCAAAGGAACAAGCCGCTATAGAGACAAAGGCTTCAGCACCAACAACAGGAGATCTTGTTTACCGAGTTTCAGAAGCACTCCGCAAGGTATCCCTTGAAGTTTGAGTACCAAAGCTCATTGATGCACCAGCTTCAGTATAAGCTATAGAGGCCGCACCTAAGCCAGTTCGAGGCGCAGATTCCAAGGGACTTTATATCGAACTCAAAATCCCTTGAGGCGGGACATCAACAACAATGGGCTCTCGATCTCGCTCTATATCTGTAATTGGTGATTATAGGTCAACGGGTTCTGAGTCAACAGAGTCAACTGCTGTATGGATTGATCGATAGTTCCAAATCCATAGCTAGAAAGCGATTAATCCTGTTCTAAGGCCATAGCCCGCAGCAGTTGCAAAAGCAAAGGCAGCAGCTATCTATATAGGTAGCAGTTCGTTACCCAATTCAAGATCGAGATCTAGATGAAGAGGTTCACCTCCTGCAAAGGCAAAGGCCGATGCAGAGAAAAAGGAAGGAGCAAAGGTGAGAGCAAATGGAAGAGATGAGGGCCTATTCGCTTCATATCCATCTCCAGTCCATCTCGGCATGGAGAGAAGTAAAGTCCCATGGGCACTAACTATTGATCGAGTCTGCTTGTCCTTTCACCAAACAAAGGAGAGGATTTCATATGCTAGGATATGCATTGAAATTTAAGCACAAGATGAGCTTCCAGGAATTGTTGAAGTGGGTTGTGAGGGGGATACGGTAGAGGTAGGGGTGGAGTCTCAGTGGCTCCCCCCTAAATGCTCTAAGTGCAACTCGTTTGGGCATGGTAGTGAGAGCAGTGGGAAGGACAATACACAAACCCAGAATGTAGAGGAGCATACTAAATCACAAGGAGTGGACAAGGAATGGATGCAGGTAAACAAAGGCAAGAACAAGGTGTTCCCGGAATTGGTCATTGAAGAAAGGGGAGAAGCCCTTGGGTTCCCGGCGGTGTTGGTTCGAGTCCAGCTCGTGACGAGAGAGAGGGTTGCACTCTCTTTTTCTTAAAGCAAACTAGATGAATGCGATTGAAGTTGACATCTGAGATACGTACTTTCGTCTTCGAATGCTTTCTTCACGAAGCGCTTCTTCTTCCAATGACAACTCTTCTGTCTCTTGACCACGTAATAAAAGGCTTTAAAGGGTCTCTGAAGTTTAATATTTTTTATGTGCAGGACCCTCCGCTTTCACACTTGAGCAAATGTATATATTTATATATATATAGCTAGCGACTTAGTAGGTCTATGGCCTGCCCCCGCAACAAGTACTAGCGTATAGCATAACCAAATGAAAATGTGGCTGGGCATTTGAATGAAGGAAAGGACGGGTCGCATTTTCGTCTTGGGTCAAGCTCCGCCAAAGACTCCTTTGGGCGATTTGCTCTCTTTCGAGAAGTCGGAGCTGCAGCATAACCAAGGGCTTAATCAATAGCATAATCAACTCGTGCTGGAGGATCCGGAAGAGGATATGATACTAGCTAGCTTGCTGGCTTTGGCTTTTCGGTGTAGCATGGCTGGCTTGGCTGTAGGTCCCAGTTCTGCTGCCTTTCCTGTTGCTTATTCTACCCTTACCAATTAGCCACCTCTGCTTGCTCTACTGCTGCTGGACTGGATACTATATAAGATGCTGCTGGATAAACTACTTGCGTTGCGACACGAGTTCTATCTTCGCTATTACTTACTGCTCGGCTCGCTCCTGAAAGTCTTATTAAAAATGAAATAAGTAGCGCGCTAACGCGCGTACTCTTCTGGAGGTCTCATGTGGCTAGACGACTAACAGGTGGGGAAGGCGGGTCGAACACTTCTGGCTGGCATTAAAGAGCGGATCGAATCTCTTATCTTCTGCTACTTTGATTCATATGCAGGTGGGGCACTTAGACACAATAAGTGCATAAAAAAGCGGCAATACGACTGCTAGATATTAAGAGGATTCTGTCTTGCTCCATGATACTTATTATGGTATGATAAAAAATAAACATTATAGCATAGTACCTAATGAATCGAGTATGAGGGAGTCCTAAACCTTTGCTTCATGAAGCTTCTAATAAAGACTAATAGGCGCTTTGCTAACTTTCCCCTTACCGCTTATAGCTTTCACCTCCGCTCGACCCAACAATCTAATAGATTCTAATAGGGCAGCTCAGCCTTCCGAAATCAGGTTGATCCTACCTAATTATAATAAGCAAATTGTTTGCTTGTATGCTCTGGTAGCTCTTCGGCCATTGTTGTTATGGCTGTTCGATCGCCCTTCGCGCAGCTCCCCCGGGTCACCCTACCTCTCGAAGGCCCCGAGCCTGAGCCTACCTGGCTACGTAAAACTCTACCCTGACTCCACTCCACTATAAAGGAGTAGGCTTGACTTGACTAAACCCCGTGCGCTAGTAGCAAATCTCCAAGCCCCTTGACTCATAATGAAGGGAACAAGCAACGATGGAGCGCTGTTAGCGAAAGCCGTTGCGCGCCGTTTTATTGCTGGAAGAGATTCAAGCTCTTGAGAAGAATGATACCTGGGATCTTGCTTTTACGTAGAATCAAGCTTCCCCCAGGAAAGCAGGCGATTGGTAGTAGATGGGTGTATAAAATAAAAAGGAAAGCGGAGACATCTTATTAAGGATATAGAGGTAGAACACACCAAGGCATTAGGGATTAAGTTGTTATATTTCCCAACTGCGTAGCTTAGTGTGTTCAATCTGTTAACTGTGTAGGGTTGGCGACTGGGGAGACACGCTCTAGCTTACTGTAGCCCGAACTCTGTGAGTAACAATTGTGTAAAGATATGTTCAAAATGATTATCTTCTGAATACTAAATTGAACTGTTTACTGAACTGATACTGTTTACTGAATGAATGTATGTCCTATATTCTGAACTGTATTGTGGCATCCTTAGCACCTACTGTTTACTGTTACTGTTACAGAGATCTCTGTCGGTTCCCTCGTGGAACCACTACTGTTTACTGACTGATGGCCATCATTACTGTTCGGTCTTTAAGACCTACTGTTTACTGCTATGCTAATGGATGTACCACATATGACTGAATAACTGTTCTGACTGAAAGACTGAAGTATTGTTTAATGAACTGATTTCATTACTGTAAGGACATTTCATTCATAACCTCTTTACGCATTATGTTATTCACTGGGCTTTAGCTCACTGTTTATATATAAATATGTAGGTGCTCAGCCACCAGATCGGAGCTAGGAGCGTGGGTTAGACTCCAGTTTTGTCAAGCCAGCCTATGTGCCTCACTGCGAGGTTCCGAGCCTATCTGCTAAGGCTTAGGGGTGTTTTACAATTTCCCCTTCTGTACTGTCAATGGATTGTATAGACTGAATGTTAACTGTACTGTTATCAAGGGATTAGGCCCCTGTACTGTGTGACTGTAAATTCTGTATAGACTATATTGTTTGTGTGTATGAATGCATGAAAAATCTTTTTGGCATATAGACTGTCACAGCTCAATGGACATTATTCATTTATTGTATTGGCTTCCGCCAGGCCCTGTACTCTGTTTTACTGTATTACTGTTAAGCAGGCCTTCGGTAATCTCGGATTACTGGCCGGTTACGGTGCTAAACCCATAAGGCCGGGTTTGGGTCGTGACATAGATTAACAATCCGTCACACCTATCAAAGCATGTTTGGTTGAGCTAAAATGTTAGGTAATGTTTGTTTTGAAGAATTAAGCCACGAGATTGGACTAATAGTTCATCCAGACTACTAGTCCGTTGTTTGGTTTCAAAATTTTTGCACCGGACTATTAGGGGTTGTTTGGGGTGTCTTAAGTAAGTGTACTTTTTAATTTTTTTGACTAAAAAGCTGAGGAAAAAATATGGTTGTTTGGGATAACTTTTTGACTATTTACGAAAAAAATGTGTATTAAAAAATTGTATAAATTAATATGTAAGGGAAGATTGGAATAAAATAGGTTGTACGGTGGGATGAGGTAAGGACAGCGTGCAGTGTATAGGCTAAGAGATGATTCCCCAATTTTCGGGCATTAAATAGACGATGTTGTTCGATCTGTGAGGGCCTACCATAGGTCCCGTTTTACTAATTGGAACCATTAATGTGTAGAACTCGTTGAGTACTATATGCTTGTAAAAAATCATATTGATCGGATATCGATAGCTATCTGATCGGATTAATTTTTTTTCAACCGTTAACTATAGCACCATCCATTTTTTATACAAAATTGATTTGATCATATAGTTAGCAATATCCGATCAACGTAATTTTTTACAGGTATATAATACTCGACGAGTTGTACATATTGAATAGTTCAGATTATCAAAACGGGACTCTTGATGGCCCCCACAGACCGAACAGTACCGTGTTGTTTATGCACACTGCCTGTGTAATTTTTCTCAAAAAGTCAACTCGTGCTTGTGGAACGTCAGTTCAGTTTGTAATAATTTGGAGTACTTACGTATAGGTCCTAATAGGTGAATTTATTGTTTAATAGGTCCTATAAGAAAATTTTGTTATAAAAAAAAGTCACTAATTGTCAATTTTAGCAACAATTTATAAAAATCATGACAAAAAAAAGTCACTAATTGTCAATTTTTAGAGACAAATATAAAAAATTGTTATAAAAAAATTATTTTTAGCGAAAATTTTACAAAGACTTACTTTTAATAGGACTTGATACGAATTAAGTTAAACTATTATGACCTATTGGTAGTTTACCCTAATAATTTTGTGTGAAATTAATTTTTTTATATTTTTTTTGATAAATAGTGATAACTTTTTAACTTTTTTAGTAACATTTTGACTTTTTAGATTATTTTAAGGATCCTAAACCAGGCCTTAGTTTCAAATCTGTTAGACATTTGTATCCCATGGAGGGTGAGACAAAAATAGGGAAATAAGGAGATATGAGATTAAGTGGTGAAATAACCATTTTGACCATCTACTATTTAATTATGTATTATATTTAGTAAAAATTTAATAAAATTTAAATGTCTTAATTTAAAAATAAAATAAATTTATTTAATTTTTATTGATGTTTTATTTTAAAATTTTGTTAATATTTTATTTAATTTCATTATTTAAATTTTAATAGATGTTTTATTTAATTTTATTATTTAATTATTATTATTTTTTAGAATAAATTTATTTAAAATTTTAATTAAAAAAATAACATATATTTTTATTGATATTTTATTTATTTAATTTTTAAAAAATAAATTTATTTAATTGTGTAAAAAATAAAATAAAATAATTTTTTATTTAATCTAACTAAAAATAATTAAAATATTAAGCATATGTTTAATATATCTATTACTTAGTAAATAATTAAAAAGAGTAAAATAATCATTTGAGCATTTATTTTTTCTCTATAATATCCTAAACAAACATATGATTCATATCCTATCTAACTAAATAGTTATTTCTCGACCTCTAATACCCATGACTAAACAAACATGAGATATAAATCCAATTCAACCAAATAGTCTGGAAACAATGTATCCCAAAATTAACAGTACAGTGAATATCAATCCCTCCTTATCCAATCCGTCCAAACAAACAAACCATTATATGAATATTAGTCCAATTGGACTATCAATCCCTCCAAAAGGTGGGATTAGCATATCCATTGCAAAGTTGGGATTGGTAATCTAGTCCCCTTGAATTAAAATATTTTAATTTTTTTTCAAATAATTTATTTGTGAAATAAAAATTTTAAAAACATTATTACCGAAGATTAAGTATATTATTTTTTTTTACTAAAAAAAATATGATCCTTTTTTTAAAAAAATATTTAATGAATTTTCAAATAATTTTTAAGCAAAATTTGTATTTTTGAGTGTCACTAAATTAAGTGTACTTAAAAAGTATTTAAAAAGTAATTATAATATTTAAAAAAATATTAATTTTATATATTAATGCTATTTATATATTATCAATCCAGTTATGTATAAACAAACACTTCTATTTATATTATTACTAATTCGCTTACATATAAATAACTTCTATTTATATTATTATTAATCCGCTTACATATAAAAAAATATTTTTTATCTTATTTATTCAATTTAATACTACTATAAGGAATCGTTTGGTAATGTTGGTTTTTTTTATTTTTTTAGCCTGAAATTTTTTTGTTTATTTGATTTTCTTATTTGACTTTTTTGCATTGCAATGACAAAATTGCCCTCAACTTGAAAATGATACTTTTTTAACTTTTTATTTGTATATAGGCTAGTTTAGTAATTTTGTATCCTAAATTAAGTGTTTTATTATTTTGTAATTTTTTGACTTTTTTTTTTTTTTTTTGTCTTTATATATGTTTATTTAGTCCTAATATGAAAATCAAACTAAGGCGCTTTAAAAAAATAGTTAAAGGTTACATTTTAATTTTTTTATTTATTTATAAGAGAGTGAAGTGAGTTAAAAAGCTTACGAAGCCAAACAAACTTCATTATTTCTCTGGCATCGGATCCTCTGCCGCCTCACCCCTCCCTTTCTCTCTCTCTCTCTCTCTCTCTCTCTCAACTGTGTTAAAGCAAGCAGCAGTGACAGTTCTCACATACCCTATCCGCCATGGCACGTCCATTCCTTGTCTTGCTATTCCTCTCATCTCTCTCCTCATTCCTCACTCCCTCACACTCCCAACAACAACAACAACAACTCACTCTCAACTACTACCAAAACTCATGCCCCAAATTTGATCAAATCATGCAAGACACCATCACCACCAAGCAGATCACTTCCCCCACCACAGCCGCCGCCACTCTTCGCCTCTTCTTCCACGATTGCTTCATCGGCGGCTGCGACGCCTCCGTTCTCGTCTCCTCCACCCCTTTCAACAAGGCCGAGCGTGACGCCGACATCAACCTCTCCCTCCCCGGCGACGCCTTCGACCTCGTCGTCCGCGCCAAGACCGCCCTTGAGCTCTCTTGCCCCTCCGTCGTCTCTTGCTCCGACATCCTCGCCGTCGCTGCTCGCGATCTCGTCACCATGATGGGTGGCCCTTATTACACCGTCAAGTTAGGCCGCAGAGATGGGTTGCTCTCCAAATCTTCTCTAGTTGAAGGTAATCTTCCCAGACCCACCATGTCCATGACTCATCTTATCAAGCTTTTCGCCTCCAATGGCTTCACTCTCTCTGAAATGGTGGCCTTAAGTGGCGCTCATACAATTGGGTTTTCGCACTGCAATGAATTTAGCGCCAACATCTACAATTACAGCAAGAATTCGCAGTCCGATCACAGTTACAACCCTCGATACGCTGACGGATTGAGAAAAGCTTGTGCCGATTACCACAAAAACCCAACATTGTCGGTGTCTAATGATATCATGACTCCGAACAAATTCGACAACATGTATTTCCAGAACTTGCCAAAGGGGTTGGGGCTTCTGTCTTCAGATCGCGGATTGTATTCGGATCCGAGGACTAGGCCTTATGTGGAGATGTACGCAGCGAACCAAAATGCGTTCTTTGAGGCATTTAATCGAGCAATGGAGAAGCTAAGCCTTCACGGTGTCAAGACTGGGCGGGAAGGAGAGATTAGACGCAGGTGTGATGCATTTAATTAGATTACAACTTTCATGGGTTGATGATGATTAGATCGATTGCTTTTAATTATATTTTTTTCTGAGTTGATAATTTGTATACAATAATATAATTATATGTCTCATCAAGCTTGAAATTGAGCTTAGTATACTTAATTATTTCTTATATTCTAAAATACGTTATGGTGGTTCAATTCCATATGTAGAGCTTTGTTCTTTATCCTCTCTCTAATGGTCCCGATGTCTTTCTTGGGTTTTGTTGGAAATTGAAGTAATTAAGTTAAGAGGTGATTTTTCTTTATAGTAATGATTATAGATGTTATGGGAAAGTGAGTTTTGTATTTTGTTATAAGTTGAAATAAAATTAAAAGAGAAAAAGTAAGGTTAGAGATCTCAAATATTCTATAAAAATTTTATCAAATGTCTCACATGAGTGTGGGACTCACACAATATGAGTCTCATGTAAGTCCCACACCCATGTGAGACATTTGATAAAATTTTTAATAGAATTTTTGAGGCCTCTAGTATTTTTAAAAGAGAAATTTATGGAAAAGGATTGAAAAGATGCTTTGGGTTTTGGATTTTTCATATGGGAACCGTGTATCTTTTCATTTACTGATGATAATAGATGAATTGTTAATGGTGTCACTTGAAATTTTGTCCCTTGTTTTGGAGAGTCTTTGTCAATGAATAGGACGAGACCTTTCCAGTGGCATGGCAACCTCCAACTCATGCCACATTATCACTTCCAGCTGAAAAGCTCACAGATTTTTTTAAAAAAAATTCTACTTATCATATGCTTCAATTTTTTTAAAATTTAATTAAATAAGGTCTAAATTTGATATTTTAGTCTAAGATTAAACCGCTATTAATCACTTAACATGCTAACATTAATGTGTTATTTTATAATAATAACAATAAATGTTATTAGCCCTCTATTTTTTGTTATTCCCAATGCACAGTCTTAAAAGATAGGGCAAATTACATATACACCCCTCGAGGTTTGGTTAAATTACAGATACCTCCCTGAAGTTTCAGAAATTACATCCCGCCACCTGAGGTTTGTATTTTCATAACAATTTACCCCCTGAGGTTTATATTTCATAACAAATTACCCCCTAATTTCTTATGCAAATATAGCATTCAGGGGGGAATTCGTAATTTCTCAAACCTCAGGGGGTATCTGTAATTTAGTCAAACCTCGAGGGGTGTATATGTAATTTGCCCTAAAAGATAACGAGATATAAAGTACACAGGTAACATTTTTGTTTTTTTCATCACATTATTGTATTTTAGAAAAAAGGCAAGATAAGAAGTGCATGTAACATAAATAGTAAATTTGAGTGTCTTAAATTTTCATATTTTTTGATGTTACATAGTTTGTGAGTAATCGTAAAATTATTAATGACTAATGCAAGATAAACAAAAAACAAAAAAAAAAAATCACCATAGCAGGATGCTGCCAGATTGTATCAATGTCATCAGTCTCCAACAAGACTAAATTCACTGTCAAACTGACCGACCTAGGCCCCATCCACCAGAGCTTCTGAAATAATATTCTTGCTGGAGCGCAGCAGCATGGATGATGATTTGTAATTATTATGCAAAATAATAGAGTGTTTCAGATGAATTAAATTTACTCTGTACTTGGTTGATTCATATACAAATTAACATCTATTTTTCATAGGTAACTCTATAACTGGACTATTGTATGATATGTTAATCAAGACTGATACAAAATCAGATTTGTAAAGGAGGGTGTTCAAGAGATTTTACTAACCAATGTAGGATCATAACAAAGATGCAGGGACTTAAAAAATGATAAAGGAAATGAATATTAAGCACTACTTACAGGCGTTGGCATCTGGAGTAGTACTAGTTGTTCAGCAACTGCTTCACCGATCCTGGAGGGTATATTTCATTATCTGCAAATCAGCTGATTTGAATGCCACATCCTTTGCCAAGTGATCGATACATGATGCAGACTCCACTCCCAATCTCTGGCCAAAGCCATTTGAATCCCCAAAATCACATCATAGTTCGGATGATGTGCCACAGGTCCCTCCAGCAATTGACACCATGATCGAACTAGAATATGTAACGCATTACATAGAATATTAGAAACCATGCTGAGATTTCTCATTTTGCACCAATTTTCTTCTGCCCAAAAAAAAAGGCGCCCCAAACAAAACCTTTTCTGAGGCCTTGGTGCCAACAACTCCCCAACTTAACACTCCTATAGCTTCTTGTCCTATCTTCCTAAGCAGGTAAAAGTCATTGTGAATGTTTTGTTGTGCTTCATTAAAATAAGTTTCCAAACTACTATAAAAATTGAAAGTTCTGCTCACTACTTGAGCAAGAATTGCAGAGGTTTGAGAAAGGGGCAAACACAAAAAATACACATTGACATAAAAAGCCAGTCACTTTACTTTTATTTTATTTTATTTTTATTTTCCTGGGTAAGTAACAGAAAAATGCAACAGTTAGTGAATTAAAATGCCATGAACTGAAGAGAAACGGCAACTATGCAAGCTCCAAACAAAGCATTTCTTCTTGTTTGAGAAAAGAAAATCAAACCATCCGATTTAAGCTTTAATCAAAAGGTAACTCTCCCAAAATCATCCATATTTACATTGTCACGAGACCAAACTTCATTACCCAACAATAAGCCCATTGTGTCATTAGTGAACATGAGACAAGAACAACCCTAACGAGAAAACAACGAAAATAAGCCAAACCAACAACGCATTTATGTAAAACCCACCACAAGCCCAACTAATTTAAACGAGCAAGGATCCTCTAGAGTGATTTTTTCCTAAAGTTTTCTAGAGTGCTGCATTGTGCCAGTAAATCTCAACCACACAATGTAACACTCTAAGAAACTTTAGGAAAATTTCACTCTAGAGGATCCTTGGTGAATTTAAACAGCTTCAAAATGGCTCAAACTACCGCCGAGTTAAAATGTTCGACTCACCTCCCCCGAGTTGAGTAACTCTTCCCAATCCACCTCCTCCTCTCCATCCCTCCCTTTCATCGTTTCCAAAATCCGCCCCGCCTTCTCCCTTGCCCGCTCACTCCCCACTTGCTCCACCCTCCTCAACACCTCCTCCGCCCCAGCCTCCTTTGCCAGCCCCTTGAACCTCAACCCTCCGAGACTCAACCCATACAATGCTGCCACACAACTATCCCTAGTTGACTCGGATTCAAACTTGTCCCGACTCAACAGCCCCACAAAACACTCCACCGCACCCGAATCCAGCATGGCCGCTCTTCCATCCCCACACAGGGCCAAATTACATAGTATCAACATAGCCCGGCCCGTCATATGACCCGATCTCACCATACCCAGTAAAGCCTGAACCGACCCGAGTTTGACCATCTTAGACCGGTTACTCCGAACGATTGAGAGGTGGTACAAGGCCAGGGCCGAGTCTTGCCTGGCTCGCTCTGAGTCCGATCGGAGCGCGTGGAGAAGCGGTGGCAACGCGCCGAGCACTCCGATGGCGGTCTTGTTCTGATCATCAAGGGCTAGGCTGAAGAGTGCACCGGCAGCGTGATCCTGCGCCTCAGGGAATCCCCCCTTCAGAACGTCGATCAAGGGTGGGACTATCCCCGACCGTACGATCTTCACCTTGTTTTGATTCTCTAAGGACAGGTTCACCAAAACAGCTACGGCATTCACCTGAAGGGTCGAGTATCTGGATACGATGAGAGATCGGAGGGCTGAGAGCAACCGAGGAGAGCAGAGTTGAACCCTGGAGTCTTCTCTGGTTCTCGAGATCCTTCGCAGTGACATCACAGCCTCCTCTTGTTCAAACACCTGTGAACTGTTTAGCCTACTGATAAGATCGTCCTCTTCGGCCAAATTAGGGATTAGGGTTTCGATATCGGAGGAGGACGACGATGAATAGCAAGAGAGGCGGACGGTGAGAGGGACGGGAGTGGTGGGACCGGAGGTTGCGGCTGGGGGGGCCACCGATTGCTCCGAACTCGAACTGAGTTGACTCGGAGGCCGAGTCAACCCGGACTTGACAGCATTGTTTTCTTGGGATTGAGAGGCCATTAGAGTGCGGATGATCTTCTCTGCAGAGATGGAATCAATGGGTTTGGGGTGGTCTACGAGGTAGGAGTTGCACCAGTTGAGAATGGTGGATTTGAGAGCGAGATTGGGGATAAGGGTGGAGAAATCGGGGGTAGAGCCGTCGGAGAGAATGGGTTTGAATCGAAGAGTCTTGCACGCATGAACGCAATTGCGATCGAAGGTATGGCCAGAGGAGACGATAACAGGATCGGCCATGAGAGAGCCAGAAAGTGGGCAAGTGAACTCAGTTGGGGGTTTCTTTTTGATGAGGGATGGAAACCGGTGAAAGGAAATCTTCTTCCACCTGTGTTTGCCAGTGCCCATGTATTTTTTAATTGTCTGTTTTCTATCCCAAAACCTTTGAAATACTAGGCTCGAGCTTTAACGTAGAAAGGGTTTATGGGGATTCTGATGAACTCCATAAGTTGAGGATAGATTGGAGATGTGGTGTTGTTGGGAGCAACGGAAAACATGACCAAGTATCGGCGAACAAAATGTGAGTTGGTTATAGTAGTAGTAGTAGCAGCAGCAGCAGTAGTAGGGCAAGTGAGAGAATGTGGTTGATGAACAAATGCTCGTCACCATAGACCAGGTCCTCTCCGAGGGGAGAGAGAGAGACAGAGAGAGATATGATGAAACGATTTTGGTAGTGTGAGAATCTGAGTAAAGGTTGTTTGGGAAATAGATTGGTTTTTTGATTTTTTAATTATTTTTATTTGGGATTAAAAAATTTGAATTGGGAAAATTTTTTGATTTTTTTAAAAGAAAGTATGTAATGATTATGAATTAGATATAATATTTTATTTTATTAAGTTAAAAAATTTATTTTATATTTTATGACTAAAATAACAAAAAAAAAATGTTGTTTGGTAACGTTTACGTTTTCAGATTATATTTACAAAAATTTTATAAATTGGTTTTTGTTTATTTTTAGAAAAACATAAACTATAAATGCGTTTGATAATTGACAAAATATTTTTAAAAAATTTAAAATATAAAAAAGAGTGAGAAATGACAAGTAGTGGCAAGTGGCAACGAAAGACGGTGGTGGAAAGTGGTAACGGTGGATGGTGGGTAGCTGGGGGTGGTGGGTGGTGGCGAGGGATAGGTTGTGGTGGTGAGTGGGTGGTGGCGAGTGGGTGGTGGCTGGCGGGTGGTGGTGGCAGGTGGGTGGTGAGTGGTGGTGGCAGGTGGGGGTGGGTGGTGGGTGGTGGTGGTGGCGGAAGACGGTGGTGGAAAATGGTGGCGGGTAGTGACTAGTGTTGGTAGTAAAAAAAAAAAAAACTAAAAATTCAAAATGAAAACACATTTTTTATGTTTTTATTTTTGAGACCACTGATTTATAAATTAAAAATTTTACCAAACAAATTTTTATTTAAATTTTTTAAAATTTTATAAATATAAATAAAAAATTAAAAACGTAGTATTAACAAACGACACTTTAGTTTTTGGCTTCCGGCTTCCTTCTCAAACGAAGCCTAAGTAGCGATTGCTGATATTCGCTCGGTTGTGATTTTTCGAGCTCTTCAAGGTGGCTTCCGCAAAGGAAGATATGGCGCTTTTTATTTATTTATTTATCTTTATGGAAAATGTCTCGTAACTCAAATTTTGTGACTCAAAAGTGGCTCAAATGGCCAAAACGACGTCGTTTTGGCCATTTTTATGTTGTTCTGTACTCAAAACGACGTCGTTTTGGTCATTTGAACTACTTTTGAGCCACAAAATTTGAGCTACGTAGCATTGTCGTATCTTTATTTATATTAGCAGTTGGATACAATTTAAATAAATAAAAATAAAATAAGATATTTATTATATATTATGAATTAATTATGCGATAAGAGTTTTTTTCATTAAACATGATGATGCAGTTCGTCCTAGGTGGATGGGTCGGGCTAGTCCAAGCACTTCGAGTTCCGATCCAGGGGGATGGTTCCACCAGATGACCTGCAAGCAAGTCCAAAGGGGAACGGGGTAGTCCCCCAGTGAACCCTCCGGCGAGCAAATCAGTAGTGGAAGAAAGAAAAGTATAGAGAGAGAAAGAGATAGAAAAGCTTAACCTTTCTCTTGTCTTTGATTCTTGCTTATATCCTTTGGTAATCATTTCACTGTCCTTTGCGACGTGCCCCCTTCCGCCGAAAGCCTATGCCGTAGCTTACCTAGTTCAGGGTGAGGGGGCTCTGTTCCGATGGGAAGGTGTTGTCGTAATAAATGCTGTGATGGGCTGCATTAATGGTGATGTGTTGTGGCAATAACTCTACAGATCTTTGTCTGCTGATGTGGCCTGTGTTTCACCTACCATGTGCCCGAATGTCATTGGCCCTCCATGCCCAGATGGCCTCCAGCTGTCTTGGGCTTTACCAACTGGGTTATGCTATGGGTTCCAAGCGATGGGTTTGGGGTTGTTTGTTGTGGGCTGTAAGCCTTATGGGCCTATCCATGTCAGTAGTCCCCCATTTCCGAGTGCAGCTTTAGTCCAATGAAGGGAATAGTAATAAGGAAGAAAAGTGCAAACCAAGTGGAGAGGCCGACCGTTAGGCGTGCTGACCGCGAGGCGTGCCGACCGCAAGGGTGGCCGAGCGGGGGGAGCTGACCGTGAGGGTGGCCGAGCGGGAGGGGTCGACCGTTAGGCATGCCGACCGCAAGGGTGGCCGAGCAGGAAGGATCGACCGTTAGGCGTGCCGACTGCAACGGTGGCCGAGCGGGAGGGGTCGGCCGTTAGGCGAGCCGACTGCAAGGGTGGCCGAGCAGGGGGAGCCGACCGTGAAGGTGGCCGAGCGGGAGGGGTCGACCGTTAGGCGTGCCGACTGCAAGGGTGGCCGAGCGGGGAGAGCCGACCGTGAGGGTGGCCGAGCGGGAGGGGTCGACCGTTAGACGTGCCGACCGCAAGGGTGGCCGAGCGGGAAGGGTCGACCGTGAGACGTGCCGACCAGGACGGCGCGGGGCTCAAAAAATGGGGGGCGTGCCATGTAATGATGTGAAATGGAAAGGACAAGGTAAGGGGAGGGGACAGTGCATCGTGGCCATACACGTGGCAATATCGTGGGGGAAGTGAAGCGTTGGAGCAGAAATGAAACGATAGGTCACGAGGGGGGTTTTGAAAAGGTGGTTTTGGCGGTTGATTTGAAAGGTTTTTAAACGGGCGAAAATTAATGTGGATCCATGGAATACGGGTAAACCGTGGGTTTTTGGTATAATTCGTTTCACCTACCTTTTTACAAAACTCAAAATACCCAAGTGTTAATTCCTTTATTGCGCACGACACACCTATGTAACATTTTCTCAACTTCCTTTCTCCTGCGTCAGAAGTGATTCGTAAGCAAACCCTAGAAATGGCACAAGAAGAAGTGGTGAATGTGAGGGTGGACCCTCTAGGAGACAATGATGCAGAGAAGCTAGCAGCGCGATATAGGACGGAGACACGAATGGTGGGGGTGGGGGAACCGGTGGGACAAGCGCGGGCGTTGGCCCTGATATTGGCTCCAAGGCCAATAAGCCAGGTAGAACCGGATCAGTGGCACACTAAGGCTGACAAATCCACAATTACTGCGGCGGATTTGGAGGCTATCAGGGAAAAATACCAGATTCCGGCTGAGGTGGAGTTATTGCTGCCAACATCAAGGGAAAAGCCGTCTGATGCCAGGCTAGGGGAGTTTTCCCTTTACGAGGAGGCGCTAAAAGGTGGGTTGAGGTTGCCACTGCCCCAAGTGGTGGTTGACGTACTGAACCGTCTGGCGGTAGCGCCGGGGCAATTGATGCCCAATGCATGGAAGATTCTGCTGGTCTGTGCTAGCGCGTGGCCCAAGGCGAATGGAGGGGAAGCCATGGTGGTAGACGAGTTCTTTTCCTGTTATAAGGCTTCGGGGCAACAAGAGACGTGGGTCACCCTTCAGGCAGTGATGGGGAGGGGATTGGTGGCGGGGCTGTCGACATCGATCAAGGGGTGGCGGCCACGGTGGTTCTACGTGTCTGCCAATGGGGGATTGGGAGTGCGCACCATCTGGAGGTGCCCATTAGGTCGATGGAGTCAAGACTGGGGGCAGCGGCGGAAGAGAGGGTGAAGGAGTGGAGGGAGAGAGAGAAGGCCAAATGGGACGAGCTTATTCAACCGTCCGCATTGTTTGAGGCAAGGTTGGGACCGCAGCCAAGGGGTGGGGACCTCGACCGAGCAGAATTGGAGGCGAGAAGAGAAGTTCAGGAGGCAGAGGATCAGGCCATACTTGCCAAGGCCACGAAGTTGAAGGAAACGCGAGGAGACCGACCACCTCAACCGATCGCGCGGGAAAGGATCCGACCACGCCCAAGGCCGCTGGGGGGGAAGGCCTTAAGCAGTTTTGAGCCACGACCGCCCCTAGTAGATCCTGTAAAAGAACAGGTCAGAAAGAAGGGGGAGGCTCTGAAGAAGAAGAAGAAGAAGAAGATGAGTGTCCCAGAGGGAGCTGCAGATGAGCCTGGGGCCAAGAGGGCTAAGGTGGCCCCAGCTGAGGTGGAGGTCCCTGTGGCCAAGGATAACCCAGAGGTGGTGGAGGTCACCCCAACACTGGAGGTTGTGGAGACTGCCCCAACAGTGCAAGTAGGAGTTGGGTTGACTGAGGTTGCGCCGAGCGGGAGGGAGCAGACCCAAAAGGGCCCTGCCCCCCAAGAAGGAGGGGTCCGTCTGGCCACGGCAATCTATCACGCTCGCGCGGTAGTTGGAAGGTTGGAGGGAGAAGAAGGCCCAGCCAGGGCGGGGACAGACCGCTTGGTGAAGATTGTGGAGGAGACAGCCCTGCGCTCGGCATCGGGATTCAATAAGGCTGACCTGCTGAGGGGGTTATGCTCCGCCCAAATGGAGGTAACCACCTTGGCAGGGGCCCTTCTAAGGAAAGTAGGGGCTGCCAAGCTAAAGGCTGAAGAGGCCAAGGCCCAGTTGGCCAAGTTGAAGAAGGAGAGTGCCGACTGGAAGACTGCCCATGCTGAGCTGCAAGCAGTCAAGTTGGAGCTGGAGGACACACGCCGTAAGGTCGTGTCGCTTGAGTTCCAACTGGCTTGCGAACAGAAAAAGTTGGAGGAGTCTGAAAGAGCCTGCGCCGTTGCGATCGAGCGGCATGAAGAGGCCATGAGCAGCAATGAAGAGCTGGTCAGGCAAAAAGATGAGGCAGATGCCAGAATTGGAGATCTGTTGAAGGAGTTGGAGGATGAGCGCGTCAAAGCAGAGGAGGAGAAGGGAGGCTCGCGAGGGAGTTGGAAACAGAGAAGGCGAAGGCGATGGCGGAGATGGAGAGCCTGAGGAAGGGAATGGAAGAGGAAAGGGCGACGGCGGCTGCTGAAAGGGGGGCCCTGCAGAGAGAGCTGGACGAAGAGAGGGCGAAGGCAGCTTTTGAGAGGGCGGCCTACCCTGATCTGTGCGTTGCAGCAGTGGAGCAATACAAAGGGTCTCCCGAATTTCAGATGGCGGTAGATGCCGCAGTCGCCAGGAATCTGGCTGGGCAAGAATCTGGGGGGGTGGGCCCATCAAGGACGACTGCTGGAGGTAGGACAGAGGCAGAAGTTATTGAGAGCTTCCAGCAGTCAGACTTCTACAAGTACGAAATGGCTGAGTTCTGGGACAGCGGTTGGAAGATGTTCAAACGCAGAGCTGAAGAGCTGTTCACAGACTTGGACTTGAGTAGTGTAACGATTGGTGAAGATGATGTGGCCCAGACCCCCCTGGACGAGGACATTGAAGAAAAAGAGCTTGTATCCAGGAAGGATGAATAACCAAGGGAGATGAAGAGCCCCCTCTCTGTGTTTGTTTTTTTTTTTTTTTTGGTTGTAATGAACTTGTGTACACATTGTAAATGAATAAAATTTCGTTTATGTTGTCAGTTGATTGTGTTAGCCTGTATTGTCTAAAATGAATAAAGTTTTGTCACAAAAACTGGTCATAAAAATTGTGCAATAAAAATTTCGTACAAAGTTAAGTTAAAAGGGGAACGGGGTAGTCCCCCAGTGAACCCTCCGGCGAGCAACTCAATAGTGGAAGAAAAAAAAGTATAGAGAGAGAAAGAGATAGAAAAGCTTAACCTTCCTCTTGTCTTTGATTCTTACTTATATCATTTGGTAATCATTTCACTGTCCCTTGCGACGTGCCCCCTTTCGCCGAAAGCCTGTGCCGTAGCTTACCTTGTTCAGGGTGAGGGGGTTCTGTTCCGACGGAGAGGTGTTGTCGTAATAAATGCTGCGATGGGCTGTATTAATGGTGATGTGTTGTGGCAATAACTCTGCAGATCTTTGTCTGCTGATGTGGCCTATGTTTCACCTGCCATGTGCCCGAATGTCATTGACCCTCCATGCCCAGATGGCCTCCAGCTGTCTTAGGCTTTGCCAACCGGGTTATGCTATGGGTCCCAAGCGATGGGTTTGGGGTTGTTTGCTGTGGGCTGTAAGCCTTATGGGCCTATCCATGTCAAAACATTAATTCAAGATTTAAGTCTCCTCCTTTTATCTATTTAATTTTTTCTTTAAATAAAAAACTAGACACGCGACAACATAAGAAATCAAGACTTCAAGAGACTATAAGAGATGTACAATTTATATATAGTATAAATTATTTATAACTATCACCTTGCTAGTTCAAATTTAAATTTATCTGAATCACTCGAATTTTGATTTATCAATAGTTCGGCTGGTCATATAACAATAAGGTGACAATCGTAATCAATAAAGATAACAACTGTAATAGATAAGTATTGCATTGATCATTCGGACGATCGATTAATATGCACAAATTCAAATGATTCGGTCAAATTCAAAGTCAAACTATCAATATTTTTGTTATAACTAAACGGCTTAGAATTTCTCATTTTAAATTTATAAATTTACTTAGAAGAGCATGGCAAGAGAATTACTCCAGCCGAAATTATTTGGTGATCCCATAATATGGTGAGCGTGAGACTCACCATCTTACCGTAGATGATGGAAAAATAACACAAAGCATAATATTTGATGATAAGTGAGAATATTATCACTTGCCGTCTCAACACCATTTAATAAATTTTCGTTGGCCGAATGTGATTGGATGTGTGAATAAATATGGAGAACTTTTTTTAGTAGTTGGAAACAAATTTTTTATTTTTTTAAAACTTTTAAGATGGTTATGGCCCAATTATTTATTTATTTATTTATTTTTATTTACATTTTTTAATACATTGAATTGGGAAAGTAAGACAAATCAAAAAAATTGACCAAACCAATTGAATCGGATCAAATCGGTTATATTTAGTTTGTTTTTTAATAAGAATCGATTTGTGCGGTTTTAAAATTTGATTTTTTTCGATTTTCGATTCGGTATCGGTTTAAGCACATTTGTATCGATTTAAATCGAAACTGACTGCTTTAACAAATATTGTATTTATAATATATATATAAAATCTAATAATATAATGATATTAATAAGTATAATAAATTATTAATCTTAATTAATTAACCTTATCATCTTTATAACTTAAGTTTGTAAATTCTTATTATATATAATCTTAACTCTAACTCATTATTCTTGAAACCTTATTATTTTTAAACTTTTTTTTGTTTTTATTTTTGTCAATTTAGGAATTGAAAAGTTTGTATTAAATGGATAGATTGGATACGTTTGAAATGGTAGACAAATAACTAATTTAATGTTTTTTGATATATGTTAATGATTATATTTAAAAGTGATTCAAGTTTAAAAAATCTTAAATCTATTAAACCGCACCAAACCGAACTTTTTCTTCGGTTCAATGCGGTTTCATGGGAGAAGCGATCTGTATTGGCGTTTAAAATAATAAAATCGACATTATCAATTTGATGAAATTTTTTACGATACCAATCGTACCGAACCGATTACATCCCTACACTGAATGGAAGAAACATTAAAAAGTTGAATGTACTAACCAAATCAAATCAAATTAAATCAAGTTTTAAGTCTCATCAAATAAGATCGATTACATAAATTATTCTTCTCCACTTAATTCTATTCAAGACCATTTCGTTAGTCAAATTAAAAAAAAAAAAAAAAAAAAAAGCTCATATCCCTATTTATTAGATGAAAAGTTAAATATACTTTTGTGAAAAAATTACTAATCAGTGGAATAGAAAAAATTATTTACAAATAGATAAAAGGAAAATTATAATTCTAATTATTAATATTTATTATTTTTTTATAAATAAAATTTCTGACCTCCACTGATTAGTGATTTTTCTTACTTCGTTTTACCCACCATAAAAATGAGTGCACAAAAATATTTGGCACAGACTTCGTGGGGATGTTGGTTGGGTTGGCTTTTTGGCTTAAGCCTCATTTGGGGTTAATATTTTAATAAAAAAATAAAAAAATTATTAAAATAATTTATTTCCTAATGAGGTCTAAGTCATCAAAAGAAAATAAATTAAAAAATTAATAAAATATTATATTTAAATCATAATATATATATATATATATATATTTGTATAAAAGTAAAAAAAAAACTAATCCAAATAAATTTTTTAGCCAGAACAAAAAGTCGAAAAACTTAACCCACATGCCAAAAGGCATCTATGTTAAAGCATTTTCTTTACTATATTGTGTCTAATAAAGTCCTGTAAAATACTATTGTTTAATGGATTATTTAGACCAAAACCCTTT
Source organism: Camellia sinensis (assembly GCF_055761805.1). Taxonomy (NCBI): domain Eukaryota; kingdom Viridiplantae; phylum Streptophyta; class Magnoliopsida; order Ericales; family Theaceae; genus Camellia; species Camellia sinensis. The sequence goes on along the minus strand of NC_138961.1, from coordinate 243,128,760 downwards.
AATTAACTAACTACTTTTAAACATTCCCAGGGTAATTTTCTCAAATTGATATTTTAGACTGTCAAATTGCATTTTTAAACGTCTTTATTGAAACAAGTTACTCAAATTTATCTTTTCCAGTTACACTTTTAATCACCTTTATAGGCCATACTGTCAAACAGAAAACTTTTCCTTTTTGTGATTGGCATTAGGAACCGGGGTTGAAACTTCACTTCTGCTCACCCTTTTAAGTCCTTTGTTTATCAATAGATTAGATGACATAAAAATAAAAAATCTCAATCATCAGCACATGCCAATACAAATTTGAGATAAACACATTTGCCTTTTTGGTCAAACATCTCACTAATTTTAACACTAAACATTATTTATTTATTTATTTAATTTTTTTTTTTTTTGGTGCAAATGAAAATTATGATCTTGTATCAAAAGCACAAACTCTACTTACATTCTTTTCTTTTTTTTTTTCACAATTTATTTTAAATCTTTTCACTGAAATGTAATTCCCTTTAAAATTGAATGTAATTTGTTAGAATGTTACTAACTTAACATATCATATCTTTTAAAAATGCTAAAAATCTCAAATATTTTATTAAAACTTTTACTAAACACTCGTACACATGTAAATCCCACATGTAAATGTTATGTCAAAATTTTAATACGTAGAATATTTTGTATCTCTAATATTTCTCAATATCTTTTCATAAAAATAGATTTATCACTAATAAAAAAAAATATATATATATATATTTATTGGTTGGTAGAAGGTCATGTGGTTTTATCAAGATCTCCGATGTTGTTGATGTAAGTCCACTCTTAACTGCTTTCTTTTGAGTCCCAGGTTTACTAAAGGTTAAAAGCTAATCTTATCTCCCTTTTTATATGTTTTTAAAATTTTTGTAACTAAAATGTTCCGACTTCTTTTCTTTTGCATGGAATTGGAGAGAAGTAAAACCAATGAGCCACAAACAAGTACATTATTGGTGCGTGGCTTTCTTCAGAGCTAAGTTTGAAAGCACCAGCGAGAAGTCATGGTGTTGAAATGTTGGGGCTGTTCTAGGCTGGAACTGTATGCGTTGTATCATATGTCATCTTATCTCTCTCTCTCTCTCTCTCTCTCTCTCTCTCTCTCTCTCTGCTTTGCTTTGTCAAAAGTGATGATTCCCTTACCTTGTGATGAACACAAAGGGCCCCACCCCCAGCCAATTCCCCCATATTCTCAACCCACTTTTCCCCCTTTCTTTTTAATTTTTATAAATCATTTAATTTTGTGGTACTTTCCTTAGTAAGAGTTCACATTTGGCACTTGTTCCCAAGCTTAGTAAGTATTTTCTTCCTTTTCTTTTATTTAAATCTTGGCTTGAAGTTGGTCAATGTTAGAATGACACATAATCCTTATATGTCTTATCACATTGATCCATTTTAAGCTACCTTTCCATATCATTTTTTGAGCTAATATGTCAATAAATTGAATCTATGCAAATTCAAAAAATTTGTCATTTTGTTCAAATCCTAATCTATCAAATTGATTGGATTAGTAATCCAAATTTTATAGATTTTAAATATCTTATTGAAAATGTGACAAGATCTTATTCAATTTTTTTATTTAAAAAAAAAATTATTTGATTTAAGAGATAATTACACTGACATTGTGTCAATGTAAATTAATTACAAATTAATAAAAAATAATTATAATTATAATTATAATTATTAATTTTAATAATGTATTTCACCAATTTGTAATTAATTTTTCCTAACTCCACAATCAGGTTATTTCCCCTTGATTTAATGATGCAAATAATTTCATATGAAGCATGAAGACCAACCAAAACAATAATTACATATCAGATGCGGGTCTACCGGGTTATTTGGTTGAAGTTACCTAACGGTTTCTGATTTTTGAATCAATCAAATGTTGTTTAATCCAGACCGATTACATATTTGATTTATTATATTCAGATCTATCAAATTGTCAGCCTTACCAGACTTCGATATTTTGGATCAAATTTAGATCAAATTTGATCTGTTAACAGGCCTAAGTGATATAATAAGCTACCAACAACAAAGGTAGGGTAGGGGCCATGCTCTAGCACTCTCCGCGTCGCAAACAATACTTTACAATGGGATGATCTAGACATTTCGTTTGTAGATTAATAGTTGCACTCATTGAATTATGTTGATGTTTTGGTACTCGTTGAATTATGTTGATGTTTTGGTACTCGTTGAATTATGTTGATGTTTTGGCACTTAAACCTTTTTTAATATAGGACCCATTAAACAGCAACACCATGCTTGTGTTCATGCTGTAAATTTTTCGCTTTAGAGAAAGGTATCCAACATGAGCATCAAGAAGGATCTTTGGTTGCAATAATTTCTATGGAAATTGGAAATTAGGAGTTTTTGGCTCAGGAGGTGGCCTCCTTTTTAAGTCTTTACAATAAAGTATATAGTTATGCATTTATGCTTTTAACTTTATGAAAGAAGATTATTCCTGCTTTACAAATTGGCATATATGTACCTTTTTGTTTGCTATAGTCAATGACTCTCAACAAATGACCTCATAACAGCAACTCTAACTGTTACACATTGGAGCTGTTATTGTTATAAAATAATATGAAATTCACCTTTTTCATCTTCAACGGTGAACTATCAGAGCTATTAAATTATATCTTTACTATATTTTTTGTTAAATTTGGCACCCATTTTACTTATAGTTAAAGCTACCAGCGCAACAATTTTAAAAGGCCGGTGGTCAACCAGGTGGATGACCGAATCGTCGACCACTTAGTGGAAGTTGTAGAAGGTGCTAAGCTGAAGAATTTTGAAATCCGTTGGTCGTCCGATCATCCAGTCAGTCGTCTGGTTAAACTAAAAAAATAATTTCATCATTGAAATAACATTGTTATTGTATAACCTTTTTGTACTATTCATTATTAAATTATAATTTTAGCTATCGTTTTTATTAATTAACTGTTGGAGTTGCTATAATTCAATCACCCCTACCAACACTTTGATTTAAAAGGTTGTCAGGTTGAACAAGTTTTAAGAGTGATAAAACAGCACTAATTAACGTCCATCAAACTTGTCAATCATTGCACAAAATACTATTAATTCAACATAATACCAAGAACAATTGACAAGACTACATGAGCATCTTCAGCTTGCTCGCAGTACTTCTTGGACCAACTCGGAACAACTCAAATTGAGCATACTTATCTAGAGGAAAACAAATGTGCAACCATCCTAGCCAATGAAGGGTTTAACAGAAATTTCCGGCTCTCTATCTTTCATTCTATGCCGAATTGTCTTTCTTTTTAACTTTTTGATGATGCTAGGGGTACTAAATAGCCCAGGATTGTTAACTGTTAATTTCTTTTAGTGCTAGGTCTACCCAAAAACAAACAAACAAACAAACAAATATTTGGACAATCCAAAAATCTTTTAACAAGATTTGAATAGATACATAACATTTTCATCTGAGCTATACATCAAGTTTTCACGGGTTTTTCTCACCCTAATAAAAAAGAATTGGGACCACAAATTATGCATATGATTACCATGGACACAAGCTGAAGTATGTAATGACTCATCATGTTGGACTAGTCTAGCTCACTACTGGTCTCATTTTTACGAACTAATCCATTCATTTTGGCTTATGCGTAAATTATTCACACACACAATATATATATATATATATATATCTATATCTAATAAGTTAATTTAATAATCATAATTATTTTATTTTATTTTTAAAAAATAGACTTACATTTTAAAAAATAATGCTTATCATTTTTTTTAAGTGATGAAAGAATATAATTATAATTATGAGACCAATCTCATCTTTTATAGACAATTTACATAGTGGATGAATGGAATCATTACAGTGGTGACTGAACGGTTCGATCGACCTTGATAGACATGTTGAGTATCTACACTATGTGAAATTGGCTTTGAAAGCTAGAGATTTTCTGGAGTTTTTCAACCTAGTTGGTTATATTGATGGCTTGCCATTTATTTTGGTGGTTGGTTATTGGTAGGCAAGTGTAATTGTTAGCTCTCCCGCTTGTGAGAGAGATGTGAGCTGAGTTGATATAAAGATCAGGATTGTGAAGAAAAGAGAGACAGAGAGTTGTGAGAAGTGTATGTGAGATGTAAGTTGAGTTGAGAGAGTGAGAGACTCCTCCTCTTCTGTTTTGTATTTGTTTTTTGTTCATAGTAAAGCTTTCTCTCTTTCTTTCTTGTGGACGTAGGCATTGGGCCGAACCACGTAAATTTTTGTGTCTCATTTGTGATTGTGATTGTTTGTTGATTGATTGTTGGATATGTATAATCCCAACAAGTGAAATTGAAATTTTCAAGTTGCTCGAAATCACATTTTGAGCACACCAGGAGGAAAGTATCAACGAGAGGAGTCTAGACCCAAAAAAATCAACCCAAGAAGATACTGCATGCATCCTTATGTGTTGCCGAAAATTACCGAAGACACGCCATAAAGTACAGTCCGATAAGGAAGCAGAAGTTGAAGACGACCCTTCTATTTTTATATAATAAATATTTATTTGTGAAGACATACAACACAAGCCTTATGTTGGCAATGAAGCTAAAGGTTTGCCTTTGCTCTTGGTGGTTAAGGGTTCAAAACCCATTGGAAGCAAGTTTACAAGTTTTTTTTTGTAGTGCCACGTCAGCAGTGCCACGTCATCAGAGTGGGCCCACTACACCATGTGTCATAGTCACGCCAACGATTTTGCCACGTCAGCAGGCGACACATGTCACCGTTGTGTCAACATCTAGTCAACAGCATAGTCAGTAGGAAACAAAATATTCCCTATAACAGAATATTCCTTCAGATAACAGAATATTCCCTGAAGTTCAAAAAATTGCATTTCAGTTCCTGATCTCTTTGAAATTATAGTTTGGCCCCTTAAGTTGTAAGAAATTTCATTCAAATCCCCGAAGAGGTGGAGAAAGTGCTTTTCTAACTAATTTGACTATTTTGGACTCCATGATGCAATCCTTTTTGTTTTCAAAATTCAGGCTTTCTTTGAAAGCAAAAAGACAATTGAGGAATCAACATCGACATTGGGGTCTATGATAAAGTTTAATGCTTCCAATTATGCAATCTAAAAGCCCAAAATGGAGGGCGTTTTGTACTGCCAAGATTTATTTGATCCTATCGAGCTTAAATGAGTCAAACCAGCAACGGAGAAAGACGAAGACTGGAAATGAACAAATCTGAAAACCATTGGCCAGATCAGACAATAGATTGACCATAGTGTATTCTACCATGTTTCCTAGGAAACTGATACCTATGCTCTCTGGACGAAATTAGAAGGCATGTACCAGTCGAAGACTGCTCAGAATAAAGCCCTCCTAATGAGAAGGTGTGTAAATTTGAAGCTGAAGGTGTCTCTGTAGTTGAACACAACAGTAAGTTTCAAAATCTGGTAAACCGACGAGCAATTATCAAAATGGAGTTAGATGATAAGATGCAGGCCCTATTACTGCTCAGTTACTTACCAGATAGTTGGGAAAAATTAGTAGTATCCTTCACCAACTCTGCACCAGAAAAAGGTAACGATGAGCATGGTCACAGATGCTCTATTCAATAAAGAGGTAATAAAGAAAGACATGGGTAGAAATCAGTCTCATGCCCTCGTCATAGAAAACAGAGAAAAAAGTACAGCCAGAGACAGAAACAACAGAAGAAGCAAAAGCAGAGGACGCAGCAGAGAAAAATCTCAAGACAGAGGGACGTCCAAAGAAGGTAAGAGTCGACCATGGTTTAAGTGTTACCACTATGGTCAGGAGGATCACATAAATAAATATTGCTATGCATTGAAGGGGAAACAGAAACAAGAAAATAGTCAGCCGAAGACGGGAATGCCACAGTTATTATCTCAACGGATATTACATTATTCTCTGTTGGATAAGAAGAATGCCTCCATATGTCAGACAATGATACCAAGTGGGTGGTAGAGGCAACAGCCTCCTACTATGCCACACCTCGGAAAGAGTTTTTCAGTACATATCAAACTGGAGATTTTGGTACAGTAAGGATGAGTAACTCCAGTTTTTTTAAAATTGTGGGAATCAGTGATGTTTGCAACCAAACCAAAGTTGGGTGCACAATGGTATTGAGAGATGTCAGGCATGTTCCCAATTTATGCCTAAAACTTATCTCAGGAATAACCTTACATTGACAAGACTATGAGAACTACTTCAGCAAAGGCATGTGGAAGTTGAATAAGGGACCTCTAGTGGTAACCAGAGGACAAGCAATTGGTATGTTGTACAAAACTCATGTGAAGGTGAGTTCAGACAGCCTCAATGCAGCAGAAGATAAGGCACCACCAAATTTGTGGCACAAAAGGCTAGGTCACATGAGCGAAAAAAGGTTGCATATTCTGGCAAAGAAATCTTTTATTCACTTTGCCACAGATGCAAAGTTGAACACTTGTGATAGTTGTTTATTTGGCAAGCATCACAGAGTTGCTTTCCAAACATCTTTTAGAAGACAATCAGAGTTGTTGAGCAAAGTATACTCTGATGTACGTAGTCCCATAGGAACAAAATCCTTGGGTGGTAGAAAGTATTTCGTGACATTTATTGACGATGCATCACAAAAAATGTGGGTAAATTTCCTCTAAACCAAAGATGAAATGTTTCAGCATTTCTAGATATTCTATGCCATGGTGGAAAATGAGACCGGAAGAAATTGAAGTGTCTCCTAACAGATAATGGAAGTGAGTACACGTCAAATGAGTTTGAAGCCTACTATGCTACTCGCGACATCCAACATGAGAAGACTGTTCTTAGAACTCCACAACACAATGGTGTAGTCGAGAGATGAATTGGACCATTGTGGAGAAGGTCAGATGTATACTCAAAATGGCAAAGCTGCCAAAGCCATTTTGGAAAGAAATTGTTCGTGTTGCTTGCTATCTGATAAATAGATCGCCATCAATTCCACTAAATTTTGAGATTCCAGAAAAGGTGTGGTTTGGAAGGGAGGTTTCTTACTCTCACTTGAGAGTGTTCGGGTGCAAAGCATTTGCATATGCATCCAAGGAACATAGGCAAAAGATGGATGATAAAGTCACTCCATACATTTTTATTGGCTATGGAGATGAAGAATTTGGATACAGATTGTGGGATTCAAAAAACAAAAAGGTCATTTGAAGCCGAGATGTAGTGTTTCAAGAAAGCTAGACCTTAAAAGACTTTAGGCAACCAGCTAAACCCAAAGTTGATGATGTTTTAAAAATTGTTCCAAATCCTACACCATCACAGTATGCCACTAATGAAAAAGTGCTATTGTAGCATGCAGCCAATGATGTAGAGTTGCAGGATGGATTTCCCAAAGAAGAAAATCCAGAAGAAGAGGGTGTTGAGTAGGGAGAGCCACAACCCCCTCCACCAGAGACTGTTGATCCACGGTTACGAAGATCAACAAGAGAACCTAAGCCATCAACAAAATATCATGCTTTTGAGTATATTTTGCTTACTGATAAAGAGGGGCCAAAAAGTTTTCAAGAAGCTCAAAATCATAAGAAGAAGAGTAGTTGGCAACAAGCTATGCAAGAAAAGATGAATTCCTTGCAGAAAAATCAGACTTACGATTTAGTAAAACTTTCCCTAGGCCAGAAAGCACTGAAGAATAAGTGGGTGTTCAAACTAAAGAAAGATGGCATTGGAAAGTTAGTAAAGTATAAGGCTCGATTGGTTATCAAAGGTTTTGGCCAGAAGAAAGGTGTTGATTTTGATGAAATCTTTTCACCAGTTGTAAAGATGACATCCATTCGAGTAGTTTTGGGACTAGCAAACAGTGTGAACTTGGAACTTGAACAAATGGATGTGAAGATGGCATTTCTCCATGGTAATCTGAAGGAAGAAATTTACAAAGCACAACCAGAAGGTTTTGAAGTCAATGGGCAAGAGAATTTGGCCTGCAGATGGAAAAAGAGTCTTTACGGCCTAAAACAAGTGTCAAGACAGTGGTACAAGAAGTTTGAGTCATTCATAGTGAGCCATAAGTACAAGAGAACCGCTGCAGACCAGTGTGTATATGTCAGGAAATTTCCCAAGGGAAACTTCATCATACTCTTGCTCTATGTTGATCACATGTTGATTGTTGGTCAGGATGTTGCGACAATTAGGTCACTGAAAAAGAAGTTGTCATAGTCCTTTGACATGAAGGACCTAGGCCCTGCCCAACAAATTTTGGGCATGAAAATTATGCGTGACAGGAAAGCTAAGAAGTTGTAGTTGTCACAGGATAAATATGTTGAACGAGTGATTGAAAAACTCAACATGAAAGATGCCAAGCTAGTCAATATTTCGTTGGCTAACCATTTCAAGCTGAGAAAGAGGTCTTGTTCCTCCTCTACAAAAGAAAGAGAAGAGATGGAGGCAATTCTCTATTCATCTGTAGTAGGGAGTTTGATGTATGTAATGGTATCCACCTGACCAAATATTGCTCATGTTGTTGGAGTAATGAGCAGATTTCTTTCCAATCTAAGGAAAGAGCATTGAGAAACAATCAAGTGGATTATGAGATATCTTAAGGGTACATCTAAAATGGGTTTGTGCTTTGGAGGAGCTAGTCCAATCTTGGAAGGTTATACAAGTTCAGATATTGCAGGTGATCTTGATGGTAGAAAATCTACATCAGGATTTTTGTTTACTTTTGCAAGGGGAGCTGTGTCTTAGCAGTCCAAGCTACAGAAGTGTGTTGCTTTATACACAACCAAGGTAGAGTATATTGCCACAACGAAAGCTGGAAAAGAGATGTTATGGTTGAAGCGATTTCTCCAAGAACTTAGACTAGAATAGGAAAAGTTCACATTACATTGTGCTAGCCAGAGTGTCATAGACCTGAGCAAGAATTCTATGTATCATTCTCATACAAAGCACATTGATGTTCAGTATCATTGGATACGCGAAGTGATGGAGAAATAGTTATTGGAACTAATCAAGATCCACACAAATAAGAATCCAGCCGACATGCTTACAAAAGTGGTCTCGAGAGACAAACTCGAAATATGCAGAGGCATTTCTGTGATGGACATCCAGTAAGGATACTCACCATGGGTGTAGAGTGAGAGAATTGTTGAGTATCCAAACCATGTGAAGTTGGCTTTGGAAATCAAGAATAGAGACTACAAATTTGGGCTAGAGTTTTTTCAGCCTAGTTACCCTATTGTAGGGTGGCTGTATTGATGGCTTGCCATTTATTTTGGTGGTTGGTAATTGGTAGGCAAGTGTAATTATTAGCTTTTCCATTTGTGTATAAATAGGGAGAGATGTGAGCTGAGTTGATATAGAGATCAGGAGAGTGAAGAAAATAGAGAGAGTTGTGAAAAGTGTATGTGAGTTGAGTTAAGAGAATGAGAGACTCCTTCTCCTCTGTTTTGTATTTATTTTTTATTCATAGTAAAGCTTTCTCTCTTTCTCTCCCATAGACGTAGGCATTAGGTCAAATCACATAAATATTTATGTCTTATTTGTGATTGTGATTGTGTGTTGATTGATTGCTAGATGTGTATAATCCCAACAAGACAGGCGACAACATGCTTCTTAGAATTTTTTATTTATTATTTTTTTCAAGTTCTTGAAAAATATAAGCTTGGAAGCATCCACTACTTCACTAGATATATGAAACAAGGGAAATGCCCTCAAAAAGTGTGTACTATATGCATTATGTTATGTATTTTTATTAGGTATATTACGTATTTTTGTAATAAATATTAATTAATTTATGGTAGAGTTACGATAATTTGTGGTTCAAAAATGATGTTATGTATTTTTGTAGTAATGTTAAGCATTTTTTCATCCAAATATTTTTTGATCAGAAAATGTGTAACAACACCATTATAAAATGCGTAACTTTATTTTTGAATTACAAATTGATGTAACCCTACCAAAAAAAATACGTTACATATATTACAAAAGGGCATAACTAAGAGTGCATGCGCACACATCCCATAACACTACCCTGAAAACGTAACTTATACATATATTGTACAAGGGTATAGGTGGAGTTGGGAATCATCCTCTAGAGAGAGAGAGAGAGAGAGAGAGAGAGAGAGAAACAGATTAAATTAATTCGTTTCAAATAGAAACAAATGGGAGGAACAGAAGCTTTTACCTGATTTAGGAATGCACTTTTTTAGAGTAAACATCCACTCAATGCAATCAACTCGATTTTCTTCCCTTCAAATCCGACTCCTGTCGGAAGGTAATAAAAACATGAATTTAGGTTTTGTTTCTTCAAATCCTTAATCATTCTATTAAAACTTTCAATTCAATTGATATTCAATTTGAATGATTTATGCGCAGGCATTAGGTTTGGAGCACAGATCACAAAAGCAGAAAGGTTGTGGTCCACCGGACACGATGGGGACGACGAGAAGATGATGTTGGAGAAGCATTGTGAGTCTGGGGACTGCCCCTGCCAGTGTCACCCCCAAAGAGTAAGAAGCAAAAGTGCCCTGTGCTGTGAGGCGGTGCAGAGAGGTTTTGAAAACGTTGACATTAATTTCATTATATTACAATGAATTCTTAACAAATAAATAAATAAATAATCTTTGTTATTTCCAATAAACAATTTTCCCTTTTTTTTTTTGGTTATTTTATATATTTGTTTTTTACAAAAGAAAACAAAAGGTAACATTAAAAAATAATAGAAAGAAAAAACAAACAAACAAAAAAAAACATAAAATCATATATAGAATGATGTCATATGAAAAAAGAAAAAGAAAAATTCAAACCAAAATATTACTTAAATACAAATAAGAGAGGCCGCTTGCAAAATACTCTAAATAAAATTATGTAAAAATACAATATTATAACACAAACACAACTTATAAAAGGTTTTGAGAATCAAAATTATATGCACGAATTTAAATTGCACAAACTGTGATAGATAAAAATTAATTTTTACATATAGATCACAAAAAATAGATAAAATTGGTGGTGCATCTCCTTACCTCCGTTCTATGAATTATTAAATTTTTTGTTGTTTTTGGCGTATCTAAACTTTCTCATAATTCTAGAAATATGACCTGGATAAATTATAGTAGAAACAGTTTCACTTTCACATCCTGCTAGTGCACATTATGCAACTCCCGGATGCAGACAAACAAAATAGCAGAATTTACAATGATTGGATCTCAAAGATTCAAAACATACCTACATTTCAGCTCATATTTTACAATAAGTACGCAATATAATCATTTTCAGAAGGCATTTAAGCACAAAACTACCATATATTTTACATAATATATGTAACCGGGAAAAAAAATCGATACAACATTCATCCACTGCTTGATTATCACGTCATGTCAACCCCCCCACATCCACCCCTCAAAACAATCAAATATTATGAGAATCAAAGTATTACAATGCATTACAATTGCAACAAAATATGCTAGTAACACCCCTCGAGCAATCAACGAGGGTTGTACCTACCACTTTTGCTGTTTAGAACGCGGTAAGAGTGCAAGGAGAATCTTTTTCCTAGGTCCCTGCAAATCAAAAGGTATTTGTAAGTAGCCGTTTCAAATGGAGGCAGACACAACGAAGAACAAACCACAAAACTTGAAGCATGCATATTATTCTTTTCGCAAAAAATTCTTGACGACCATTGCTAAAGCACAACCACCACAAAATTTGGACCTCCTCTAGAGACTACAACATAGAATAACACACATAAATGCCCAAAACACACTTACAATCCTTGGTTCCGGACCCCAACCCAACCACGCACAAAAAGAAAAATAAAATTTAGATACACAATTCAAGAGACACAATAGAAACCAATAGAATTCAGTAAGAAATACAAGCATGGTGCCAAGGGAAGTGTCAAATGATTAAGGGAACATCACTCAGGCCTCGTTTGGGAACAGACTAATTTAGTAATTTTTTGGTTATTTGGCTAAAATATGAGCTAAAAAAAATTAGTATGTTTGGGATAACTTTTTGACTTTTTACGAAAAGATGTGCAAAAAGTAGAGAGAAAAGAGAATCTTTGACTTTTTGGTATAGGTTGTTGGCTTTTTGGCTAATTTAGTAATTTTTTGATTTTTTGACTAAAAGGGAGGGTTCCCAAACGAGGCCTCAATTACCAAACAAGATTAAGTAGTATGGAACTAGCAGGCAGGCCAATGAGTTGACTGTTGGTGCACAGAGTTCAACCCAAAGACAAGCTTCCAGGGGTTACTGAATTCAAAACACTTTTAACTGAAATCAGAAGACTTTTTCACCTATTTTCACTACATTTTTTACTCCAATCTCAATACTAAACAATGCCACAGGAGCACTCGTTAGCATTTTGCTCTTGTAATGAGATGAAACAAAAGCATCTTAGGCTATTTCTTACCTAGTTGCATAAGAAAGAACTGCATTACATTTTAAGCAAGTAAATGCACCATGGGATCTATGAAATTGAAACTGATTGACATCAAGCATGCTATATAAAAGAATAAAATCACTATACCATGGGTATTCCCAACTCTTTCAGGTCTTTGTCCCCCATTTGCTTCAGTGCTGCCATGTCCACCTGCAATTTAGATAAAACATGTTCAAAGTCGGATAGTTTAATACGGCAAAAAATTGCCTAAACATGCGCATAATGTACAAGCTACCCTCAAAAACTCCAAAAGAATTCAATATTTCCTTTTCTGCAGTTTGAAAGTGCACTGTAAATACATCATTCTATTTAGTAAGATTGTAAACCCACAAAGGGCAATGAGTTGTGCCCGTCTTTGCCCTGTAGACCAACCAAAATGGGGAAATCCTGACACGTGCAAGGTCATTGAGATGCCACAGCAGACCTACTTTCCTGCTTCAATATAAATGTTAGAATTTCCCATCTTTACCTTCACCTACTCCACTACACACTCCACTTCACCTACCTCCACTTCACCACACACTCCACTTCACCTAACCCACTATCACCTCCACTACACCTACTACCACATTTTCTTCTATATATAGATTGTATAGGAATTGTAATTAATCAATCTTGTAATACATCAGATATCAATCAATAATATATCATTTTTAACATGGTATCAGAGCAAGGTTGACAATCTAGTAATTCCACTTCACCGGCGGGTGGCAGCCTCACTTTGGCCGCCCGCCGGACCTCAACCTATTCCGCTTATTTTCTACACATACCTTGAATTTTTTTTTTTACTATAACCAAGCACAATTTTATTTATCAGCCACAAGAGGGCCTCCGAAATCACCACCACCTGTTGTCACAGAAACATCACCACAAAATATGATCATAAAACAATTCAAAAACCACCACGGAGACGCAGCATAAGGTGAAGAGTCGATTCCTTCTGGATATTGTAATCGGCTAGGGTTCGGCCGTCCTCAAGCTGTTTCCCGGCGAAGATCAGACGCTGCTGGTCCGGCGGAATACCTTCCTTGGCCTTTACGTTGTCAATCGTGTCGGAGCTTTCGACCTCGAGAGTGATGGTCTTTCCGGTGAGAGTCTTCACGAAGATCTGCATTCCACAATGACCTGAAGATCTCGGACGTACAGCCGGAAATCCTGATGGGCATCCTCAACGTCTATTGCCTCCTCGGTTCCGTCGCCGCGGGCCGAACCTCCGATTGGGTGGGGCGCCAGTATACCATCGTTGTCGCCTCCGCCATCCACTTCTTGGGAGCCATTCTCATGGGCTTCGCCACCAACTACGCCTTCCTCATGGTCGGTCGCTTCGTAGCCGGCATCGGCGATGGCTACGCCATCATGATCGCCCCCGTCTACACCGCCGAGCTCTCCCCCGGTTAAACATTTGGCCAGAACAAAAGCCACGTGCATTATACGCAGCAGGCCTTGTAATCACAAACAACACCCAGTCATCGGCTCTAAGTGGCCCAGACAGTAAAGCTAATGTTCTTGTACTCCACAGTCTCCACGTTAAATCCAATGACGGCCACCCACCGACCTACTCTGTCGCCGGCCTTTTCTTCTTGCCTCCGTCCTGGGCGGCCCTTGCCGGTGTTGCCTCCGTGTTTCCCACTCCACTGGGCATGATCACTCCCCCATACTCCTCCACTGCAGCATATGGAGGACCTCCAAATCGGAACATCACGGTGGCCTTCCGCTTCAGCTCCTTGTTTTCTGCCCTTAGAACGCTTATCTCTGCTCGCGCATCCTTATACATGCGTTGGAGCAGAGCCAGTTGGGCGTTTACATGCTGCACCTCATTTGTCCTACTCTGCAGCCGGTTCGACAAATTTGTGACCGCCGTCATGCTTTCCACACATGCCTTCAAAGTATACTGATTGGCCTCCACATCTGACTGCACCGCCATTTTTTGCTCCACCGACCGCATCGGAAAGTTCAATGGAGCAAAACCAGAGGTGTTTGGTTGAGGTTCACTGGCCACCGCACCAGTTATTTCTCTTGTGGGCTCGTTCAGTTCTGGAAAGAGCGTGAGCAGATTCTGGGTAGCTGGACGGGAAGAAGATGCCATGTTTTGGGTTGCTCAGTGTTTCAGCGCAGGGTTTACAGAGTGTTTCAGACTGCCAAAATTCAGAGGTTTCCAACTGGTTTGCACAGCCTCTGCCTCAACCTTGGTTAAATAGCCAGGGCCGATCCGCGCATCACGCGCCACTTGCCGACAGACGACACACGGGCGCGCAAGCCAAGGCGCCCACGTGCCTCGCCATCATGTCCGGCACACCTTTTGATGAATTGGGCACGCCTTTTGATGGCACGCCTTTTTAAAAAATTGAGCGCACCTTTTGAGGATGCGATTTTTTACAAGGGTCCGACAAGACTCTGTAAACTGTCCCGACATTGATTCCGGTTAGCTCCTTTATGGGTCCGACAAGACTCTGTAAACTGTCCCGACATAGATTCCGGTTAGTTTCTATAAGGGTCCGACAAGACTCTGTAAACTGTCCCGACATTGATTCCGGTTAGTTTCTACAAGGGTCCAGCAAGACTCCGTAAACTGTCACCACAACTGTCACAACATTGTCTGCTACAACGGTCCGACATGACCCCATAAACTGTCTTCTACAACGGTCCGACATGACCCCATAAACTGTCTTCTACATCGGTCTGACACCACCATACCGTGTCCTCTACAACGTTATGACACCCCCATACAGTGTCCTCTACAACGTTATGACACCCCCATACAGTGTCCTCTACAACGTTATGACACCACCATTCAGTGTCTTCACCAACGGTCTAACACGACCATACAGTGTCTCCTATCCTTTTTTATTTTTATGTATTTTCTTGTTTTGTTACTCTCTCCAAACTCAAGTTGGTTAGTTTCTCTCCTCCTTGAGTTTGCGGGGGGCTGTTAGAATTTCCCATCTTTACCTTCACCTACTCCACTACACACTCCACTTCACCTACCTCCACTTCACCACACACTCCACTTCACCTAACCCACTATCACCTCCACTACACCTACTACCACATTTTCTTCTATATATAGATTGTATAGGAATTGTAATTAATCAATCTTGTAATACATCAGATATCAATCAATAATATATCATTTTTAACAATAAATATAAATTTCTCTTTGTATACACCTTGAGGTCAAGTTTTTTCTTTTTTTAAGGCGGCAGATTTTGAGGTCAACTGTTTAAGCTTACAAATGTTTCCCATCAGACTGACATTCCATGTCCAACTCTACAAGGCATTTGTTTTATGAAAAATGCTAAAAACCGACCTGAGGGCTGTTGTCAATGTTGAAAAAGTGTATTGAAATGTGTGAAAGTGTTTTGTGATATGTGAAGAGTGTATTGAGATTACAAATATTTGGCACTTTGTGCTTCTTAGGGCTGTCATTAGCAGAACCCTTGTTTTATTAGCAAAAATTATGATATATAAAGAAGCTTAAGAAAAGCCCGAAGTCAACACCCCTCTAGAGGACGACATATGCCTAGCCTACATAACATAAACCTCTCATAGCCTGAGAGACACAACCCTACAGGGAAAAAAAAACAAGAAACACGTCCAAAGACAACAAAATCTCTTAACCAAGAAGCACATATAGACAACCTAGACCCTAAGGATAAACTATCATAACCGAGAGAATAGGTAATCAAAAGACCCTCTCACAACTTGAGAGACTAGGGCATAAACTATGTAACATTACCACTTCCGTGACCTTGCACTTGAACAATTTCTCTTATTTTGAGTTCTTTGACGGAAAATAATCATTCTAGGCTAGACATTTGCTTGACACAAATAATCAATTTCCCACATTTTATTTGTTCTTTGATGCATCAAAACAACGAAATCCATGACCTCATATATACTATATATTCTCAAAAAACATGGGATATACCCAAAAACTCAACATCAAGAAAACCCTTGCAAGAGAGGGAGGATATTTCTCGTAGAAATAGCACTTTAACTTACCTCCTCAGCCTGAAACCAAATAGCATATTTCCCCAAACCAAGTGAATGCAACAAGCCACTGACAGTGAGAGGTTGGTCACCCTACAAAATCCAACGGGGAGAGAGAGAGAGAGAGAGACAATAATATCAATAAGTAGTCAAAAGACAGAAGGTGATAGTATAAAACATAAATATAGCAGGCCGACACATTTCTAGTAGAATGTGATTAACTTTAAGAGTTAGTGAAGAATCATCAGGTCATCATTTTATAAAACAAATAAAGTATCTGAACTGAGCATAACATATGATAAACAAGCTTATACTTGGTCAAATAGAAAGTTAGCCTACCACTGTTGTTGATTCAACAGAGAAATAACAGAGATCATGTTTACATTATTAGTGATTATCACTAGCAATAAGTCATTGATGTTCAAGATATATTATAAAAAAATATAAGGCAAAAGTATGTACAGTATATGAAGCGTTTGGCAAGGCACTTGCTGGTGGAGGTCCCGTGACTGGCTTGCCAGCGTCGTGGGTAGCTCCCATTGTAACAGATGCAGGGCCAATTATCCTAGATGGGTACAAAACATAGTCCAAATGTTGCCCATTTCTTGAAGTATCACTTGGCCTTCTTGAGGGAAATCGCTGCAGTTCATCAATATGTCTAGGCGGTGAGGTTTCACGAGAAACTTTCAGTACTCTCTCCGGGAATCTAGGTTTTAATGGGTCCCCATTGTAAGAAGGGTAAGGTTTTCTTAATGACTCCGCCTGCAGCATTTCACCTGATCTTTTTATGGGGGAAGTGTGCCTCAATTGTCTCCTATCTGTAGACCAGATTGACATTTTTTCATGTAGGTACATCTTCTTCCGCGCTTCAACCTCACTCTGTATTCGCTTCAATCGTTCTTTACGCATCAATTTCAATCTCAGATCATTTCGCCCAACTCGTGCATCTTTATAAGCCAATACAAGAAAGTAGTTAAGAACTACTGATCAAGAAATCAGAAGTAAGGCTTGTAAAATGTACACAATAAGCCATTACCATGCACTCTATTGTAATCTGGACTGCATGCACCAAAATCCCCTCGCAGCCTGAAAACACACCATTCAATCTGGCATGATCATATTAAGACAAGAACAAATATCCCATGAACTAGTTCAGAATTTCCACTCTGAAATAATTTGGCTATAAAATTAAACCCCCCAAAAAAATGCATTTCCTTTAGACAAATGAGGATTTTCTTTGCAAAGTCAAAATATGGTCCAACTTTCAATAGCATTACTCGAACACTATTTATCCTATAGCTGGATTTTGGGAGGACGCCACTAAAACGGAGTGACATGAATCCGCATAGACATTATTGATTTCAGTTATGGGGTGCACTATACATGGATAGAACCAAGCGTTACAAAAGCAACGAAAATCCCTACCTACCCCAGTCCATCCCTTCACCCAAATAATGAACTATTTAAACACCTAAAACACCAAGATAAAATACTACTCTCATGATTAATGCAAAACAAAATCCACAAAAGTTTGGCATGGGATAACACTAGAAAGTGTACACAATTCAAAACTACATCTGCTCCCCCGACAAAATGAAGGAATAATAATAATAAATAAATAAATAAGCGTAAGATTAGAACCCACTCTTAATTATTTTGTTTCTTTTTCCCTCGTCCTCTCCTCTCCCAGTAACAAATAGGATCTAGCAAAACTCGGGAAATAGTTTAGAGACAGAAAAGGCAAACTACACACCGTTTGTTTGAAGCCAACAAAGAACCACCAGTATTACTCCTGAATCTCTGGCTGGCAGATCGTTTGCCTCCTGATAATGACTGATAGTCAGTCCGTGAGCCACCAGAACCTGTTTGCTGCGTCTTCACCACCTTCTGAACAATGTAGACAAAAAAAGGGTACACATTTCAAAACAGAGCATCAGCTACTTTCTAATATCTAAATTGTTCTTAGCAAGCATTTTACTTTCTTTAATGCGCTTCAGAAGCAAGGAAAACCACTAGTTCAAAAATGCTAAACCAATATTAAATTCCAAACAATTCAGAAAAAAATCGATTGATTCAACAGATACAGAGCCAAATGGAATAAATTATCTCGGTTTTTGAAGCTCGAATGATGGACAATAAAAAAGGAAAGTTTAAACCAAACAAAAATCAAATGATTAAAATTGAAGTTGAAGCTCAAAATACTATTCAAAACCCTAACCGTAGCTTACAAACACACGTTTCATCCATATAAAATTCAAACTGTTAAAAAAAAAATCCATATAAAATACATACAAAAAAAAAAAAGAAAGTGGAGAATGCATATTATACCTGACCAGAGCGCCCCAGGGTGATGATCACGCGGGGCTCTGACATTTCAATCCGAAATCCGAGATGAACCAGAGCTTCAGAACAGAAGCTGCCAGAGAAGCTGTGTGTAGTAAACTTGCCTGGTTAACCAAGGTGGGAGGAGAGGCATCACCGTCTTCACAACATCTCTTTAAAACCCTAATAATTGTGAGAGAAGAGAAGAGAAGAGGAAGGAATCGAAATCGTAGAGGAGAAGAAAAAGGAATCGCGCAAGTGAATTTGTAGTACAAGGGCAGATCAAATCAACCTTACTCGGCCGCGCCACGCGCTTCCTGCTCGATACGATACGACTCTTTTCTCTCCCGTTTCGTTTTCCCTTTTTGCGTTTTTTATTATTACTATAATTATTTATTCTTTAAGCCAATAAATAAATAAACTAATGAAATTTTATTCTGTGACAGATATTAGTATTTATTTATCTCACACAAATAAAATAAAAAAAATATTATTAAAATTAGGTCTTTAGTATTTTTATTTCTATCAATTGCGAATTTTAATGGATGTTTTAATCAGAGTACCCATAGCAAAAAGAAATGAGACCCTTTTTCCAACTCTTTTTATTTTCTCTTTGCTCAACTATCCACTTTTCTAATAGGGGACATAATTTGACAAGGTAAAACAAGAACTGAAAGAGAAAATGACATTTATCCTCCTCTTTATTAACCTTTCACACCTTTTCTAATAAAAATAAGATTGTAATCAAAGAATAAAAATAAAAAAAAAAAAATAGAAAAAGAAAAAGGGCATGCAAGAAACCAAAAAGAGATTGTGAATTAGAGCCTAAACTTAATTTATTTTGTCATAATTATGTCAACATCCATTTTTAAATAAAAAAATGCACAAGTCTTTAGGTCTTTTTCTCCCATTTTTTAGAGCTATAATTTTCTTCTGATATATCCAAAAAATTAAATATTTAAGTATGCAATCGTTTTCAGTATATGAATATTCAACTACACATCTTCCAATTGAGGGGGACAAAAAAAAAACCGTGTGTTCGGTATAGGAATAAAAATTAATTCATCCAAACACACCCCAAGAAACAATAACATACACAAAATAGAGTGCACAAGAAATTAAGCAATAATATTGTACAAGAGGTAGAACAGCACGTTACAAAATAACCCACTCCAAAAATCCTCTTTGTGCCCTCTTCTCCTTAGGCACGGGTATTCAGAATGACCCCAAAACAAAGGTACCAATGCGAATGTCCAGCAGGAGCCACAAAAGCAAGAACCCAGTTGTGGGTCATACACAGAAAATCGGCAAACATGACCCAAGGAAGACAATATTAATAGGAACATAACCAAAATAGTTTCTTACTAAAGTACAAAAATATACATATAAGCAAATTCAAAACACAAGAGCACTACATCTTAGCCTTTGATTCTCTGATTTCTTCCAAGGAAATGGTCTGTATGTCAAGCCAATAGTGAGGATATGAGGAAGTGGTAAAAAACTCCAAAAATAACATGCCTAAGTACACGTACACTGTGTGGGCAAACCACAACAATTAAGTTAGAAGCTCTCTCTCTCTCTCTCTCTCTCTCTCTCTCTCTCTCTCTAGTGTAACTTGAATGCGTAAAGTCTAGCAGTAAAACAGAAAAGTTTGGGAAATGAACAAACTGGATACAGTGTTTACCTGTTCTTTGCCAACAAAATCATTATCAGGGGTGAGAAAAAGCATGCCGTGACACTCCTTGCTAAGCCAAGTTCCCAATTAGATATGGATAACTGGTCACAAGGATAACAACGATGACATTTTGAACCAGAGACAGGAAATAAACTGCAGAAACTCAAAACTTCAATAGCATAATATAATTCTAATTCTCAGACCGTATTCAAGCCACCAAAATGTCATCTTCTACATGTGGGTACTTGTATCAAGCTCAATACGTGGCAAGCCCTACAGGTGCCACATCACCAAAACCCACCAATGTGGCAGACCAATAAGGCACCACGTCTGGCACGTCGTATGTTTGATACATGGCGAGCCCTATAGGCGCCATGTGCCAAGGCAACCAAAACTATATGCTTAGCCTAAGCGGGAGCATATATACAAACCCAAATATATCTAGATATGAAGAGCCCTGCAATAGGCTGCATGGCCCCGCCGGGCCCATGGTCCTTCATACCTAGCTCCAAGGCCAAACAACAATACAATCAGCCCCCGGCTCACTTGTACTTGGATTGATAAACAATGGCTCTCCTAAACATTGAGATAGGCCTGCGGCCCATTCTCTTACTTGATCGCTCAGAAGCAAGCCCCTCTCTTTAACATTGAGCTAAGCCCGCGGCCCATTCTCCTACTTGGTCACTTGGAAGCGAGCCCTTGGCTCTCTTAAACACTAAAGTGGGCCCTGGCCCATTTGTCTACTTGGATGCCTGGGTTGGGAGCAGGACCAAGGCACCACTGCTCGGGATCATCAGAGGATACTGGACTGGCGGCTGAGGTCATGGGATCGTCGAGATAGTTGTCTTCTTGCTAAGACAACTCTATCTCGACCAGGCTTGGAGAAGAGGCAACAATGACCTTACATTCATGTCATCCGATGCATATACGAAACGTTACTTTCTGCCTGCCACGACACGTTGCTCTCCGTCTGCCGGCAAGCCACAGACAGCAGAAGGGCTTATATCACTTCTGGCAGAGTTGAGGAGAACGAGCCACCTGTCCAACAGTTTGCTTGGGCTCCAATACTCCTGCAGCCTATATAACGTATCGTATATGCAGCAAGACATAACAACAACAATACAACCAAGTCTCATGCTAAAACACTCTCTCATACTTTACATTAGTGTTCAAAGGTCTATCACTGCCAACCTCTCCCTTTCCAAGCTTGCCTTGACCTCCTCTCTCCACCTCCGGTGATCCCAAGCCATTGAAGTGCCCACCATCTTCCCGGACTACCTCAAACCACACCTCTCACCCACACTACATAAAAAAAATGGTAATCAATTAAATAGAAAACTAGTAATGCTCCAAATCATAAGAACCATCAAACTCTTAGTTGCAGGAATTGCATACTGAGGGTGACATTTCAGCTCTACAACCACAATTTCGTGGTTCAAAGCAAGAATCGAGTTAGAACCACATTCCTGTCAGAATAGAATCATAGTTCCAACTCAGACGGGACCTCTCAACCATATGAATCCCATATAAACAAAAGAAAAGTTATAATATATGCAGTGAAAAATGATGAATGTATCAATCTAAACAATGGAATAAGGGCACCAAAAAAAAAAAAAAAAAAATCAAAATAGGGACAAGGACAAGAACACATACTAGACAATGCAACAAGAATTTACTATATTTATGTTTTAAAGTGATTACTATGGACATTTAGCATATACATTACAACTAAACGAAAAATACATACTTCTTCAAATATATTTATGTGAGGAAGTGGTTTGGAAATACTCTTCAGATCCTGGGGGACGTTCGTGATCCCCAGCTAGTCAATCATGATATCCATGAAGGCTTGTGTTGGCCAATCATGATATCCACGAAGGGCGTTCCGAATCCGGAGGCTTAATCGGCCCAAAGGTGTCATGCACTGATGGGGCTCCGAATCCGGAGGCTTGTGTTGGCCAATCGTGATATCCATGAAGGGCGTTCCGGATCCGGAGGCTTAATCGGCCCAAAGGTGTCATGCACCGATGGGACTCCGAATCCGGAGACTTGTATTAGCCAATCGTGATATCCACGAAAAGCACTCTGAATCCGGAGGCTTAATCGGCCCAAAGGTGTCATGCACCGATGGGTCTCCAAATCCGGAGGCTTGTGTTGCCCAATCGTGATATCCACGAAGGGCGCTCCGAATCCGAAGGCTTAATTGGCCCAAAGGTGTCATGCTCCAATGGGGCTCCGAATCCAAAGACTTGTATTGGCCAATCATGATATCCACGAAGGGCGCTCCGAATCCAGAGGCTTAATCGGCCCAAAGGTGTCATGCACCGATGGGGCATTGAATCTGGAGGCTTGTGTTGGCCAATCGTGATATCCATGAAGGGCGCTCCGAATCAGGAGGCTTAATCGGCCCAGAGGTGTCATGCACCGATGGGGCTCCGAATCCGGAGACTTTTGTACTAAATTGAGCGATGAGGAAACGGGAAACTTTGCATTGCAAAAGTGGAATATGTACATGGTGAACCATTCAAAACCAGTATCATTCCCCACAGGTCGGGTTTAATGATAGAATTTACGCAAGTGCGTTGAATTTCAAGGCCGTGGCAGACTCTTTCCAGACATGTCCTTCAGCTGATATGCCCTTACTCCCGCGATCGAATCGATCTGATAGGGGCCGTCCCAGTTAGGGCCCAATTTTCCATCAGCCGGTTTCCTGGCAACTGGAAGTACTTTCTTCAGGACCAACTCTCTTGGTGTGTAGCGGCGCAGCTGAACACGTTGATTATACGGCTTAGCAAGCTGCTGCTGATACCGTGCCATGGATGCAAGGTCACGGTCTCTTCGTTCTTCAATCAAAATCAAATCTAAGGCCAGCATCATGTCGTTTTGGCCCATATCAAAAACTTTCGATTTCAAGGTTGGGAGGCCGATCTCCAGGGGTATGATTGCCAAGGTTCCAAAGCATAAAGCAAACAGCGTTTCCCCAGTGGATCACCTCGGCGTAGTTCGATGAGCCCATAACACACTCAGCAATTCTTTGACCCATTTGCCTTTGGCTTTCTCCAGCCTCTTCTTGATGTCGTCCAAGATGGATTTGTTAGAGGCTTCAGCTTAACCATTGCTTTGTGGGTAAGCCGGCGTGGAAAAGTAAGGTCGAATACCATACTTGCTGCATAGCTTTCGGTAGACGCCACAATCAAATTGAGTGTCATTGTTTGAGATAAGTGCTCTTGGAATGCCGAATCATGTTATGATATTTCTCCATACAAAGCGCTTAACATCAACATCTCGAATGTGCGTTAATGCCTCCGCTTCGACTCATTTTGTGAAGTAATCTATTGCGACAATCAAGTGTGACTTGTTCCCTGGGGCCCTTAGCAATGATCCGACGATATCAAGTCCCCACTGGGCGAACGGCCAGGGGCTGGTGATAGAGCTTAACTCTTCAGCAGACAGATGGGTTAAGGGGGAGAACTTCTGGCATTGTTCACATTTTTTCACATAACATTCGACATCTGCTCTCATTGTCGACCAATAATACCTGTGTTACAGCTCGGTGAGCAAAAGAGCGCCCGCCAGAATGTGCGCCACAACTGCCTTCATGTATTTTAGCCAAAAGCTCTTCGACTTTGTCCGGATGCACGCATTCCAGGTATGGACCAGAAAAGGATTTTTTATAAAGCTTTCCTTGCGGATCCAAGTAGTATCGCAGGGTTTTGTTTCGCAGTTTGTGCGCTTCTTTCTTGTCCGCTGGAAGCTGTTCGGAAGACAAGAATGCAGCAATGGGGTCCATCCAACTCCGTCCTGACTCTATGACATTAACTTGGACTTCCTCTGAAGGGCAAATGCTCGGCTTCGGGATGAAACCTACTTCGATGGTTCGTTTAAGCTCTGAGTTAATGGCGGAGGCTAGGCAAGCCAGGACATCTGCATGTGTGTTCTGATCTCGTGTTATTTGATTCAATTCATGATGGTCAAGTTTTGCCAGCAAGGAGTTAGCCGTTTTTATGTAAACCGCCATACGATCATTTTTGGTCGCGTACTCCCCCTTTAACTAATTGATCACCAGTTTTGAATCGCAAAATACAAGCTAACGCCGAGCACCCAGAAGATGTGCATTCCGCAAACCAGTTAGAAGGGCTTCGTATACGGCTTCGTTATTTGATGCATCGAAGCCGAGTTTGACGGGCTGCTCAATTATTGCGCCGTCGGGGGCCATGATTACTACTCCGACTCCACTGCCCCGTTGATTGAATGATCCATCACAGTACAACTACCAAATGTCCCCAACATAAATTCTCCAGTTTGGCTTAGGTCGAATTTCATCAGACTTGAAGTCGGTAAGACCCCCAGTGAATTCGACCACAAAGTCTGCAAGTACCTGTCCCTTGATTGAGGTTCTAGGCAGAAACTGAATATCGTATTGGCCGAGTTCAAGAGCCCACTTTGAAACGCGCCCAGATGCTTCTGCACTACGGAGTACCGACCGGAGGGCGTGGTCCATTAGTACCCCGATGGTATGCCCCTGAAAGTAATACATCAGCTTTCTTGCTGCCATGACGAGGGCCAGAATGAGTTTTTTCAACGAAAGATAGCGTTTTTCGGCGTCAACCATTGCCTTGCTCACATAGTACACTGACCGCTGCTCCCCCAGCTCTTCCTTTATCAGTACGGCGCTGACGGCCCGGTTGGAAACTGCCAGATACAGAATGAGCAGGTCACCTGCCGAAGGTGTTGTCAAGAGTGAAACTGGTCGAAGGTAGGTCTTGAGGCCGTTGAAAGCAACTTCGCACTCGACGGACCATTAAAAAGTCTTGCCTTGCCGTAGTGTATAAAAGAATTGTTGGTAGCGGTCCGTGGAACGACTGATGAATCTGTTGAGTGCGGCGGCCATCCCCATTAACTTCTGAACCTCCTTGACCGATCGAGGGGAGCCGAGTTCCAGGATTGCTGTGATTTGCCTTAGGTTGGCTTCGATTCTTCGGTGGTTGACAATGTAACCCAAGAATTTGCCAGAGCCGGTCCCAAACGCACATTTGAAAGCATTCAGCTTCATTCTATATTTGCGTAGAATGTCGAATGTCTCTTCCAGATCGACTATATGATTCTGCTCTTCCTTAGACTTGACCACCATATCGTCAATGTACACTTCCATAGTGTGGCCGAGTTGCTCCTTGAACATGGCGGTGACTAGTCGCTGGTAAGTTGCCTTGCATTCTTCAGTCCAAAAGACATAACCTTATTGCAATAGGTTCCTCTTGGGGTGAGGAATGTAGTTTTGTCTTAGTCCTCCGGATGCATGGCAATTTGATGGTAGTCTCTGTAGGCATCGAAGAAGCTCATACGCTGATGACGTGCCGTAACATCTACAAGTTGGTCTATCCTGGGGAGGGGAAAACAATCTTTGGGGCAGGCTTTGTTTAGGTCCGTGAAATCAACGCAGACTCGCCAAGTCCCATTTTTCTTCTTCACAACCACAGTATTTGAGAGCCATGTAGGGTAGGCCATTTCCCTGATTGCTCCGGCATCAAGCAACCGGTCAACCTCTTCAACAACAGCAACATCGTGCTCTGCAGCTGACCGCCGGCTTTTTTGAATAATCGGCTTGCATTTAAGGTCAACATTTAAACGGTGCTGCGAAACAAACAGATCTATACCCGGCATCTCATATGGAGTCCACGCAAATACATCAAGATTGCCAAGCAGGAAGGAAATTAGCTACTGTCTGTCGGCTTGATTCAGGAAGGCGCCGACCATAAAGAACCTGTCTGGGTTTCCGTCAATTTCAACTTGATCTAGGACTTCTGTGGCCTTTTCACTTGGGAGCCGCCCAACATCGTCGAGGCTCTCTCGATCCGACACCTCAATAGAATTCACTTGCAACTCTTTTGGCGTCTTTCCAGCAAGGAGATAACATGTTTTCTGGGAGCCACGGATCTGCTCAATGTCGCGTTCTGTCGGGAAGCGTAGCAGCTGATGATAGGTGCTTGGCACGGCCTGCATAGTGTGCAACCAAGTTCGCCCCATGATGAGATTATACGGCGATGGCAGCTTGACGACCAAGAATTCCACTTCCACTGTCCGGGAACCCGCTCGAACGGGTAGTGTGATTTTCCCCAATGGGTATTTTGGATTGGCATTGAAGCCGAATAGTAGATAAGGTGCCCGAGAAAGATCCGGTTCGGAGAAGCCGAGTTTGGTGAATGTCTTGTAATACATAACTTCCGATGTGCTCCCCGGATCAATGAGTACGCGCTCAATGATGAATCGGTTTACGCGTAACTCGATTACCAAGGGATCGATGTGAGGAAGTGTCACTCCGGCCAAATCTGAATCATCAAAAGCAATGCTCGCAGCTTCATGGGGCCGCTTAGCTGGAGTGAGTTGATTTTGAGGGTCAGGATTCGACTGAATTGTATGCACCGCGGATGACATTGACAGGCTGTATATCATGTGGATCACGCCGAGTGGAGGTGAATCTTGTCGTAAGGCTATTGCTTTGGTTGAGTTGCCTTTGCGGACATACTGTTGCAGCTAACCATCTTGTACCAGTTCCTCCAGGTGATCCTTCAATGCGTAACAACTCTTAGTATCATGGCCGTGATCCTTGTGATACTCGCACCGCCTATTCCGCCTTCTTGTTTCGGGAGGGCCCACCATTTTGGACGGCCATTTGAAGAACAGAAGGTGTTGGACATTGGACATAGTGCCTGTTTAGCAGAAATTATAATCAGCTTATTTCAGCTTTCAGCTTAATTTAAGCTATTTTGATGTGTTTGGTTTAGCTTATAGCTTATAGCTTTTTGGAAGTCAGAAATCAGCTTATTCTTTGAGTGGGGCATGAGATACTTTAAGAATAAGTCAGAAATCAGCTTATGTTCATAGTTATAAGCTATAAGCTGTTTAGGCATAAGCTATAAGCACTTTCTCACAGCTCTACCAAACAGGGCTATGACCGCGTTGATCGACTCTGACAACTCCGTGTATTTCTTGTCTGAGCGCCTTGTGCGCCTGCCATCGACTTGCAGTTGTTCATTTGCTCGGTGGGGGCATTGGTCGCTTGAGGGGCGAGAATCCCGTCTCTTGTCTCGTTTAGCCCGATGCCGTGGTTCAGGGCTCTGTGGTGGTACAGAATTTAACGGCTGAGCAATTTCAGAAGGAGCTGTCTTGTTGGTCACGTTTCCGGCTTTAACCCGCAAGGCATCATCTTCCACTTTGCAGTATTCCTCAACTTTCTTCATCAACGACCAGACTGTTTTGGAGGGTCTTCTAGTCAAAGAGCTGCGGAGAGCACTGTCAGGATGCAAACCCATTTTAAAGGCAGTGACGGCCATGGAATCGTTGCAAGCGTCATCAACAAGATTGAAGCACTCCCAATAGCGCGCCAAATACACTCTTAGTGTTTCTCCTGGCTGGATCTGCATTGCCTAGAGAGAGTCGGCTTGTTTCGGCTGGACCTCGTTGGTGATGAATCTTGCCCTGAAGGATTTTTGTAATTGATGAAAATTCTTAATCGACGTCAGCTCTAACTTATAATACCATCTGACTGCCAACGGTCCCAAACTGCTCGAAAATATTCTGCATATGAGAGCTTCGTAGTCTGCTTGCAACGTCATGGCTTGTTTATAGTGACGGATATGATCCGTGGGATCCGATTTCCCGTCGTACAAGGTGAACGACGGGGCTTTAAACTTCTTGGGTAATACTGCCTTTGCGATCCGTTGCACAAAGGGATCGTGCTGGTCCTCTTCGTCTGAACCATTTCGTCTTCGCTTATGTCTTGTACGTGGACTCTCTTCAGAGGAACTAGTAGTTACGGGTCGTCCCTTCTTTCTGGGCTCCGGGGATAATGAGTCGGAGTCGCTGTCAGTGTCTTGTTGTCGGGCTCGAGGTCGTCGCCCAACTGCCCTCAGAGGTCGTTCCGGATCTTGGCGTACAACTTATTTGGACTTCGCCACTTCCAAGGCCAAATCCTGACGGAGACGTTCGTTTTGCTTTGTTTTGCTTGTTCCATGATCGCTTGCATTGTCTCATGCGCTGAAGTTGAGGGTGAGGCGAAGTTCAAGGTGCATCTTGCGGCGATAGTCTCCGATCCAAGAATGTTTGTTGGAGTGAGGTCGTCTCTCTGTGTGGTCTCATCAGTGACTATCGGAGGGTCTTTCGTTACGCCCGCCATAGATGAATTTGAGTATTCCCACAGATGGCGCCAATTGTGGGGAAGTGGTTTTGAAATACTCTTCAGATCTTGGGGGACGTTCGTGATCCTCAGCTAGTCACCTGAAAGGGAATGAACACTTCGATCGGGGGTGCCGGGATTAGCACTCCGACGTATAAGTCAGTGTATACTCTCTTGATCGCTTGTATCTTAAGTTAAGCACACTAATTCTCACATATCTCTTTCTGACTGGTGTTCTTTTATTTATATCTTTTCTTTCTTGGGCCTCCGGGCTGGGACCACTTTCAATTCGCCGTATAACTATTTACTCGGCTTCTTTTGTTACAAACCGCTTTTCACTCAGCCCCTTACTCAACCGGCTATTTGGCCGAAAAGGGTAGGATTTGAATGTGCAAAACGGAGCCGAATGCGATGTATATATTTCGACTCTCCGGGTCCAATTATTCGGCCTCTCTACGACTCATGATATTCGGCCCCCACAATTTATATAATTATATACAAAATATATAAAAACACTCCCCTAGGTGGTCCCAACCTTAGTCTCTTTTATGCTCCCTCACTCCCCTGCTCCCACTTTGTGCAACTAAGGTATACTTCACATTCCTAAAATTTACCAAGAACAATATGCCTTTTTACTCGAAAAATAATAATATTGATAAAACAATAGAGCTTGAATTCATTCCAACTAACATGGTACGTAGTAGTTGCAGCTAAAGAATTGATGGGGACACCTGCATGCAGTGATCATTACCACACTGTTTATCCCTTTGTTTGCAATTATTTTGCATTCTCTCTTTTAGTTTCTTCCACTTATCAGAATTCATCTAAGTTGCAATATGGCAGCATTAAAAAAAACTAAAAAGACAAGCAAGCAAACAAACAAACCGAAAGAGATCCTGCTAGATATGATAGGATAGATTAAACATTTATTATGGTCAAATTATTGTGGGTATAAAAAATCCTACTTGATACATTATCTCAAACCATAGAGCTCAGCAACAAAAATTGTTTTCAGCAGTTCAGGTTTCAAGTGAATTTTTTCAGCAGTTGTCAATAAGACAATAAGATTTATGAAGATGACCCACATCCTGGATTCGACAGGCAATATGCTGCTACTAGCTTCAAATGGTACAAAGTGTCCTAGGTTCCTAGCCTTGACAATTACTTTATCTATTTCTTACAATTTCCACAACCCACAATATCAAACCCACAAATGTTCCAACTACAAAGCCTGAATATAGTTGTTTCTAAGATTTGAATACAGAAGACAAATGAAAGTAGGTAATAAATAGATTTGTTATGACAAAACCTGGAAGGAAAATATCTCCATCATTTTCATTTTTTTATCTCCAGAATGTGAAAAGGAACCTTCTACATCCCTACTGTAAGATGCAACTGAATGCTATCTGAATTCAAGGCAATATAGTCCAGAATAATGAAGATACGTTTACCTCTCTCTCATAGGAACACATGGACAGTTCCAAAAGCCTTGCCCTGCCTCAGCAGTTTTGTCATCATAGTGCCTGAAAAAAAATGGCCCCAACATAGGATATTTATATAACATGAGTATACGGCAGAACAAACAAGAATAACAACTTCGATGAGATTTTATTTCACCATCTAGCAGAATAGACTGTCCCGTGCATCAATTCATGCAAGTTCAATTGATCAAGCAATTTAAGGAATCAAAATTCCAATTTATGCAGGTTTAATTAGGATACCCAAAAGTAAAACAACTACATCAATTTAGCGACAGTCATACGATTAAGCTGATGATTAATGATAAGTACTTAAACTATCAATCCATCATGACAAATCCATAGAAACCAGAAACATGTGAAAAGCCTGTGACTATCAAATGCTCCAATTTTCAAATATGTAACCATAGGATAAAAAAAATTCAAAACCCAACCAAAATTGATGCCCTTATCCATATATATCAATTCTATATTTCTATTCCACTTCAGCACTTATTCCATCATGCAAACTTAACTAAGTACTTGTTAAAATCCACCTACTCTCCACCTACTTCACCCACTTAAACCTACTCCACTAAACATAACCCACTACACCACTACCACCTCACCTACTCCACTAAACCTAACCCACTACACCACTACCACCTCACCTACTCCACTAAACCTAACCCACTACACCACTACCACCTCCACTTCACCTACTCCTTACCTACTACACACTCACCCTCTTCTATATATAGGAATCATGAATCATTGTAATTGATATCAATATATCAATCAATAATAATACATACAATTTATTCTCTCTCTTTCTCTATACATTATTTCTTACATGGTATCAGAGCTGGTTTAAAACCTAGTATTTTCGCTTCCCCGGCGGGCGGCAACCTCACCTTAGCCGCCCGCCGGACCTCAACCTATTCCGCTGATAAAATCAACAAAGATTTGTGCAACTGTAGTCATGTGTGAGGCTGATGGAGAAGAATTCTTCACCTCATATGACGAGACAGTCTGGAACTAGAAACACTGCAACATTCTGCTCTGGAATTCTGCAGCAGCTAGATTATAGCTTGGTTGAGTGCCAAGCTTTGGTTCTTCCACCCACTCTTGAACTTGCCCAGCAAAGTGTGAAGGTTCATGCTTGTGTTGGAGGGACTAGTGTGCGCGAAGATCAGCGCATTCTCTCCAGTGGGGTTCATGTTGTTGTTGGTACTCCTGGTCGTGTGTTTGACATGTTGCGGAGACAATCACTTCGCCCTGTTTACATCAAAATGTTTGTCTTGGATGAAGCTGATGAAATGCTGTCACGAGGTTTTTAAAAATCAGATCTATGATATTTTCCAGTTGCTGCCACCCAAAATCCAGGTTGGGGTGTTCTCAGTTGCTGCCACCCAAAATCCAGGTTGGGGTGTTCTCTGCCACAATGCCACCAGAGGCTCTTGAAATCACCAGGAAATTCATGAATAAGCCTGGAAAGAGAAAAAGCTCATGCTAGGATTTGCGAAGTGATTCGCTGCAGGAATTTTGGCTTTGGATGAAACCCTTACCATACTCCACTCATTCTCTCCAACTGTTCTAACTTTTTATTTTTATTATTATTATTATTATTATTATATCAAATAATCAATGCACTCATGTTCCCCACTAACAGTGTCCACTTTTGACCCAAACCATTTTCAATCCATCATTTCTCCTTCACCTTTTGCACCTCACTCACCGACTCTCTCTCCACTTTATCACATGGGTTTGTCCCTCTCTCTCCTCCATTTGATTTCAAAAATCACTTATTTTTATTTATTTTTTCCAAGTCACTTTTCCTCTTTTTTAAATACCCCACTTTATTTTGAAACAATCGCACTGATGTTTTTCATATAATCCATCTATAAATATTTTTTATCTATTTTCTTTCTCCCTTGTTTTCTTTCATTTTATTTTTATTTTTTCAACAAAACACTCCCAAAACAAAAAAAAAAAAAAAACAACATTTTACAAACTTGTCATTTCTTCATGCCGGGGATCAACCCCGATCAGCATTTTACACCATAAAAAAAAAATAAAATAAAAAAAAATAAAAATAAAAAAACACAAAACAAAACAAAACACAACCAACACAAATCGGAACAGTGGGATTTTTCTTCTCGCCTATTCCGCCGGTCTTTTCTTCTTGCCACCGTCTTGGGCGGCCCTTGCCGGTGTTGCCTCCGTGTTTCCCACTCCACTGGGCATGATCACTACTCCCTGCTCCTCCACTGCAGCATATGGCGGCCCTCCAAATCGGAACATAAAACTAGCCTTCCGCTTCAGCTCCTTGTTTTCCGCCTTTAGCACACTTATCTCTGCTCGCGCATCCTTATACATGCGTTGGAGCAGAGCCAGTTGGGCGTTTAACTGCTGCACCTCATTTGTCCTACTCTGCAGCCGGTTCGACAAATTTGTAACCGCAGTCATGGTTTCCACACATGACTTCAAGGTATACTGATTGGCCTCCACATCCGACTGCACCGCCATTTTTTGCTCCACCGACCGCATCGGAAAGTTCAACGGAGCAAAACCAGAGGTGTTTGGTTGAGGTTCACTGGCCACCGCACCAGTTATTTCTCTTGTGGACTCGTTCAGTTCTGGAAAGAGCGTGAGCAGACCACGGGAAGAGGAGGCCATGTTCTGGGTAGCTGGACGGGAAGAAGAGGCCATGTTGCTGAGTGTTTCAGAGACGGGTTGGTTACAGAGTATTACAGAGTTTCTTTCTCAGCAAAGGAAGAATTGTTTTCAGAGGATTTTCAGAAGTTTTTTTGTCTGCCTCAGCCTCAGCATCAACCTTGGTTAAATAGCGAGGCAGCCACGCGTATCGCGCGCCACTTGACGCCAGACGACAAACGGGCGCGCCAGTCAAGGCTCTCACGTGCCTCGCCATCATGTCCGGCACATCTTTTTATGACTTGGGCTCGCCTTTTGATGGCACGTCTTTTTATGGATTGGGCACGCCTTTTGATGGCATGCCTTTTTATGGATTGGGCACGCCTTTTGAAAGATTGGGCACACCTTTTGAGGGTGCGACTTTTTAGGGGTCCGACAAGACTCTGTAAACTGTCCCGACATTTGATTCCGGTTAGCTTTTCCAAGGGTCCGACAAGACTCTGTAAACTGTCCCGACATTGATTCCGGTTAGCTCCTTCATGGGTCCGACAAGACTCTGTAAACTGTCCCGACATTGATTTCGGTTAGTTTCTACAAGGGTCCAGCAAGACCCCGTAAACTGTCCTGCTACAACGGTCCGACATGACCCCATAAACTGTCTTCTACAACGGTCTGACACGACCACACAGTGTCTGCTACAACGGTCCGACATGACCCCGTAAACTGTCTGCTACAACGGTCCGACATGACCCCATAAACTGTCTTCTACATTGGTCTGACACCGCCATCCAGTGTCCTCTACACCGTTATGACACCACCATACAGTGTCCTCTACATGGTTATGACACCCCCATACAGTGTCCTCTACAACATTATGACACCACCATCCAGTGTCTTCACCAATGGTCTGACACGACCATACAGTGTCTCTTATCCTCTTTTATTTTTATGTACTTTCTTGTTTTGTTACTCTCTCCAAACTCAAGTTGGTTAGTTCCTATCCCCCTTGAGTTTGCGGGGGACTGTTAAAATCCACCTACTCTCCACCTACTTCACCCACTTAAACCTACTCCACTAAACATAACCCACTACACCACTACCACCTCACCTACTCCACTAAACCTAACCCACTACACCACTACCACCTCACCTACTCCACTAAACCTAACCCACTACACCACTACCACCTCCACTTCACCTACTCCTTACCTACTACACACTCACCCTCTTCTATATATAGGAATCATGAATCATTGTAATTGATATCAATATATCAATCAATAATAATACATACAATTTATTCTCTCTCTTTCTCTATACATTATTTCTTACAGTACTACTAATATTGACTATTAAGTAGTGCACTACATGCACCTTCAGCTTTCAAGAGCATTTGTTTAGGAGGAAGGAAAAATAAAAAGTATACTTACCTAAATAAAAATAAATAAAACGCAGCCAAATTAAACTATAATTTGTTATTTAACATCTTCAACATTATACTAACATGTCGAGTGCTTCCACATGGATGCATGGATGCTAAAAGGGAAGAAAAATTAAACATGGTACTACAGAAACATAGGCGATTATATGCAGAAAGCCTCCAGCCAACTACATAATATTGAAGATAAGAATCTATTTTTACCATTGCACTATACATGGCCATCACATGTTTCTTCTCCTATCTGAGTCTATATCATTTTCTTTGGTTTTGCCTCTACTCCTTTGATACTTCTATTTGAAACAGACCATTCCTTCCAATGACTGCAAAGGTACCACTAATGACTTCCCCCAATCACACTAATTTATACATATAGCCTTTCTTGCCTTTGAGTTTTTCCCCTCATAATCATGTTTCTGTCAATTACACGCATTTATGGACATGGTACTTCTTAGCAGTTCATAATCAACATATTGGAATCTTGTAATTATATTCTAGGAGATACCCTTCATTTTGTTGAATACTGGTCCATAATTACTGAAGTAGCAAAACTGTCCACCTATGAAGCACGGACACGGACACGCGACCCGACACGGACACGCGAAAATGCAAATTTTCAAAAAAATAGGGGACACAACACACTGGGGACAGGTTCAATATATATAATTAATTTTATTTATTATATGTCATAAAATTATAAAAAAAAATCATTAAAAATTGGTTCCTATAATAAAATTAATAAACATACATTATTAAAATTATATACTCAAATAATAGAAAAGAAAAAATAAAAGAAAAGAAAAAATTAAATTAAATTAAAATCAGAATAAAAGAAAAAAAAATAAAAGAAAAAAATGAAATCAGAATAAAAGAAGGGCGAAAATCGACTGAGGAAAGAAGACAGAGTCTGAGAGAGAGAGAGAGAGCAACTGAAGGAAATCGAAGAAAAATGAAGATCGAAGATCGAAGAAGAAGAGGAGTATCTTAACGACGAAGGGCGAGACACGAGAGACGACTGACGAGAGACGACCGACGAGGAGCGACGACCGACGAGAAGAGAAGACGAACGACGAACGACGAAGTCAGGTCCTCTCTTTCTCACCCTTTCTCTGCTGTTTCTCTTCTATTCGAAGTAGGTTATTTTGATTTGTTTTTACTTATTTACAAATCGACCCCAAAAAAATTTAGTAAATTGTGAAATTACCCCCGAACGTGTCTATAACGTGTCCTGAACGTGTCCGGATGTGAAAAAATTAAAAAAAAAAGGGGACACTCTCTGCTGCGTGTTGGACACGTGTCCACCACGTGTCCGACGCGTGTCCATGTCCGACACGTGTCCAACATTGGTACGGAGCCCTCGGAGAGGTGTCCGTGCTTCATAGCTGTCCACTTCATCCACTCTCACCTACTTCTACTAGCCTTAGTTCCAACAATTTCTAGTACTAGAAGATGTTCATCCACAGTTTATAATTCTCTTGGAATGCAATATTGTTGCTTGTTATCAAACCTCCAAAGCAAATTTGAATTTTCTTGGAACTTGAGATTTTCATTCTCCGAATATGTTGGCCTACTTGTATGAAAGAACCTTTTAGGTTGCCTCCCGTGCATGAAAGAACCTTCTCGGAAAAGTATTTTTAGTGTTTTAGTAACACCATTATTTATAACATTTTGCATCAATTTGATGGCAGCTGTGACTTGTGCATGTAAATGTATTATTTTGCTGACAATGTTCTTGACATCCCAAAGCAGAAGCACCAGGGGGTACATGCCACAGCCATTGTCCCACACCCACACATGTGCTTCTAAGCTATGATCAATTTTCTCCTCAATCTCCTCCAAACGATCTCACCAAGATAAAAGACATGGTTTCTGTTTGGCAGCACCTTGGTCATCAATTTTCACTATTCTCTCATTATCATATAGCCCTAGTTTGGGGTGAATCACATACATCTTGATTCATTCGTGTGTGCATGTGATGTGATTATCTTTTTTGTGCATTTGTTCATTTTTGTGTTTCATGTTTCACTGATCCTAATTAGGTGTTGCAGATTCGTAACATAATAAACTTGAAAGACAACAGTGTTCACATCTCCATGTGTATATTTAGCCATAGCACAAAAACTAAATAATTTTTTTTAAGCAACCCCTCTTTCTGATGCGTTTCTAGTGTGAAAACCATCCACTACAATGGCATGGTAGTGACACTTACAGTAATTCCTTAAAATTCCAATACATGACTTATTAAAATATTTGTTTTAAATAATAAGAAAACCAGGAGTATACATATACAGTATACTAGCTTCCTACTAATTAGAGCTAACATACCAGTGAACAACTGCTAACAGATGTGTGGTATAGTGATTGATGAAAACAATACAGGTAGCCATCAAATTTCTACAGTAACATTAACTTACAATCTAATTTGAACATCAAAACTTAAATCAGATTGGGACAAGGAAAAAAAAAAACAACCATACAAAATCAATCTGAATTACATTGTGAAAAAGGACAATACCTTGATAACAACGGATGTAACTCCCTTGTCTACACAAAAATATGTGCCGGACTTATGAGCATACAGCTCTGAGAACTTCCTCATTATTTCAACAGACTTGTCCGAGGGTTCCACTGAAAGAGAATAGACAAAAAAATGAAATGAAATCAATGCTCACATCAATGAAACAATTCCAACATGTAGTGTAATGTAACTCTTCAATTTGGTCCACGTTACTGCAATTCAAGAGATTAAAGTACAAAATGCCAGCTGATAAGATACTAGTAATTGCAACTTCTGACCTACATAGACGACTAATCTAACAAAGCCGAGGCAGATTAAAATTAAAAAAACATATATAAAAAAAAATAAAAAACAAGTTCGAGGACAAACAAGCATGAAATCAACATTAAACATCAAAAGTGTTAGCAAAAATGCAACCGAAATAGTATTTCATATATAAAACATTGAAGTTAGGGTTAAGAAAGCAGAAATTGAATTATGCGAAATAGAGAGAGGGTGTATGGGGGCGAATAATGTGATTACCTTTTGCTAAGATTACATGGTGGTGACGGAGACGAAGCCGCCGAGGAGCAGCAGAAGCGAAGGAGGAAATGCCGACGCCATATGAGGAGGAGGTTGAGGCCTGAAGTGCTCTCATGGCTATTCGATTCGATTTGAGAGAGAAAGAGAGGGAGATTGCTAGCTAGTATTCCACCAATGCAATTGAAACAGAACCACTGTCTGAGATGGATTTTTCGATTATTTGGTCCTTGTTTGGTTTGTTTTTCCCAAAATTTTTTGGGAAAAATTCTTTGCAAATAAATTTTTAAGGTAATCAAATCAAACAAATTTTTCAAAAAATATTTAAAAAATTTGTTTGGTTACCTGTTTTCCAAAATCACTCTCTCTCTCGTACCCATCAAATCAATAACTTTTTTTAAAACTCTTTCCCAAAAATAATTTTTCAAAATAATTTTTGAAAAAAGACAAATCAAACAAGTTTTCATATTTTTTTACCTCAAAAACTACTCTACAAACATAAACCAAATACACCATTGTTTGACGTGATTTTTAATATTAATTTTTCTGCACAAATTTGATTTCTGTTTTTTTTTTTTGGTAAATTACATTGACACCCCTAAGGTTTATATTTATTACAGTTATCCCCTTTACCTTTTGAAAATTACATTCCCCTCTCTGAGATTTAAAGTTTCATTACAAATTGTCCCCTGAAGTTTAAAGTTTCATAACAGTTTTCCCTCATCGTAATGATCATCATGCATAAAATCAAATTAACAAGGTGGTCAGTGTAATTTTTCAAATGTAAGGGAGTGAATTGTAATAAATATAAACCTTAGGAGGTGTCAGTGTAATTTACCCTCTCTTTTTTTAACGCCTTGGGAGAAAGTTAGGTAAAATAAGATAAAATAGTTAATAAGATAAAATCTTAGGGTTTTTTTTTTTAGGGTCCCTAGTATTAAGACTTTATAGTATAAAGGACATCTAATATTTTCATAATGTCTAAGGTCCCTCAATTTGATCCAGAGGAATTCTGCTCCAGAAAAATTCTGGTCCAAAGAAATTCTGTCCAAAGAAATTTCAACCTAGAGAAATTTCCATCCAGAGAAAATTTCTCTGTTTTGTTCAATTTTTTTGATTTTCTATGTTTTGAAAATTCTCTATGATTGAATTTTCTCTAATTTTCTCACAAATAACTCTGTGATTTGCTACTTTGCTTGCCGTCACTCTTGGTGTCAAGCAAATTATGTGAATTTCTCTGGCCTTTTCCAGAACCAATCCAGAGAAAATCCAGAAAATTCAGTTCAAAAACCAGAGAATTTCTCAAGTTTCAACCTAGAAAAAATTTAGTTAAAAAACCAGAGAATTTCTCTAGTTTCAACCCAGAGAAAATTCAGTTCAGATGATCGTGATTTAGGGGTTGTTTGGAGTGTCCTAAATAAGTGCACTTTTTATCTTTTTGGACAAAAAAGTTGAGGGAAAAAACATGGATGTTTGGGTTAACTTTTTGACTTTTTATGAAAAAACGTGTAACAAAAAATTGTAAAAATTGGTTTGTAGAGAAAAATTAGGATTGGGGGTTGTGCAGCCGTATTTGTTGACTTTTGGTGAATAGTGTTAACTTTTTAACTTTTTGAGTAACTTTTTGACTTTTTGGATTTTTTCATATTACCCGAACTTGGCCTTACCGTTTCTTTCTGATTTTTTTCTTTTTTTTAAACAGCCACCCCCTCCTTCGTCTACCATCAAACTACAAATAAAACTGCAAACTCATTTACTATGATCTTGTAGAAAGCCAGTCTTGCATGGTAAGATATAAGTAATCAGTTGTCTGATTTATATCTTACAAGAAAAGAAGCAAAAAACTATCATAGAATGAATATAAAACCCCACTTTGACTAGTCACCACAACCTCCCAACAATATTAACAAATAGAGCAAGTACAATTGATGGAGCACACACCCTGTTGATATAATTTATTTAAAAAAAAATTATTGCACAACATATAATGGTGACGAAGATGCAATTTCAGTCAATTGATAAAGTCTTTAACTCAATACCTGAACAATAAGCTATTTGTAATTTCAGTCATATAATAAACTGAAGGCATACCTAAACAATACCAGCATCAGACAAATTTACATCCCAAAATTGGCATTCGGTGTTCTCTCTCTTCTTCTTTGACACAAATCTCAACCAAATTTGATCTTCGAACCTACTAGAAAATCCTAATTGCAGAAATCAATCAGAAACTGGACAAAACCGTATCTGTGCAGTTCCCACAGCAGATCTACGAAGCAATGCGCTACTCTATTCTCGCGCCATGCTGCCAAACGTGCTCCTCCGGTGATGCTCCGACGACGACTCCTAAATCGGCTCCTGGTCCTCCGATCGCAAACACGGCTTCGGCGAGAAACACTACGCTAATGGCGATGTCTATGTTGGTTCATGGAGGTCGAATTTGCAGGATGGTGATGGCAGGTATGTTTGAAGGAATGGGAATGAGTAAATTGGGGAGTAGAGGAATGGGGTTATTTCGAGTAAGGGGACTGAATTTCTCTGTGATAGATGGAGAGATCTTAGACATCAAAAAATAATATTGTAGATGTCTTCCATTACTAAAAATGGAAGAGGGACTTTAGACTAATTTTCCCAAAATGTTATATCTAATTCATAATTCTTTTATTTTTTCTCTCACAATTATCAAATCAACTACAAAACACAAACCAATCAA
Source organism: Camellia sinensis (assembly GCF_055761805.1). Lineage (NCBI taxonomy): Eukaryota > Viridiplantae > Streptophyta > Magnoliopsida > Ericales > Theaceae > Camellia > Camellia sinensis. Next base: position 243,088,891 of record NC_138961.1, on the reverse strand, counting down.
CTTTTCAAACATAATTTTTTTAGCCAAATTGAAATAACTAAAAAATCAAATAGTCAACTGAAATAATCAACTTGCCAAACAATACCTTAGGCACATTTTTTGGGAAGTCAAGGTTGTGTTGTGTTTGGACAATTTAAAAAAAAAAAATTGAAAAATGAAAAATAAACTAATGCACATTATTCACCTTGTTCAATTCTAATTTTCTAAAAATCAAATTTTTTTATTTTTAATAATTTTATTTTAATATATTTAAATATTTTTTTAATTTTTAGATACACTTAATATAAATACAATTAAAAAGTATAATATTTTTGAAGAAAAAAAAAGCTATAAAACATTTACTAAATATCAAAAATAAATATATTCAGTGCATTTTTATATTATTGTGTATTTAAATATTTTATTATAAATATTTTACTTTTTAAATATATCTAAAAAGTAAAATATTTGCTTAAAATATTTAAAAAACTAACTAAAAACACACAAAATTAAATTCAAAAAATTAAAACCAAACAAAGTGATTAATTCTTATTATTATCTAGTTCCCTTTCAATTTTATATATTTTCTTCCAGACTTCGTTCTTCTTCTTTTTCTTATTTAAATTTTGTTCTTAATGTGTGTAATATTCTCTAAATATTTAAATAGGATTACAAAACAACAACTTGCCTTCACAATTAAAGCACAACAAGAAACTCAACTTTGCTGGCTTTTATGCATAATTTGCTCAATAATGTTACATAATCCGAAAAAGTGATCAGCTTAATTAAATGGATTGATTATGTTAGTGGATTATATAAATTCCATTCACACACCATCCAAACACTGGCTTAGAGCACATCACAACTGCCACAATTGTGGAAAATGCAAAGGCGACGAATTTAAAGGACATTTGAGACATCCTGTTGCTGTATGATCAATAGTTCTCTACACCATTCTTTGTTATTGTTAAAGAGCGCAAACACAAATCCCTTAAAATACACATAAATAAACAATACTGAGCCCTTCCTCGGCCTCTTATTTGCATGTGTCGTTTATGATTTTCTATTTTCCCAAACAATAGGGCTGGAGAGTTGCATGATACAATTATAAACATACAGAGTAGCCCTGTAAGTGGACCAGAATCAGCATAATCCGATGTAGGCCTGTATTAACAGAGGTATATCATGTGTTTATTAACAAAGGAAAAACACAGGACACCTTCAAGTTCAACACAAGTACATCAGAGGGAGATGGAGTTCAGAAAGGTATTCATGCAGCGAAGGAGAACCTGTTCCTGTAAATGGAAGACACCCATGTGTGGAACAAATAAAAAAATAATGCATCAGGCAACAAGAAATAGGCTGCTTTGAGAAGCACAGTCATGTTTATTCATTCTCAAGGAGAAATTGATAATTACGGAATTACATTCCTTTTGGGATACTCTTTGTTACATGACAACTATATGTGGAGCACTGCTACCAATCTAATACTCACAATTTAGCATGCAGGTACTGATCCACTGTTAGAGGTTTAGGGCCACCAAACCAGTTAATCAAAAATATATCTTCAATTTCTAACTTGAACAACTGAAAATTGTGATCCTTGGGCCAATCTGTCAACCACCAAAAAAATGAAGATAATGAAGGGAAGAAAGAATGGTAGTGTTAGTGAACAAAAGCATACTGAAAAAAGAAAGCTACAGCTAATGTACAAAATATTTGCAATTACCCTTCATCTCGGGATGCTTTGTGAACAAGGAAATTCGAGCAAATTTAGCTTCACTGGAGTTCCCATCAACTACCTTCAACTAAAATATCATGGCGAAAATATTTTACCCAAGTTAGCCATGAATATTGATAGAATTATCAGGTAAACTCAGAAAATCTTATTCCAATTTTTTTTAATATATAGATGAAGCTGCATTGCATGAAAATTTAACGGCATTTTTTGCACATATTTAGAGACAATTTCTGCTTGTCAGACCCAGTAAAATAATAAGATGAAAATCTTGTCTAGTGGCCTCCAAAAACAAATTCATCATGAACTTGCATAATCAGCCAAACCAAAAATCACAAGATGCCTAGAAATAGGTCAAGCAGTGTCGTGTTGGTCTCTCAAACTTGATGCCAGGGAAAGATGTCCTCTTGTACACCAGCTAAACAAGAAGGGACTGCGAGAGATAAGAAAGGGGAAATATGCGCTGGTTACGGGATTCAGGGGTGTCCTCTTGGTAATGACATGCATTTAGCAAAAATTAACCGTATAAAATGCACAAGTGGAATAACCACAGAATCACAAAAGTACTGAGTAAAGAGTGAAAATTGTAAACTTGCAAGTCAAGAGGCCACAAATGCTATGCCCTTGTAGTAACAGCTGATTGTGTAACACACCTTTCCCGTGAGTGTAATTTTTGAACAAGTGGGGTTCTCAGGGTCTATCTTGCCACAAGTTCCAACTGGGTATTCACTGATTGCAAAAGAAGACCTCTCGTCTTTCAATGCATTACTTGCTGTTGGATCAAGAGTTGTCAAATAGAAGTATGGGATTCCATGGCCATGGTCAGGTAGCCCATCACTAAATGAAACCACATTCCTGCACGGAAATTAAATGTTTCTGTTGAGCGAAAAGTATTGTAGCAAGAAAGTAGTAAAATAAATTCTACTAATAGCCTTGAAAACAAGGAGGGGGCTAAAACAGTAAAAAAAATCTGAAGTATATTTAAATGCATGGTCCATGCAGCTCTAAAAATTATGAAGGGAGTAGATTATCAACGTTGCATGAAAATTACATATCTGTCGAATGCAAATTATTGGAGTAAGAGAACAGTAAATCAATTATCCTAATAGCCTTGAAAATAAAGAGAACAGAAAAACTTTGTACTGAATTGTAAGGCAATGAATGGTCGATGCATCTCCCTAAAAAATAAGAAGGGTATGGATGTTCAAGGCTGTGTTTGTAATTGTGTTGCTAACTAGTCTCAGGAACTGTAGTTTTTTTAGTCAATAAGCACAAAAATTTCTGCCTCATTGGCATGCCATGCTTTATGGTACAAATCTCAAGGAATGTGATCCCCAGCATTCCTCTTAAACCTGCAGGCATGGTTTTAAATTGACGTATCAAACACAAAGCGGTAGTGGTAACGGTCAGGGTGAAATGGTATTGGGAGTTTTGAATCGAGAATTGAGTGACGTGATCGTAAATTTTTTAAAATATCAATAACTCTCTAAAACTCATTCATATGCCTTTTTGTCTCTCTCAAGTTTAATTTATCATATTTTATTCAATATTTTAATACATAGAAACATTTTTTACCTTCAAAACTCTTTAAAAAATTACCTGGAACGTTGAAAAAGATAATATTGTATGTTTTCCCGCAACAAAACAGATGTATAAAGTCTTTTGGTATTGTAAATAATCAAAATTATATTGGGATTAAGGAAATATAACAATAACTTGGTTTTGATTAATTTTTCTGGACTCATTTTCACATGATATCTTTTCAGAACCACAGCCATAACAAGATAAAACTTAATTGCCAATACAACTTGTTATATCATTTTTATGATCTAATCATAAATCACAAAGGTAAGTCGACAGAACATGAGAACAGTCATTCCAAAGGCAGCAGGCGGATCAGAAATCAATTAGATGCGGGAAGAGAACGCAAAATAATAAGGTAAAACATACCCAAAAGGTGCTCCTCCCAAATCACTTGAAATGGTACTGCAAAAATAAAAACGACCACATCAGCTTTGTGTTTGAAAATGTTTAAGCTTAAATGCATGCATCTCATCACATATTCAAGATTTTCTAAAGTATTGTAAAGCTTTGAATAAAAATCAGGCAAATTAGTAGGCAACATATAATACAATCCCAAAACCTCTATAATGACATGTTTTTATGAGGGAATAAAAGAATTGAGTAAAAAAATATCAGATTTCCAAATGAGGCAGAATCTAATATGAACCAGTAGTGACACTGGTGGGCATAGTAATCATCCTGATGCATATGACATCGGATTTAAAATGTGAAAAGTTTCCTCTCTCTTCCTTCATTATTCTTTAGAAGTCCCACATACAATCATACGTGATTATGCCTCCTTATTACAAATATTATTTTGTAAAACTTGGGGTGGGTACACCGCTCTTAACCCTATATTATCCGAGCTGCATTTGTTAGTTACAAAGAAGAGTGCTACTAAAAGCATATGATTTGAATGCCCATATTTCTAAGCAAGTTCTATCACCAGCTTATCTAAGTTCTATTTTGATCCTTAAACCTTTCAAATCCCACTGTCCGTTCCACAGTATCTAAATAATGAAGCCTTTGCTCCTTATACCTCTCTCTCTCTCTCTCTCTCAGTAAACATGAGAGATAGTTCAGGAACTTTCATTCATTACCCATCAACCTCAGCAAACAATATAATAAGGGTCATCTTCAAATCAAAACAAATGTTTACACAACCAAATGTTGTCCTCAAAACAAAGAGTGCTCCCAATACAAAAAAGTGGTGAAATGATGACATGAGATGATTCTACATCTATTCCCAGAAAAAGTTTCAGTTGAAAGAAAACAAAATGGTGAATGAAAACCCTAACACGTTGAGAATTGAACTCCAAACCCAAAATCAAAGAAGAATGCTACAAGTACACAACAAATTACAATAAAGCATCAGATGAATCATGAGTTCTATTTGCTTCAATTTCATGTGTAGACACAACACAAGTGAACCCAATTAAACCCTCATCACAACAACATGGATGCAGAAGATGCAATAATCGCATAATCCAAATAACCAATCAATCAATCAAAACAAACAGCTGAACTAAAGATTGAATATGCACACATGTAGATATCTAAGAGAGAGAGAGAGAGAGAGAGAGAGAGAGAGAGGAGAAATACTTTAGAACCCCCCAAGAACTCTGAGAGACCAACCACCGAGCGAAGGCAGCAACATTGTCTGGTTGGGGTTTGGATAGAGAGAGAAGGCGTCCTCCTTCGACGGGATTTCGATATACCAATAAACACAAAACCACACAAACAAAAAAGTAATCAAAAAAGCCTTTCATATTCCTGAGAAAGATCAGAGAACAAGTATGAGGACCAAGTATACCATACACACAACCTATCTATAGTATACCATACACACAACCTATCTATATGTATATATATGCGTATTATGTACAGCAAAGCTAGAGGTATTGCAGTGTTTTGAAGTTTCTCTCACCTACCAATCAGAAAAAAAGGGAGGATAAATTCCAAATACATCTTTGGGTATTAGATTAAAGAATAATGTTTGGTGGCCTGAAAAATTCTGTCCCGAATGGCTGAAACGATGTTGTTTCAGCCATTCAAATTTTTTATTTTTTATTTTCTTCTTCCTCGGTCTGATACGCAGTGAGGGAGGAGAGAAAGAGAAAGAGAAAAATTGGGAGGGGGAGAGGCCGTCGCCGTCGCCGTCGCCGCTAGCCGATCGCCGCGCCTCCGCCGTCGCCGCCTCGCTGCTCTGCTCTGATCGTTGCCGTCGCTGCTCTGATCGTCTCCTCCGCCCCTCGTCGGCTTTGCCCCGCTCGTCGCCTCCGCCGCCTCCTCCTCCATTTTTTAGGCTCCCTCCATTCCTTCCTCCCCCTCCCCCTCCCCCTCCCCCTCCTCCCCCTCCCTCCCCTCCCCTCCCCTTCCTTCCCTTCTTCGTCTTCCTCTTTTCTCCTGCTGAAAAGAAAAAAAAAAAAAAAAAAATTAGGGAAATTTTTTTTGAGCCATTCGAGCCGCTGCCCATTCGGGCTCTGTAGCACCACTGTAGATTAAAATATGAATTGTTTTTTTATGATTTTAAAAATTATAATATTTCATTCTTGATATTTTTAATTTCTTAATAAATCATCCTTTTTATTAATACATTAGTAAATTAATTAATAATTTTTAATGATATTATAAATATATTTTAATTAATAATTTAGATAATTTTATTATTGTATAGAAGAGTAATTATGAATTTTATTTTCAACAATGATTTAGAGCACTAATTTTAGTGCTTTAACGAAACACCAATGACATGGCATGGAGAAAAAAAAAAAAAAACAAATAAACAAACTAAGGGGTTGTTTGGGGTGTCCTAAATAAGTGCATTTTTTATTTTTTTAAACTAAAAAATTGAGAAAGAAAATATGGATGTTTGGGTTAACTTTTTGACTTTTTATGAAAAAATGTGTAATAAAAAATTGTAAAAATTGATTTGTAGGGAAAAATTAGGATTGAGAGTTGTGCAGCCGTAATTGTTGACTTTTGGTGAATAGTGTTAACTTTTTAACTTTTTAAGTAACTTTTTGACTTTTTAACTTTTTTACAAAATACCGAACTTGGCCTAAGACCAAAACATCACATTACAGTGGGTGGGACCCACTACCAGCTCACACATTAGTAAATTAATTAATGATTTTTAATGATATTATAAATATATTTTAATTAATAATTTAGATAATTTTATTATTGTATAAGAGAGTAATTATAAATTTTATTTTCAGCAATGATTCAGAACACTAATTTTGGTGCTTTAACGAAGCACCAATGACATGGCAAAGAGAAAAAAAAAAAAAAAAAAAAACAAAACAAACAAACAAACAAACAAATACCAAAAACATCACATTACAGTGGATGGGACCCACTACCAATTCATTAGAGCTAGCTTTAGAGCTCCAAAACATTTTTCTTTTATTTTTTTAATTAATTCTGTTAAATAAATTTTTTTAATAAGGGAGTGTTTGTAATTTTTCAAATTACAAGAGACAATCTGTACTTTAAATAAATCTCAAAAAGCGCATTTATAATTTATTTAAAAAATAATAATATGGGAGGGTTTCGATTTTCTACCATTGAGTACAAGGAGAGGAAGGGGTTCTGACCGATCAAGGCTGCACTTGGAGAATAGAAGAGTCTTTTTGAATTGAAATGGAAGGGTAAATATGTCTTAAAAAATATAGAGTTGCGGGTGCCTCAATTTACAGACCACATTTTATCTCAAGGCACATCACTACTCAAAGTACACCTTTAGTAATTTGATAAATACAAAATTTGCTCAATACACATCACAATCTTTTATCTTTACCTATATTCACACGCCCCCCCCCACATCTTCCATTTTCACCCTTACTCACCCACACACCTCACCCACGATCTTCCATATCCCCCCTCCATTCTCTGTTTCATCAAAGACGCCTGTGGTGAAAACTCATTCTCCTCCATTCTCTATTTCATCAAAGATGCTGGTGGAAACAACTCCACATTGGAGATACAGTAGGTGGGATTTCTTATTTTGCTTAGATTTGAAGATTTTATGTACGTTTTTTCATTGCCATGAGCATTGTATATGAATGTTTGATTTTGCGAATCAGTGACATTGTATATGAAAGCTTGATTTTGCAAACCGTTCAATACTGGTCTGTGGAACATTAATCTTTTGTCTGGAGTATTTTTATCGAACAAATTCAATATGTTTGATATTTTAGTGTCGAACTTAAGTAAACTATATTCGGACTTAGTCTGTCGAACAATTTCAATATGTTCGAAATTTGAGTGTCAAACAAAATTGAATAGTCCGGCTCTGTACTTCCGAACAGACTTATCTTTCATTGTTTTCTATTTCATTTTCAGAAATGGGTGACCCTTTACGTATTCCACCCACTGCGTATATTTTTGATTATTTCTTTAAGGATTTTTGGTTTTGTCTCAGGGTATTTGGATTCTTGAGAGAGAAGATACGTAAGTAATGTTTGAGATATTTGGTGTGTATTGTATTCATTATTGTCATTTATGGTAATTTTACAAAACATGTGCATTATAAACGTACATCTTTTATAATCATTTTATATAAAATTAATATTGTAATAAAAATTAAGGTCAAGTTTGGCATTCTTAAAATAATCCATCTTTTTATCTTTTTATCTTTTTTCCATCACATCACCTCTCTACTTTTCTGCATATCTTTTTGTAAAAAGACAAAAAATATACTTATTTAACTTATTCCAAACAACCCTAAATCAATTAATAATAGGGCAAATTACATATACACCCCTCCAGGTTTGACAAAATTACAGATACCCCCCTGAGGTTTGAGAAATTACGAATTCCCCCCTGAATGCTATATTTGCATAAGAAATTAGGGGGTAATTTGTTATGAAATATAAACCTCAGGGGGTAAATTGTTATGAAAATACAAACCTCAGGGGGCGGGATGTAATTTCCGAAACCTCAGGGGGGTATCTGTAATTTAACCAAACCTGGAGGGGTGTATATGTAATTTGCCCTTAATAATATGCTTGTGATGAAACATGATATATAAGTACAACAATGATTCATCCCACTAAAAACATCACCACTAATAGCACTAATGCATTAAAAAAGTAAAAAAAAATAAAAAAAAATACAACTCCAAGACCAAAACATCACATCATTAATGACGGGACCCACTGCCACCTAATTAGTGGGAGCACTAATTAGTCCTCCCAAGCATTTTTTATATAAGTAACGGCACCCCGGAATTGCAGAGGACGGACCCGATCGCTTGTGTCATCAACTATGTGTGTTTTGAAGAGATGACGATATACGTTTTGAATTCTTTTCCTGAAGGCTTTAAATGCTTTTTTTTCATTTTTTTTAATCTTATCTTATCTTATCTTATCTTTATTTTTTATTATTATTATTTTTTTTAAATCTTATCTTTTGCTCACATGATTCGCCCAATCTGCCTCTTCATTTGTCTGTACATTGCAACGATCCTCGACTTTTCCTTCTAGTTGTTTGTTTGTATTTTCACATTTTTATCAAAAGTTTTTTTAGGTAGGTAACTTTTTTTATCAAAAAGTTAATTGGTAAAAATTTGATTATATTTATGACATCTTAAAATATATTTATTCAGATCTCGTTTGAGAATATTATATTTTAGTGACTTTTTGATTTTTTAACTAAAATATGAAATAAAAAAATTAGTATGTTTAGGGTGATTTTTTGACTTTTTACGAAAAAATATATAAAAAGTAGAAAGAAAATGAAATTTTTGACTTTTTAGTATATGTTATAGGCTTTTTGACGTTTTGAGTAACTTTTTGACTTTTAACTTGCCAAACGAGGCCTTAATCTTTAATATATATATATATATATAACATTTTTTTGAGTTATAGTAGGAATATGGAGACTTGGGTAAATTATTATTTCAAAAACCTCATGGTTGGCATTAGGGTTGTGCAAAATATCGTTCAATTCGTTAAAATAACACCAATCCGTATCGATCTGTACCGCTCTAATCGCTAACTGTAGTTTAAATTTTAAAATTTATAATCCGCCAACCAAATCGCTCTACTCCGCTATAGTTAATACATATATATATTTTTAACTTCTAATAAAATATCAACGTAAAAATGAGCGCGAGAGAGATTTAAGATATGAAATTTATTACAAATTAGTGGTTGTATAGATGAAACATATTATGTAAAATTATTTTGTATTATACATCTAAAAAATATTATACAAATTAATATTATATATTATCCAAATATATGATAATTAGTTAAAATATTCTTCAATTCGTCAATTCCAAAAAATACCCAAACTGCAATTTGCCAATCCGTTAATTCACTAACCCATCATTTGGTTTGTAATTTTATTCTCAAATTGCTTAAATCGCACCGCGCACACCTTTAGCTGGCGTGGTGAGCCATGTGGTTTCTCCACATGGTGTGCTAGCATAGTGCTGAATAGTAAGGATCTTCTCAATTATAAATAGATGAGTTGTATGGTAACAAAATCACAAAATTAATAAACGAGGGGTATATGAGGGAGTGAGCCAAAGTCAAAAGTGAAAGTAAAGGATCCACTTTGAGGTGAGTTTTATTGTATTTTGACCTACCATAAACTGTTTTATATAAATTATGTTTTACAAATCATATTAGTTTTTAAAGTATTATTTGTTAAATGAACCATATTTGCTTAAAAAGGAAAACCAATGGATATAACTATTTATTAAATGTGTTCTGCACAATTATTTTGTAAGTACCACCAAGGTGGTCCTATGTTTTGGGGAACTTAAATAATCATTGGCCGTTTGTATTATCACTTTAAGTAACCCTTTATTATCATAGATCCATTGACTCTTTGAGTTTTTGTGTGGCGCAAAGTATTATACGGAACTAAGTGGTACACTATTATGGAAGTCACCTCTAGAATTCGAACGAGACACCTCTTAAGTCTATACATCTGTTCTGTTTTGTACCGTAGTTATGATTATTTGCTTATATGATTTATGTGTTATACTTCTGTTATTTGAAATGATTTATGTATTTTGTTACCAAACAAAGCTCTATTTAGCCTAAATAATTATCTATGGTGCTTTTTATATATCCTTATGCTCTCAGTATAATATTTCACACTCTGCCATGTGCTTATAGTTGTTAACTACTTTTAGGTGATAAAGCTTAAAGAGGGACTTGTTCCCTTGTTCATATGTTGGTGTAGCTACACCAGGGCTTGGGTAGACATCGAGCACATTGTAATATAGTCTAGCTTTGTTATTGTATACAATAAAAATAAATATTTGTGTACTTTTTTTATTTTATTCCGCTATGTTTTTAATCTGATACATTATAGTATTGACTTATGTTTTATCATGTCACAACACCTTTGGGTCGTGACAATATTTAAAGAGTGCTTGAAATTATCTAAATAAATATATTTTTTGACTTTTTATATAAAAACGATATAACTTAAAAAAATACACTTTTGTAAGAAATGTCAAATAAGACCCGTTAAAAATATGTGTTAAAAGCTCATTAAAAAAAATTGGCGAAAGTATGTGATATGACATTGAGTTGACCGTATAAGAGCATATCCAGTAAGGATAGTCAAAATAGCTATTCAAAATTCCACTTTACTATTTTAGCTAGTGATTTTTTTAATATACACTCTAACAAGGCTATCTACTTTAGCTATCTTCTATTAAAATTTTCTTACACTTTAACTACCTTCTTTCCCATCTAAAAAAAAAAAAAAACTAACTTCTTTCAAATTATTATTTTTTTCATTCTTTTAAATATAATTATATTTTTGTGAAAGTTAAATTTTTTTACTGTCGTATTTTTCAAACGGTCATATTTTTTCATCAGTCATATATTTGTAACTGTCATATTTTTTCAACGGTCATATATTTGTGTGGGGACATATTTTGTGAATGACAAATACGTAGCAAAGGTGACGCCGAAGTGTTAGGCGAGGTGCCACGTGGTCTGGTCTTGATGCCGAGGTGATCTCGGCTAGGCCGAGATTGTTTGCAGAGATATCAGAATCCGAGATGAGCGGATAAGGGACAAGAGTCCTAGCGTAGGGAAGGATCTCAGTCTAGATGAAGATAAAGCTCTTAGGGAGTTTATCCCTATCTAGCTGAGAGTTTAGGATAGCCGTTAAGCCAGAGTCCACTGAAGTGAGGCTTCTACAAGAATAAGGTCAGCGATGGTTATAAAAGCAGGGAACCCCCATAGGTCCCAGGCAGGTGTGATATACTGTGAGCAATAAGCTATTTCTTGTGAGTTAAGCACAATTTGCAATCTTTGAGAGATATTCGATTACTGACTTGATCGTCGGAGTGCTCCCGGATGGACGAACCATCGCCAGATTCTTTTTTTTTTATGCCAGGTTGTTTGGGCTTAATTTATTCTGCCGGTGATCTCCAGCTGAGTTCCCCCCTTTGGTTGTGTGGTCGGAAATCAATATCCATAATTTGGTGCCGTTTGTGGAAACGTAAGAAGAATAGATGGCCAACAACGAGTAGGGAGAAAAGATTAGGGACAACATCCCAAGTGGAAGTGGTAAACATGCCGATCCAAACATGGAGGAATAAAAATGTAATGAAGGAACATGGGATCAGAATCCTGGGGAGAAAGACGTCGGCTAATAGGGAGAAGCACCGAAAAAAACAGGTGGAGACGAGTATTACAATGAAAGCGACCTCCAGGTATGGAAAGATGGATACCTGAGGAATGATAGCGAGATGAAAGGAATGACAAATAAGTTGGCAGACCTGCAATCGGTTGTCAACTTCATGATACAGAACAACGTCATGCAACCACCGTTTCCATTGAAGGACACGTCGATTCCAGCGGTCAAGAACGACGCCCAAAAAGGGGGGCAGAAAGCAATTCCAGCAATCCCTCAGCATAACAAAGTGAAGGAGTGCTCACATCAGCCTTCACAGGATGCCGGGCAAGCAGAGTCAATAGGAGGAGAGTCTTAGAGGACGCCTCATACCAAGGGAACTTATGCCAAGGAACATCGGCATGTTCAAGAAAATGAACTTTGTTTTGACACGGTGAATGAAGAGAAGTCCAAGAGAACGTATAACGACACTGGGAGCAGCGTATCAAAAAGGCTGAAATCCATTGACAGCCGAGCTTCTGGTCGGACTAAAGAGGATTTGAAGGACTACCTCTAGAGGAAGCAGCAGAATGTTGAGGTCACATCACTTGTCAAGCCGAGAATGCTGTTCTCAGTAGAGTTGGATAGGTTTGAGGCTCCAAAAAGGTTCCATATATCGAGGTTCCAGATATATGACGGTAAGTCGGATCCGAACTTTCACGTTGGCTTATTGTAGACCGCCCGGAACTCCGCTCCGCGCACGAGGGCGCGAATTATGGTTCTTAGCTACTATTGTTCGGACTCATGTCACGGTTCTGAATCTAATCTCACAAAGTGCAATGTAAGATTGATAAATCACCAAAGAGTCCAAATCCGGCAAATAGTTTTGAAAAATCGATTTTAATCAAGAAGTGCCAAACATGGACTGCTTTGCCAGATTTCAAAGTTGCCACCTAAATATTTTATTTTGGAAAATTTAGGAAACCCTAACTCGTGCCTAAGGCCACGTGTCCGTCATCACCAAAGTTGCCTCGGCTCGGGAACTTGGGTACGAGAGGGGAAGGTCATGCAATGAGCACCCCCGCTCGCCCGATCAAAGGATCGGCCTTTACTAACATGATATGTTGTTTTTGAAAACACATGTGTTCTTATTCCGGTTTATTAGCTAACATACTATGTGATGCGCACAACGCACAAGTATAGACTAAATCACTCAAATTGGAACAAAACATCTCATGTTTGTTTGTTTGAAAATGGTTTGAAGTGGCTACTCGCAAGTAGGCTAAGTCGCGGATTTTGCCACCCTCAAGTGGGCTTAAGAAAACATGATTTTGCCACTTCAAGTGGGCTTAAAAACTCACAATCATCGAGTTGTTCCAATTCAGGCAATCAAGCCTCTATCCACAAGCATTCAAGCAGTTATAACAGTTAAGTATATAGCCTCATGGCAAACATGCTAAACATGGCAACACTTACACGCATGCAAAGATGCTAAAGCATAAACACTTACAATGTATTCCGAGCTAAAAAAAGAAGCTAGTTAATAATCAATGCATGATCCTAGCTATGTCAAGAATGCCTAATGCAACACATGCAAAATGCAACTAAGATAGGCTTGGCTATTTTAAGATGTCATGTGAATGCAACTTGATAACATGTATTCAAATAGGAATTGAAATACAATGCAGTTTGTATGATGCGCCGAGCCCGGTGCATGCAAGACAGATGAATAGATGCAAACATGCTAGCATAAGGATACTAATTGAAAATGACCCTAAACTAACCATCGAAAGCGGTTAAGTAAAAGGAAGAAAGAAATGGGGGTTGGAAGACATGCATCACACACACGCACACTTATTACAACAGTTGTGCCCTCTCGATGGAGGGTCCGAATAATAAGCTAACTAGCTAATCTAAGCCAATTAAACAAATTATTACAAAAAACGAAACTAATTAACTAATCCTAGTTAACTAATTATTACAAAATAAATGAATGGCTAAACGCATTAACTAATTAAGTACAAAACCATTAAACTAGCTAATTACGCAAAGCAGCTAAATAAAGCAGTAAGAAGAAGTCCTCAGTACAAGAAGTGCATGCATGCTCGGTCGCCTCATTCGGAAATCCATCGTGATGCCCCAACTTGCATCTGTTTGCATTTGATCTCAGAACTTTGCACAAAGCTCCAGAAAGCTTCTACTCAATCATGGGCACCTCCAGGGACACGGCCGACCACTTTTTGGTGGTGTAGACCACCTGCAGACCAGCCAAGTTTGTTGCAGACCAGAAAAACTAGTCGGCCAGCCACTTTTACTGGTCGGCCGACCAGAAAATCCTACACACTTCCAGTTTGTTGCAACAGAGAGCAAGAAGGGGCATGACAGTGTATTAACAAGGTATGTGTGCACAAACACTCTCCCTATCATTTCTCAAGCTCAAGGGAGTGTGGTTCCCGACTCTAGGACCACCAATTGAGCATCGCAATGCACGATGGCCGAGAAGCTGAGGTTGCACAATTTAATTTCACTGAATGCACACATAACACATAAATGCCTTAAACTCTATCATGCATGATCAAAAGCGTCGGCGACCGAGAATTGAGGTACGTTTCATTACTTCAAGTATGAAACGTCCCTTGTTTCTCGTGTTTGGATCAAGGTCCGATCCAAACATAATGCAATGCATGCAATATGCTCAACCTATCAATGCTAATGGCATGTAAACAATGCTAATGCAACATGAGCATACAAACACAATGCAATACAACATGCAACCACAATGCAAGGTAACAACATGCAATGCCATGCAACAACATGCAAACAAAATGCTCTTCTATGAGTGCTAGAATGGCATGCTCAAGATTCTATCATGCAAACAATGCATGCATGGCAAAGTTGAAAGCTAAGGCCTCAAGGCAAATGAAGTGCAGCATACATGAAGCATGCAAAACAATGCACAAATGGCCAAACCAAACATGGACAAACCTGAGGCACTTCAAAACAGTGGCCAAAACTCAACAAAACCTAGGCACAAAGAGCATGGAATGCTCATTCAACTCATGGCTCGCAAACAAGGCAAAAAGGCACAACTCTTAGATGTAATTAAAGAGTGGCATGCATGCAAATATGGCAATACTACACGCTTTGAAATGAAGTGTTAAATGATGCCAAATCATCCAAACAACATAAATGAGGCATACTCAAAGGCCTAGAGCATAAGGCTAGTTAAGAGCAATACACAAGAGGCATGCAATACTAAGCTTAAACCACTAAACCAGCTCTGGACAGAGCTTAATCATGCCAAGTTAAGGGTCAAGAACATGCTGAAATGGAGCTCAAGAGCTTAGGTAAAGATGCATACACAATGGCTCACTTTTAAGGCATAAAGCACAACTCATCAAAAGCATTGAAATAGTGAAACATGAGAGAGTGTGGCCATATTACACACACTAAAATCATGTTAGAGATGAGGCCAAAGCATGCAAACAACTCAAGTAAGGCATGTTAGAGACCATGAAACTCAAAGCTAGTGAGCAAAAATGCACTAAGGCTATACAAAGCAAGGCATGCATGACCCAAAACACTTAAAACATATCTTAAGCATGGAAAAACATGGACAAAATCATACTGGAGTGTAGTCAAAATAGACTAGAATGATGGTCCAAAGTATAGAGCATGTTGGGCTAGCAATGTAGAATTACACTACAAGTGTATGAGCCACTTAAGAGACAACCAAACCAGCCAAAAATAGAGTCATATCAGGCCCAAAAATTCACAAAAACAAGCTTAAACAAAGCCACAAAGAAATGTAAAAACATACTCATTTCATAGGCCCTCCATGCATACAACAAGACAAGAGGAGAGGGGACCACCCCCTCTCATTTCAGGCCTCAAAACCACATTTCTACCACTGAAAATCCGTTGGATTTCAGTGGTTAAAAGGCCAAGAGAAGATGATCTCAAAGGCTTAAAGAAATGGCTCAAATCAAAACAAAATAAGGCACAAAAGGGGGTGGATCAATCCTAACACTAAAGAGACCTTAAACAAGAATTTCAAACACTGAAAAACAAGGCTTTTTACAGTTGAAAACTAAGCCCAAAAAGCATGCAAAGATGGCTCAAAGAGTAACCAAAACAAAGCTTAAAAGAGGGAAAAAGGGGTTACCCTTGAAGTACTGCAACAACAGCACCTTCTTTAGCCCAAAACTAGCTTTTATGACCCAAATACCACCTTTAAGAATCTCAGCTCAGAGATGGTGGTGTGTGGCTAGGAGTTGTGGTGCAAAAGTGAAGAAACAACACACTTTAAGGCACAAATATATATAGAGAGAGGAATATAGAGAGGGAGATATATGTATAGCTCTAATGGAATTTTTTCTGAACTTGGAAGAGGGAGAGAGAGCCTCCCTCTTATAGAACTCTAAGCTTCAAGCTTCTTGGAGAAGCTAGAAGCTTGGTTAAATCCCTCCATACACATGTATGAAGGATGCAATCTATGCACTCCAACTGGCACAGCTAGCATCCACAAACTCTGTAAAATCTGCAGGAAAGCTGTCGACCACTTGAAGTGGTCAGCCAACTATTTACACTGGTCGGTCGACCAGTGAAAATGGTCTCCCAGAAAGAAAAGTGGTCGGCCAAGGGGAGGAGTGGTCTACACCATGAAAGCAAGTTGGTGGTGTGGTGGGAGACTACTTTTGATGGTCCAAAGACCAAGAAGACCGGTTGGCCAACCAGAAAACTGGTTGGCGGGAAGAAAAGTGGTTTTCAGGGAGAGAAACTGGTCTCCCACCCTTATTCCACCCTCCAAGCAAGGAAAACAAGGTTTATGCCAAAAATAAACCAAAAAGGATGCAAGACAAGAGTCCGGGGGTCAAGGCGCGTAGCCGGAAGCCCCAAAAACTAGTCTACGGGCACCAAAATGGTATTCGACCACAAAAAATGGTCTCCAAGACCTCTACGTCCCTCTAGACCAAGGCAACAAGGTGTGGTTCGAAAATTAGGCCAAAAGGAGAACGTTAAACGGGCTCAAGACAAGGCGCGCGACTGAAGGCTCCGAAAATCGAAAACTGGTCCCCAAGAGGAAAAAGTGGTCTGCGACCACAAAAATGTGGTCTACAGACCTCTCCCTCCCTCCAAGGAAGGTCAACAAGGCTTGGTCCACAAACCGAGCCAAAACACAAAGAGTCCAGAGGCTCGGAGGCAAGGCACTCAGCCGAAAACTCTGGAAACTCAAAACGAGCACAAACATGGGCGATCATCGATCGCTTAATCGATGACATCTGAGTCTTAAGGTCGGTCAAAAATAGGGTGTCTACAGTTGCCCCTCTTTGACAGAACTCAAAAGTCAAGAAGTGACGGGAGTGAATGTCAAAGCCTAAAGACGACCCATTTTTGACAAGGCCAAAGACTTAGACAAACAGGCAAGATAACAAAGAGATGAGCCCGCAGGCAGGGGCAAAATGCAAATGACATGCACAATGCCGAACATAACTTATGATCATGCAAAGAGAGCTGTGATGAAGCAATTATGCAAAATAAATGTAACATTTTAAGCGAATGCTATGCGAAGAAATGCTACAGCATACTCATACATAAGCAAGTAAACATGAACCAAACTACATCTCATGCAGAAAGGATGCAAGAAAATTTATACAATTCTCACTGCGTCTCACGCGGAGAAGGCTAAAAGCGACTACCGGGAACACCCAGAGTCTCAAACGAAACACCTCCCAGCGTATCAAACGCAAAAGGAGAAAGGAACGTTCAAACACATGTCAAACGCGAGTGGAGTGAGACAATGCAAGTGAGACACAAAGTGTAAGTGCACAAGACAGTGCGAGTGAGGTGCACAAAAAAGTGCGATAAAATGCATTTTCTATGCAAGAATGGGGGCATTTTCTATGTATGAAACAAGAGTATATTCTATGCAATATTGAAAGTAAGCATATTCTATGCAAGAGACAGGCATATTATATGCAACATTGAAAGCATATTCTATGCAATATTGAAAGCATATTTTATGCAGAAACGAAAACAAGCATATTTTATGCATGAATCATAACGATGCACGACACGCATGCAACAAAAGTGTATATGAAAGTGCACATTTTATGCAATAGAGGGGCATCAAACATGTACTCTGGTGCCTCCGATTTATCTCTCGGAGGGCTTTGCAACACACTCAGTTCAAAAAGGGTACACCTTGTTTATATTGGCAAAAGATAACATCTGCATGTGAAAACCACGGATGCCACTTTTCTTCCCGATCATGTAACGTCCCAACCCTTCACATATCATCGATATTGTCCGCTTTGGGCCACGCCCGCACGGATTTATTCTTCCCAGTGGGTCACCCATCCCAGAACTACTCCAGCCTAAGCACGCCTAACTGCGGAGTTTTGTTAGGGATTTCACCACCCAGGAAAAGGCCTCGATGTTATATAAGGGTCTAGGTTTTTACTTTTATAGTCTAGGAACTCCACCTCCATTCCCGATGTGGGACACCGGGACCTTACAATCTACCCCCCTTAGGGCTGCACGTCCTCGTGCAGTAGCCTGCCAACTCACAAGCCCGCCCATATGCACCGAGAGACGCCAGGGGCCCACACTCGATACTCCGAAGAGTCGGCTCTGATACCATTTGTAACATCCCAACCCTTCACATATCATCGATATTGTCCGCTTTGGGCCACGCCCGCACGGATTTATTTTTCCTAGTGGGTCACCCATCCCAGAACTACTCTAGCCCGAGCATGTTTAACTGCGGAGTTCTGTTAGGGATTTCACCACCCAAGAAAAGGCCTCGATGCTATATAAGGGTCTAGGTTTTTACTTTTATAGTCCAGGAACTCCCCCTCCATTCTCGATGTGGGACACCGGGACCTTACAATCTATGGGTGACTGTAGACACCCCATTTTTGACTGACCTTAAGACTCAGACGTCACCGATTGAGCGCTTGGTGATGTTGCATATCGTGCTCGTTCAGAGGTTTCAGAGTCTCGGCTGCGAGCCTTGCCTCCGGACTTCCGGACTCTTTCATGCTTTGCCTCGATTTGCGAACCAGGCTTTGTTTTCTCTATTTTCTCTTCCCAAAGGGAGGGAGAGGTCTCATAGATCATCTCTTAGTGGCCGTAGGCTACGTTTCGTGGTCGTAGGCCATTTTTCCCGTTTGGAGTCCGGTTTCTGGTTTTTCGGAGCCGTTGGCCATGTGCCTCGGTTCGGGACCGCTTAACCACCTCCGTTTGCTCCGGTTTTGGGCATGCATCTTATTTGCTCCCTTTTGAGGGACATTGTGGCTCGAGAGACCAACTTCGTGGTCGAACACCACTTCCGGTGCCTAACAGTCAGTTTTCGGGGCCTCGGGCTGCGCGTTTCGGCCCCCGAACCTCCATTTTGCATCGGTTTGAGCTCATTTTTGGTGGAGACCTTATTTTCACTGCTAAGAAGGTCGTAGAAGGGTGGGAGGCCAGTAATTGTTCTGAAAACCAGTTTTATTCCTCCATCGCCCTCCGTCGCCCGTTTTTCCCACTTGAAAGCCAATGTTGACCACCCTAAGGCCACTTTTTCTTGCCCCAAACCACATATTTGTGTTGTACACACCTGGGAGGCCACCAATATCATATGGCCGGCCAGTAATTGTGTGTGACCCTTTTGAACCCCTCCTAAAAGTGGCCTTTTCTCTCTCCTGGTTCATTCTCTCCAGTGTTTGACCACATGGTTGTGTTGTGCACACATGAGAGGCCCTCTTTTTGGCATGGCCGGCCATTAATCTTCATTGACCCTTTTGACCCTTTTGACCCTTGGCCGACCGGCCATGGGGAAGGTCGACCGGCCACCTAAACCCTAGGAAACCGGCCGGCCATGATCCTCTCTCCAGGTACTTTACAGAAATGCCCTCTGTTTCCCCCCAAATTTTGTATCCGGGGCCAACTTTTGGGGGGAAACTTGAATTCCATTCCCCCCCCCTTTTTCCCTCCTCTTTTGCCTATATAACAGCACCTCCAGTTGCATTTCAAAGGGTTAGAAAATTTGGTTTGGAGCTCCTACATTGTATCTCTCCCTCTCTACACTCCAACCCTCAAAACCTCTCAAACCCTACACCATTTCTACACCACCACCTAGCACCACACCACCACCATCCATTCCAGCCACTTGGAGTTGTTTTCCAGAGCTAAGGAGCCACCAAACTTGGTCCAAGAGTTGTCAAAGATTTGGTCTTCAAGGGTAAGTCTTCTCCTCCCTCTTTCTTGCCTTATTTTGCTCAATATATTAGCCATACTTGCTTGCATATTTGGGCTCCGACCCTAACGGAAAATAGCATTATTTTGAGATCTTTTTTATGTTTGTTTAAGGGCCTCTCCCTGTTTGAGGCTTCCTTTTTACACTTGCTTCTTTACCTCTCTTATATGTCTCTTTCTTGCATAGTATTTTAGGCCTATTTGTAAACTATTTTGAGCTTGGTTATAAACTGTAAAGTGGTTTATTTTGAGCCCTTATTCAACATTATTGAAGGGCTCTTCATTGTTTGAGGCTTCCTTTTGTCACTCGCCTCTTTATCCCTCTTTTGGCCTTATTTTTTCATATTTTGTTAGCCCCTTGTGCTTGTATTTTTAGGCTCTGGTCCGAACTGTAAATAGCCTTATTTTGACCCCCTCTTCATGTTTGATCAAGGGACCTTTTCTGTTTGAAGCTCCCTTTTTGCTCTTTGTGTTCAAACCTCTTTTTAGGCCTTATTTTGCATAGTATTTTAAGCTTGCATGTGCACTATTTTGGGTTTTTTCACTAACTCTAAAACACCATGTTTTGGGCCCCTCTTCAACTTTGTTGAAGGGCCCTCCTCTGTTTGAGGCCAGCAACCATCACTTGCTTCTTTGTCTCCCTTTTGGCCCATTTCTTGCACAATAGTTTAGCCATACTTGTGTTTGTTTTCGTGGCTTGTTGTAAACTGTAAAGTACCATGTTTTGAGCCCCTCTTCAACTCTGTTGAAGGGCTCTCGGCCATTTAGGGCCAGAAGCTGCTACTTGCTTCATTATCTCTCTTTTGGGGCCATTTTTGCATGTTAACTTAGCCCTATTTGTGTTCACTTTTTGGCCTTGCTTAAAACTGTAAATATGCTTGTTTTGGGACTGTCTTGATTCTCGTCACACTTCGTGTTCAGATAATGCATGCTTTGCATAGCTTCCATGTACCTAATTTCATGTTTCGGGTCTCATTCCATATATCGGGTGCCATGTTTCCATATTCTGGGCCTGTTTTGCATCATATTTTGCTACTGAAATTTGCATGCTAGTATGCCATATTCCATGCCTTGCCATGTCTTGTTAGGGTGGCATTTGGTGCCTTAAGGTCGATCCTCGATTATCTTGAGTGTCTCATTTTCATCCAATGGCTACTGATGTGAGTGCGACTGAGGTCCACTCACGTTGGTGTAAGCCCATATTGCATTGTGTATGCCATTTCATTTCATAGCATTGTGTATGCTAGGCCGTATGTTAGCACATTGTGTATGCCATGTTATCTAGTGCATCGTGTATGCCATTTCCTAGCATTGTGCATGATAGGTTATATCTTAGTTGCATTTCATGCATGTCATGCATATTGCATTGTGTTTGGAATAGGAGTTAGCCTGAGCACAGAAAACGAGGTACGTTTCGTACTCCGAATGACGGAACGTATCTCAATTCCTGGTCGCCGACACTCCGGATTATCAATGATGGAGTCTAGGCCCTGTTGTGTTTTCATGTGCATTCATTCCATATTAAGTCATGCAATTCGACTCCCCGGCCATCATGCATCGAGATGCGTGATTGGTGGCACGAGGATCGAGGACTACACTCCCTGAAGAGTAATCAATGCATACATATGTGAAAATACTTTGCCATGCCCCTTTGTTGCTCTTTGTTACAACAAATCAGAAATCGACAGCCTTTCGAAGCTTGACACGCATTCCAAGAACAATTGCAAACAGAGGCAAACCGGGGCATCGCGAGGGATTCTCCGCACAAGGCAACCCGAGCATGCATCATTCATCATCCGGAGCAGATTTGAGGCAGTCCCTGGCTTGCATGCCAATTTATTGCTTTCCTAATTTAATTTGTTAATTAATTAGGGTTTTGTACATATTTGGACTGTAATTATTCATTTGGGACTGTATATTATTTATTCGGACCCTCTGTGCGAGGGCAATGTTGTAATAAGTGTGCGTGTGTGTGATGTATGTCTTCCAATCACACGTCTTTCTCCCTTTTATTTACCCGCTTATGATGGTTAGATTAGGGCATGTTTCAATTAGCATACAGTATGATAGTATGTTTGCATTCATTCATCTGTTTTGCATGCACCGGGCTCGGCGCATCATACTAACTGCATTGTATTTTCAATTCCAAGTTGAATACATATTAGCTGTAGCATTTCATATGCCATGTTTAGAATAGCCGAGCCTGCTATAGTTGCATTTTTGCATGTGTTGCATTAGACATTTCTGTATAGTTAGGATCATGCATGGATTTCTAACCTAGCTTCTGTTTTGGCTTGGAGTACTCTGTAAGTTTTACGCTTTAGCATCCTTACATGCGTGTGAGTGAATGCCATGATAGCATGCTTACCATGAGGCTATGTGCTTATGTGATATAAACTGCCTGAATGCCTGTGGGTGAAGGTTGGGTTATTTGAATTGGAACAATTCATTAATTGTGGGTTTTAAAAATCATGTTTTCTAAGCCCACCTGAGGGTGGCAAATCCACGTCTTAGCCTACTTGCAAGTAGCACCATCAAACCATTTTCAAACAAACAAACATGAAATGTTTTGTTCCAATTCAGGCGATTCAGTCTATACTTGTATGCTGTGCGCATCACATAGTAAATCTAGGCTAATAACCGGAATAAGAACGCATAATGTTTTCAAAAATAGATATCATGGTTAGTAGAGGCCGATCTTTGATCGGGCGAGCGGGAGTGCTCACGAAGTGACCTTCCCCAATCGTACTCAAGTTTCCGAGCCGAGGCAATTTTGGTGATGACGGACACGTGGCCTTAGGCAAACGAGTCAGGGTTTCCTAAATTTCCCAAAATAAAATATTTAGGTGGCGACTCTGTATCTGGCAAAGCAGTCCATGTTTGACACTTCTTTCAAAATCTGTTTTCTCAAAACGATTTGCCGGATTTGGACTCTTTGGTTCAGATTTAGAACCGTGACAATTTGAGAGTCCGAACTGTAGTGAGCCCAATATCGAACGGAACGGGGGACCTCATCCCTCTCGGGGCGTTCGGGGGACGTCTACAGTTTCTGGCGACTCCGCTGGGGATTTAGAGAACTTGACTCGAACTCATGATATCTTGTTTTGACTACACTTATGTGTTTCTTTGCATTGCATTTGCATTGGTGTGCCTAGGACATCGTGTTTGCCATCTGCTATTCCTGAACGGTTTGCCGGAGGCTTGTCTTGTCAAGGCATGACCATAAGGCTGACCGGTTGTGGCTCTGCCAGTATGGGAACACAAACCTCGGTTTTTACCGGGGCACCCTTTTTGACCATTCGGCCTAGTGCATATTCGGAATCCATAGTGACCATTCCAAACTAGGACAGGTTGCTTACCCGATATAAGTTGTTTGAAACCGCTGCGTACGTAGTGAAGCCCTAGCTCCTGACAAAATAGGACAGGGAAACCTTACCCCTCCATAGGGGTGTTTTGGCTCTCAATTATCTGTTATGTGCTTTTAGAGTGCGTCTCTACAGGAATGCATGTATCAGTTTGCAAGTTTGGGCATCAGGCCTGCGGGCACCAGTTCAGTATTTTGGGATTCAGTTTACCTAAGGGTATCAGATTTGAGGCTAAATTTTGGGGGCAGAATTCAGTAGAGGGCACAGTCATCCTACTACACTCGTATCTGTTTTGGTGAAGTTGAGCTGAGGTGCTGTTTGTTTTCTCTTTTGCTAGGGTAGTCCTGGAACCATAGCTTCAGAAGGCTCCGATATCCCCCGAGGTTCATTGAACTTGTGCTGATAGACTTTATCAGGTCAGAGATTCAGTTCAAGGGCAATCAGTGTTCCTTTGCTAGAGGCAAGGTAAAAGGGCCAGTCAGGCACAAATCACCAGTTCAGCAGTTACCAAATCAGTGGCCCTTATCCACCCCACCAGTGAACAGTCAGGCTGAGGTCTTAGTTTCTACTGCAGGGATAGATACCAGTCAGTTAGATGGATCAGCAGAACACATTAGGGATGGAGGCAATGATGCGCCAGATGCAAGAAAGTATGAAACTCATGCAGCAAGATGCTGTCCGCCAAGCTAAATTCGCCAAACAGTAGGCTGCGGTCATGGCCCAACAGGCAGAGCTAATCACCAGATTGCAATGGCAAAACGGAGCATCTGCTTCCCATCAAGCTCCCCCCCACCAGTAGATCCAATACCCGGGGAGACGCCAAATGTCCAGGAAGGTACGGACATTCCGACAGGGCCGGCTCTGCCCCCAATCTTACCCCAGCTGTCTAAAGCACCAATCAACCCACCGGACTCTACCTTTGAGTTCGAGGTAGACCATACAGCGTTGAAGTTGAGCAAGCTTGAAAAGTTGTTCAAAAAATCCCAGGGGGTAAAGTCCATCCCGGACGTTGAGGACGGGTACACCGGCGCAGCTGTGACACTGCCGGACAGGTTCAAGATGCCTCACATCGATCGTTTTGACGGGTCAGGAGATCCCATGGTCCACCTGAGTTTGTTTTCAGATGTTCTGCGCCCGATGGGCTTGACAAGATTACAGAAGCTTTCCCTTTTTGGCAGGACCCTGTCGAGTATTGCAGCCATCTGGTATGCCAAATTGGAAGATTAAGTGAAACGAAGCTGAGAGGAGATGGCCGAGGCCTTCGTCGCACAATATTCATACAATACCCAAATCGAGATTACGACTCGTGATCTTGAGACAACGAGGCAGGAGCCTAAGGAGAGCTTCTCAGAATTCGTGGCCCGCTAGAGGGCTAAGGCCTCAATGATGACCATTAGGCCAATGGATAAGGATCAGATACGGATGGTTATGCGCAACCTCCAGTCCAAACTAATGCAGAAAATGATCGTGCTCCCTTCCCTATCTTTTCAAATTTGCATGAGATGGGAGTACAGATCGAGGATGCTATGAAACAGGGCCTCATTGACCAGGAGAAGGAGCAGCCCAGGAGGGCGTTTACCCGCAGTTCGAATGCGACCACCAGCGGTGACGCAGCTGCAAGATCTTCCGAAGTGGGCATGGTCGCCACCACCACACCAAGAGCAGCCACTCCCTTTGTTGGTGCATCCACTTCAAAGCCCCGAACTTCAGACTATCTACCCCGAGGCAAGAGGGTTTTCACCCCACTCTATATGTCTTTGTCTAAAGCCCTGGGGGTCCTACTCAGGAAATGACATCTGAAACCGTTAGAGCAACGGCCTCTACCCGATCCGCTCCCTCCAAAACATGACCCGACTAAGTACTGTGCTTTCCATCAACAAACCGGTCATGACACCGACAGTTGCGTCCGTCTCCGCCACGAGATATAAAATTTGATTGACAACGGGGTCATCCCCGCACCAGGTCCTGCAAAGTCTATCGGCACTTGATCAGTGAACTTGTAGGGGATAATGTGATGTGATCGAGGGATGAACCACCTATGGGCGGCGTTCAGTTTATTTCAGATATGGTGTACGGCACGCACTGTTTTGAGCATTTGTGAATGCTGGTTTTTGTACATTCTGACTTAGGTATTGGGTCAGTCTTGTTGTTTTGTTTTTGAGTCTGTCTTTTGGTTTTGAGTCAGTCTCTTTTGTTTTGGGTTTGTCTTGTTGTATTGAGTCAGTCCTGTTGTATAGGAGTCGGGTGATTCCGAGGGGTGTTACCTCGGGCATCACCATTTTGTTTTGTGTTTGTCTTCTCGTTTTGTTTTGGGTCTATTTCTGCCTTGGAGTCAGTAACGCCAGCAGATGCGAATGAACAGCAGTGGTTTTTCATGCTTTTATGTTTGCTTCTGTCGTGTGCCAGTTGTACCAGAAATTCCAAACGAGATGGCAGTATCTGACTAGAAGCTGTGTCTTTTCTGTGCCTTGAATTCATTGCATCGACCTAAGTTTTCCAAAACTTTTTGAACACTGTGGTGAAAACGAAGAGGAAGGAATTCCTCGGGTTTTGTAAAATTTTGATCAATTGAGAGAAAGAGAGGCATGCTAAGCCCCTTAATGAATGAAATCATGCTTGTTAGCGCGAGTACTGAGAAGGACCTTGGCTTGATCCAGACTGGTTTCACACTATCTTCAGCGCGAGCGATTTGTCACTTTCTTAAAAATTTTCAAAAAACAAAATGTTTTGCGCGGTCCTGCGAAGACTTGTGTGGAATCGCTCTTGAGATTGTGCAGCTTAGGATCGCTCTCAGCCTCGAGACTTGAGCCCTTGCTTTCAAACCTTGACCTTGGATTCAGAGTGTTCAACGGTCAACCACGATATGAGGCCTGTGTGGCCAGATTTGAAACAGCCCTCGAACAAGAGGCACCAAAGTCAGATCAAGAAGATCAGACCTCATCAGAAGAAGCTTGCGAAGCTAGAACAGAAACACCCCTTGAACTAGGGGCGAAAATGTCCGATGTGCTCGAAGAGCCGAAGATGGATTCTTCTGCAAATCGATACAACAGCCACTCTCTTGGATATGGATGTCTTCGAGATCCTAAAACCATTTGGCATGGACTTGTTACACTTTTACCCTTTGAGAGACTTGCTGGGCCGAAAATTCGAAAAGGGCGACCCAGGCAAAAGTTAGAGCAAGAAAAGTTATATACAAAAAGCAAAAAGAAAAAAAAAAGAAGAAAGGAGAAAAAAAAAGGAAGAAAAGCAAAAAAAAAGAGAAAAAGAAGAAAAGAGAAAAAAAAAAGAAAAAAGAGAAGAAAAGAAATGAAAAAGAAGAAAAACATAGCTCGCAAGGTTGAAAACCCGCAAAGGGCGGCCTTGGCAAAAGTTAGAGCGCAAAAGTAGAGGTTAATACCCGAGTGTACCTTAACCCCGAACTACGTAAGGCTTGATTCCCATCTTTGGGATACGTAGGCAACTTCATTCTGAAGTCCAGCCGTAAAATACTTCAAATTCGATCATGTCCATGTAATGGTTCTGATAATCTTTGCCTTTTCTATATCCGAGAGTTCGGTTGCAATCATCGCTTCGAGGACTGATTATAATGCGCTACGGTGCCATTCACACAAGGGGCAACTTTCCGTTGCCATTCAATGCACTGCGGTGCCGTTCAAACAAGGGGCAAATTTCCGTTGCCATGCAGCTCTCTTCGAGCAAGAGGGCAATTTTCGTCCAGATCCGAGGTTGTGCGTCTTAAGAGTAGGTTCCGTGCTTGTTAAGCATTGGCCGTTTGTAAAAATAGTTTTTTGAGAATTTTTACTGAGGTTGACTAATTTTTTCAAAAATTGTTCTATCTTTTCCAAAAACTGGACCATTTCTTGGACCCAAAAAAGAAAAATTTTCAGTGCTCATAGCCTAAATTGCATGATTTCAAACCAAAAATCGAACAAGCATGTTAATCTAACTCCCATATTGGTCAAAATTGTTTTAGTAGAAAGCCAAAACAAAAAAAAATGGTCAAAATGATGAACTAGGGGCACAGTTGAGTCAGGCTTCCTGTCTTTCCCCCCATTTTCAACATACTCGCCAAGAAGGGCACTCTACCTGCCAGAAGAGGGCACAACTGAAGTTAACAACAAAGGGCTGAAAGCTCTCTCATCCTCCAAGCAACGAGGTATCAAGCTAAGTGCGAAGCACGAACTGGAATGGGACAAGACATTCCACTCGCTTATCTGGATAGATCTGATCACGTCCAAACTCCCCAGCAGAGCATCGTTAACCGATGTCAGCTGCAGATTTGCTACACACCCAGTTGTAACATAGCCCCTCTGTGGAAAAAACTCACTATTGTGAACAAGAAGAACAATCTAGCAGAACGCTAGGGGCAAGAGCCCACAACTGTCTGTTTATTCATCAACTACCCGGGGGAAGGATTAAAAATGAGAGATTGAATAATAGGGAGATGTGCGATGAGAGGAAAAGTGAGAAAAGGGCTTTTTCAGAAAAACAGAGATTGAGTGCCAGAGTGACGTGAGAATCACAAATGAGAAAAAGGTAGGAAACAATACCCAGAGAAACTGGCTCCTCGTGCGCTGAGAGGTCTCTCGTCTTTATAACACGTCTGTGTGTCGAGTCTCTTGTTTTGTTTGTCTCGATTCTGGATTTGAGTCGTTCCGAGCGTGTCTCGATGTGTTTAGGTTGTTTACCTTTTGTTTTTCGTTGTTGAGTCTTTTTCGCTGTGTTCAGTCGTAGGCTCAATACCTGGTCGAGAACTCATTTTCTCAATTCAAAAAATGACTTGTTGTGTGCTCAGAGTGCTGTGCCATTCTCCACATTTGTGCAAAAAAGGGAATTTGTTCTTTCGAAAACTGCAGGGTTCAACCCAGGTCATGTGAGAACAGTATAATTAGGATCTATCTGAAGCTATATAGGTTCCGGACTGCAAAGCAAAAGAAAAGAGGGAAAACCTAAGCATCTGAGTGTGTCTTACCTTCAGCAAATCCAGTGATTATACTCCGGATGCACCTCTTCAGGCCTTGTCAGTGCTCCGAAGAATGAGTGTGCCTCTACTCCAATCTTAAGCCTACTTCAAGTCAGAATGGCAATTAAAGCAGCAGCAGATGTTATCTCTCGCCAATATAACTAGGGTGTCCCCTTTTCAGGCGGAGTGTGTTACAAACCCCTTCGAGAGGTAAATCGGAGGTCGCGTTTGGATTTGGTCTTGTTAAGGCTTGTATTCCCTTATTCGGCATTTTGTTTCAAATATGCGTTGTCACGCACGTTCCACTTGCATTGTGATGTACGTTCCAATTGCATTGTTATGCACCCACTTCACTTGCATTGTGATGCACATTCCAATTGTACTGTTATGCACCCACTTCACTAGCATTGTTACACTCATTCATTGCATTGATTTTGCACATCTATCTAGCATTGTCACGCTCATTACTTGCATTATTATGCACCTTTTCACTTGCAATTATCATTCTTTCTCCTCGCGCGTGCGACGGGTTAGACCTTCTCTAGTTAAGAGCATTTGGAATACGTTTCAGTGCTCACACCATTCCGAAACACCGGGATACGTCCCTATGTTTCTCATTTCTTTTGAAACACCAGGATACGTCCCTACGTTTCTCTCTCATTTTGAAACACTGGGATACGTCTTTACGTTTCTCTCTTTCCGAAACACCGGGATACGTCCCTACATTTCCCTCTTTCCGAAACACTGGGATACGTCCCTACATTTCTCCTTCCTTCTGAAACAATGGGATACGTCCCTATGTTTCTCCCTTTATTCTGAAACAATGAGATACGTCCCTATTGTTTCTCCCTTCTTTTTGAAACAACGGGATATGTCCCTATGTTCCTCTCCCTTTCCGAAACACCGGGATACGTCCCTACGTTTCTCACAACATTCTGAAATACCGGGATACGTCCCTATGTTTCTCCCTCTTCGGTTAAAAGTGTTCGGAATACGTTCCAATGCTCACACCATTCCGAAACACCGGGATACGTCCCTATGTTTCTCCCTCATCGGTTAAAAGCGTTCGAAATACGTTCCAATGCTCACACCATTCCGAAACACCGGGATACGTCCCTATGTTTCTCCCTCTTCGGTTAAAAGTGTTCGGAATACGTTCCAATGCTCACACCATTCTGAAACACCGGGATACGTCCCTATGTTTCTCCCTCTTCGATTAAAAGTGTTCGGAATACGTTCCAATGCTCACACCATTCCGAAACACCTGGATACGTCTCTATGTTTCTCCCTCTTCGGTTAAAAGTGTTCGGAATACGTTTCAATACTCACACCATTCCGAAACGCCGGGATATGTCCCTATGTTTCTCCTTCTTCGGTTAAAAGTGTTCGGAATATGTTCCAATACTCACACCATTCCAAAACACCGGGATACGTCCCTATGTTTCTCCCTCTTCGGTTAAAAGTGTTCGGAATACGTTCCAATGCTCACACCATTCTGAAACACCGGGATACGTCCCTATGTTTCTCCCCCTTTGGTTAAAAGCGTTCGGAATACGTTCCAATGCTTATACCATTCCGAAACACTGGGATAAGTCCCTATGTTTCTCTCTTTGTCCCCTTCCTCACATGATTTCAGGGTGTCTGGAATTTATCTAAGGATGCATGGAGCGCGCTCCTGATTAATTTTCTTTATTCTTCCTCCACTCACGAGTCCAACGTGGTTGGAGTATGTCACCATTTTGCATCTATTGTACTCTCTGTTGCATCGCATCTATTATCTATTGCATCACATCTATTACATCCATTGCACCATATCTGTTTTATCGCCTGGTCTAAGGAGACCTTAAATCCTGCATCATCATTCACGCTGTTTTGCGCATCGTACTTGCATTTCTTCGCACTATCTTGTGCATTCCTGGTCTAGGAGACCTTAAATCCTCTAAAGGTGCAATTCCTTTGGTGTTTGTCGTGCCCGAACGACTTCCAATGATTTGGTATAGCCACCTGCCTGTGTTAGCAGTGAGTTCCTAGGAGATCAACTGAGACGGTGGAAACTAGAGTTCGAATGGCTCTTGCCTAGAACACAAAGGTTCGGGATTTCCGAGACTAAAGTCTGGTTTAAATACCCAGAGGTATATCCTCAGCTTGAAATCTGTATGGCAGCCCCATAGATTGAGATAGCATATGTATGCGCCTCAATTCTGGATACTGAACCAACCTAGTCTGTTACCCTGTTGGAGAATAGGGAAAGCTGAGACCATAGTTAGGGAGAAAAATAGTACCTGCGGTTCAACCAAGGAGAAGCGAAAGATCCCCAGCAGCATGAGGTAAGTCATTGCCAATTGCCCTTGTAAGGTACCTTTACCTCTTAGCTATTACATTGCATTTTAGCCACTACATTATAGTGCATTGCATGAATCCTTAATTTTCAAACGGGCTTCGCGTAGCGTATAAGTCCAATTTTCAAATCGGCTTCGTGTAGCATATAAGTCCAATTATCAAAATCTTCCTGCATATCATTTTGCATCTTGCCCCTTGCTTGTGGGCATGCCTGCGGGCACATCTTTGTTATCTTGCCTGTTTGTCTAAGTCTTCGGCCTTGTCAAAAATGGGTCGTCTCTGGGCTTTGACATTCACTCCCGTCACTTATGACTTTCGAGTTCTGTCAAAGAGAGGCAATTGTAGACACCCCATTTTTGACCGACCTTAAGACTCAGACGTCACCGATTGAGCGCTTGGTGATGTTACATATCGTGCTCGTTCAGAGGTTTCAGAGTCTCGGCTGCGAGCCTTGTCTCCGGACTTCCGGACTCTTTCATGCTTTGCCTTAGTTTGGGAACCAGGCTCTGTTTTCTCTGTTTTCTCTTCTCGAAGGGAGGGAGAGGTCTCGTAGATCATCTCTCAGTGGCCTTAGGCTACGTTTCGTGGTCGTAGGCCATTTTGCCCGTTTGGAGTCTGGTTTCCGATTTTTCGGAGCCGTTGGCCGTGTGCCTCGGTTCGGGACCGCTTAACCACCTCCGTTTGCTCTGGTTTTGGGCATGCATCTTATTTGCTCCCTTTTGAGGGACACTGTGTCTCAAGAGACCAATTTCGTGGTCGAACACCACTTCCGGTGCCTAACAATCAGTTTTCGGGGCCTCGGGCTGCGCGTTTCGGCCCCCGAACCTCCATTTTGCATCGGCTTGAGCTCATTTTTGGTGGAGACCTTATTTTCACTACTAAGAAGGTCGTAGAAGGGTGGGAGGCCAGTAATTATTCTGACAACCAGTTTTATTCCTCCATCGCCCTCCGTCGCCCGTTTTTCCCACTTGAAAGCCAATGTTGACCACCCTAAGGCCACTTTTTCTTGCCCCAAACCACATATTTGTGTTGTACACACCTGGGAGGCCACCAATATCATATGGCCGGCCAGTAATTGTGTGTGACCCTTTTGAACCCCTCCTAAAAGTGGCCTTTTCTCTCTCCTGGTTCATTCTCTCTAGTTTTTGACCACATGGTTATGTTGTGCACACATGAGAGGCCCTCTTTTTGGCATGGCCGGCCATTAATCTTCATTGACCCTTTTGACCCTTTTGACCCTTGGCCGATCGGCCATGGGGAAGGCCGACCGGCCACCTAAACCCTAGGAAACCGGCCGGCCATGATCCTCTCTCCAGGTACTTTACAGAAATGCCCTCTGTTTCCCCCCAGATTTTGTATCTGGGGGGGCCAACTTTTGGGGAAAAACTTGAATTTCATTCCCCTCCTTTTTTCCCCCCTCTTTTGCCTATATAACAGCACCTCCAGCTGCATTTCAAAGGGTTAGAAAATTTGGTTTGGAGCTCCTACATTGTATCTCTCCCGCTCTACACTCCAACTCTCAAAACCTCCCAAACCCTACACCATTTCTACACCACCACCTAGCACCACACCACCACCATCCATTCCAGCCACTTGGAGCTGTTTTCCAGAGCTAAGGAACCACCAAACTTGGTCCAAGAGTTGTCAAAGATTTGGTCTTCAAGGGTAAGTCTTCTCCTCCCTCTTTCTTGCCTTATTTTGCTCAATATATTAGCCATACTTGCTTGCATATTT
This sequence comes from Camellia sinensis, assembly GCF_055761805.1. Classification (NCBI taxonomy): domain Eukaryota; kingdom Viridiplantae; phylum Streptophyta; class Magnoliopsida; order Ericales; family Theaceae; genus Camellia; species Camellia sinensis. The sequence goes on along the minus strand of NC_138961.1, from coordinate 243,056,373 downwards.
GGGCTCCGACCCTAATGGAAAATAGCATTATTTTGAGGTCTTTTTCATGTTTGTTTAAGGGTCTCTCCCTGTTTGAGGCTTCCTTTTTACACTTGCTTCTTTACCTCTCTTGTATGCCTCTTTCTTGCATAGTATTTTAGGCCTATTTGTAAACTGTTTTGAGCTTGGTTATAAACTGTAAAGTGGCTTATTTTGAGCCCTTCTTCAACATTGTTGAAGGGCTCTTCACTGTTTGAGGCTTCCTTTTGTCACTCGCCTCTTTATCCCTCTTTTGACCTTATTTTTGCATGTTTTGTTAGCCCCTTGTGCTTGTATTTTTGGGCTCTAGTCTGAACTGTAAATAGCCTTATTTTGACCCCCTTTTCATGTTTGATCAAGGGACCTTTTCTGTTTGAAGCTCCCTTTTTGCTCTTTGTGTTTAAACCTCTTTTTAGGCCTTATTTTGCATATATTTTAAGCTTGCATGTGCACTGTTTTGGGTTTGGTCACTAACTGTAAAATACCATGTTTTGGGCCCCTCTTCAACTTTTGGAAGGGCCCTCCTCTGTTTGAGGCCAAAAACCATCACTTGCTTCTTTGTCTCTCTTTTGGCCCATTTCTTGCACAATAGTTTAGCAATACTTGTGTTTGTTTTAGTGGCTTGTTGTAAACTGTAAAGTACCATGTTTTGAGCCCCTCTTTAACTCTGTTGAAGGGCTCTCGGCCATTTAGGGCCAGTAGCTGCTACTTGCTTCATTATCTCTCTTTTGGGGCCATTTTTGCATGTTAACTTAGCCCTATTTGTGTTCACTTTTTGGCCTTGCTTAAAACTGTAAATATGCTTTTTTTGGGACTATCTTGATTCTGTCTTCACACTTCGTGTTCAGATAATGCATGCTTTGCATAGCCATAGGTCATTCCATGTACCTAATTTCATGTTTCGGGTCTCATTCCATGTATCGGGTGCCATGTTTCCATGTTCTGGGGCTGTTTTGCATCATATTTTGCTACTGAAATTTGCATGCTAGTATGCCATATTCCATGCCTTGCCATGTCTTGTTAGGGTGGCATTTGGTGCCTTAGGGTCGATCCTCGGTTTGCGTGCACGTGTGCACGCATCTCGAGTGTCTCATTTTCATCCAATGGCTACTGATGTGAGTGCGTCTGAGGTCCACTCACGTTGGTGTAAGCCCATATTGCATTGTGTATGCCATTTCATTTCATAGCATTGTGTATGCTAGGCCGTATGTTAGCGCATTGTGTATGCCATGTTATCTCGTGCATCGTGTATGCCATTTCCTAGCATTGTGCATGATAGGTTGTATCTTAGTTGCATTTCATGCATGTCATGCATATTGCATTGTGTTTGGAATAGGAGTTAGCCCGAGCACAAAAAACGAGGTACGTTTCGTACTCCGAATGACGGAACGTATCTCAATTCCTGGTCGTCGACACTCCGGATTATCAATGATGGAGTCTAGGCCCTGTTGTGTTTTCATGTGCATTCATTCCATATTGAGTCATGCAATTCGACTCCCCAGCCATCATGCATCGAGATGCGTGATTGATGGCACGAGGATCGAGGACTACACTCCCTGAAGAGTAGTCATGCATACATATGTGAAAATACTTTGCCATGTCCCTTTGTTGCTCTTTGTTATAGCAAATCAAAAATCGGCAGCCTTCCGGAGCTTGACACGCATTCCAAGAACAATTGCAAACAGAGGCAAACCGGGGCATCGCGAGGGATTCTCCGCACAAGGCAACCCGAGCATGCATCATTCATCATCTGGAGCAGATTTGAGGCAGTCCCTGGCTTGCATGCCAATTTATTGCTTTCCTAATTTAATTTGTTAATTAATTAGGGTTTTGTACATATTTGGACTGTAATTATTCATTTGGGACTGTATATTATTTATTCGGACCCTCTGCGCGAGGGCAATGTTGTAATAAGTGTGCGTGTGTGTGATGTATGTCTTCCAACCACACGTCTTTCTCCCTTTTATTTACCCGCTTATGATGGTTAGATTAGGGCATGTTTCAATTAGCATACAGTATGATAGCATGTTTGCATTCATTCATCTGTTTTGTATGCACCGGGCTCGGCGCATCATACCAACTGCATTGTATTTTCAATTCCAAGTTGAATACATGTTAGCTGTAGCATTTCATATGCCATGTTTAGAATAGCCGAGCCTGCTATAGTTGCATTTTTGCATGTGTTGCATTAGACATTTCTGTATAGTTAGGATCATGCATGGATTTCTAACCTAGCTTCTGTTTTGGCTTGGAGTACTCGGTAAGTTTTACGCTTTAGCATCCTTGCATGCGTGTGAGTAAATGCCATGACAGCATGCTTACCATGAGGCCATGTACTTATGTGATATAAACTGCCTGAATGCCTGTGGGTGAAGGTTGGGTTATTTGAATTGGAACAATTCATTAATTATGAGTTTTAAAAATCATGTTTTCTAAGCCCACCTGAGGGTGGCAAATCCACGTCTTAGCCTACTTGCGAGTAGCACCATCAAACCATTTTCAACCAAACAAACATGAAATGTTTTGTTCCAATTCAGGTGATCTAGTCTATACTTGTATGCTGTGCGCATCACATAGTAAATCTAGGCTAATAACCGGAATAAGAACGCATAATGTTTTCAAAAATAGATATCATGGTTAGTAGAGGCCGATCTTTGATCGGGCGAGCAGGGGTGCTCTCGAAATGACCTTCCCCAATCGTACCCAAGTTCCCGAGCCGAGGCAACTTTGGTGATGACGGACACGTGGCCTTAGGCAAACGAGTCAAGGTTTCCTAAATTTTCCAAAGTAAAATATTTTGGTGGCGACTCTGTATCTGGCAAAGCAGTCCATGTTTGGCACTTCTTTCTAAATCTATTTTCTCAAAACGATTTGCCGGATTTGGACTCTTTGGTTCAGATTTAGAACCGTGACAATTTTATAGTCCTGAACTGTAGTGAGCCCAATATCGAACGGAACGAGGGACCTCATCCCTCCCGGGGCGTTCGGGGGACGTCTACAGTGACCCACTGGGAAGAATAAATCCTGCGGGCGTGGCCTAAAGCGGACAATATCGATGACATGTGAAGGGTTGGGACGTTATAAATGGTATCAGAGCCGACTCTCCGGAGTACCGAGTATGGGCCCCTGGCATCTCTCGGTGCATGTGGGCGGGCTTGCGAGCTGGCAGCGAGGACGTGCAGCCTTAAGGGGGGTAGATTGTAAGGTCCTAGTGTCCCACATCGGGAATGGAGGGGGAGTTTCTGGACTATAAAAATAAAAACCTAGACCCTTATATAACATCGAGGCCTTTTCCTGGGTGGTGAAATCCCTAATAGAACTCCGCAGTTAAGCGTGCTTAGGCTGGAGTTGTTCTGGGATAGGTGACCCACTGGGAAGAATAAATCCATGCGTGCGTGGCCCAAAGCGGACAATATCGATGACATGTGAAGGGTTGGGACGTTACAGATCATATTCATAACTTTCTCTATTCTCTAACGGGGTGACAGACTAGGTTGGTTCAGTATCCAGAATTGAGGCGCATACATGCTATCTCAACCTATGGGGCTTCCATACAGATTTCAAACCGGGGATACACCCCTGGGTATTTAAACCAGACTTTAGTCTCAGAAATCCCGAACCTTTGCGTTCTAGGCGATAGGCATTCGAACTCTAGTTTCCACCGTCGCAGTTGGTCTCCTAGGAACTCATTGCAAACATAGCCAAGATGCCTTTGGCAAGGACTGGTATTCGGGAGGGCATTTCTGATCGCCATTCTGGCATTGAAACAGACTTGAACTCGAGCTTGAGGCAGAGGCACACTCATACTTCGGAGCATCGACAAGGCCTGAGGAGGTGCATCCGGAGTACAATCATGAAATTTGAAACAAACTCAAATGCTCCAATTTTTCCTCTTTTCTTTTGCTTTGCAGTCCGGAACTTATATAGCTTCAGATAGGTCCTAGTTTTACTGTTCTCACATGACCTAGGTTGAACCCTGCGGTTTTTTGAAAGAACAAATCTTGTTTTGCACATATGTGGAGAATGACACAGCACTCTGAGCACAAAATGATTTTTTTTTTTTTTTTGAAATTGAAATAAGAAAGGGGTTCTCAACTGGGTATTGAGCCTACAACTGACCACGGCCAAGACGACTCAACAATGGAAAACAAAGGTAAAACAACTTAAACACATCTATTGACACTCGAAACGACTCAAAACAATAATCAAGACAGACAAAACACAATAAAACACAAGACTCAAATGTGCGCAGGGAACCTGTTTCTCCGGGTATTGTTTCTCACCCTTTCTCATTTGTGATTCTCACATCACTTGGCCCTCAGGCTCTGTTTTTCTGAAAAAGCCCTTTCCTCACTTTTTCTCTCAGCGCACATCTTTCTATTCTTCAATCTCTCATTTTTTATCCCTCCCCTGGGTGGTTGATGGATAAATAGAAAGTTGCGGGCTCTTGCCCCTAGCATTCCGCTAGATTTTTCTTCTTCTGCTCACAATAGTGAACTTTCCCACAGAGGGGTTGTGCTACAACTGGGTGTGTAGCAAATCAACAACTAACATCGGTTGATGACGCCCTTAGTCAGTTCGGATGTGACCAGACCTTTTCGGATAAATGAGTGGAATATCATGCTCCCTTTTCAGTTCGTGCTTCGCACTTGACTTGATACCTCGCTGTTTGGAGGATGAGAGAGCTTTCGGCCCTTTGTTGTTTGCTTCAGTTGTGTCTTTTTCTGGCAGGTAGAGTGCCCTTTCTGGCAAGTAGAGTGCCATTTTTGGCAAATGCATTGATAACAGGGGAAAGACAGGAAGCCTGACTCAACTGCGCCTCTAGTTCATCATTTTGACCATTTTTTTTGTTTTGGTTTTCTACTAAAACAATTTTGACCAATATGAGAGTTAGATTAACATACTTGTTCAACTTTTTGATTTAAAATCATGCAAGTCAGGCTATGAGCACTGAAAATTTTCCTTTTTCGGGTCCAAGAAATGGTCCAGTTTTGGAAAAATGAAATAATTTTCGAGAGAATTAATCAACTTCATTAAAAATTCTCAAAACTTATTTTTACAAATGGCTACTGCTCGACCAACGCAGAATCTACTCTTGAGATGCACAACCTCAGATCCAAAACAATGGAAAATTGCCCCTTGTCTAAATGACATCGCACGGCAACAGAAAAGTTGCCCCGTTTTTGAATAGTACCGCAGCAAACTGTATGGCAACGGAAAGTCGCCCCTTGTTTGAATAGCACCGCAGCACACTGTAATCAGTCCTCAAAGTGATTATCACAACCAAACTCTTAGATACAAAAACAACAAAGATGACCCGTTCAATTTCATAGACAGGACAGTTGAATTTGAAGTGTTTATGGCTGGACTTCAGAATGAAGTTGCCTACGTATCCCACAAATGGGAATTAAGCCTTACGTAGTTCCTGGTTAAGGTACACTCGGGTATTAACCTCTCATTCTGCTCTCTAACTTTTGCCAAGGCTGCCCTTCCGGGTTTTCAACCTTGCGAGCTCTATTTTTCTTTTCTTTTCATTTGTTCTTATTTTCATTTATTTTCATTCTTTTTTCATTTTCTTCATTTTTGTTCTTTTCTTTGCTCTAACTTTTGCCTGGGTCGCCCTTCTGGGTTTTCGGCCCAGCGAGTCTCTCAAGGGTAAAAGTGTAGCTTTGTCCATGTTGACTGGTCGTAGGATCGCGAAGCCATATGAATCTAGGAGAATGGCTGCTGTTTGCTGATGATGTAGGAGTCCATCCAATCGGGTCTGAATTGCCCCCAGTGTTGTGGATAGGAACTCGATTGTCCTTCAACAATACTTTTTTCTTTCCTCCCTTCTGGGATTTGGCATTCTTGCCGATCTTCGTTAACTTGAGAAATGTCCCAATTTTTGACTCTTCGAGCACATCGGACATTTTTTGCCCCTAGTTCAAGGGCTGCTTCTTATCCAGCTTTGCAAGCTTTCTTTTGGTCATGTCTGACCTTCTTGCCTTTAGTTCAAGGGTTGTTTCGAATTTGGCTTAACGGGCCTCCTTTCATATTGACCGTTGAACATTCTGGATTAAGGTTCAGGGTTTGAAAACAAAAGGGATCGAGTCTTGAGGCTGAGAGTGATCCTATGCTTCACAATCTCAAGAGCGATTTCACACAGGTCTTCGCAGGACGGCGCAAAACATTTTTTGAAATCTTTTAAGAAAGCGACTAATCACTCGCGCTGAAGACAATGTAGAACCAATCTAGATCAAGCTAGGATCCTTCTCAGTACTCACATTAACAAGCATGATCTCATTCATTAGGGGCTTAGCATGCCTCTCTTTCACTCAATTGATCAAAATTTTGCAAATCCTGAGGAATTCCTTCCTCTTTGTTTTCATCACAATGTTTAAAAAGTTTTGAAAAACTTAGGTCAACGCAACGATTTCAAGGCACCGAAAAGTAGGTGAAAAGCACTGCTGTTTCGTTCAGATCTTCTGGAACAACTGGCTCAAGGCAGAAACAAACACAAAAGCGTGAAAATCACTCCTGTTTCATTCATATCTTCTGGCGTAACTGGCTCCAAGGCAGAAACAGAGTCAAAAGAAAGAGTGCAAAAGACAAACACAAAACAAGATAGTGATGTCCGAGGTAACACCCCCGAAATCACCCGACTCTAACAAAATAGGACTGACTCAACACAACAAGACAGACTCAACTGACTCAGTACAAAAAGACTGACTCAATACAACACAACAAAACTGACTCAATATCCAAGTCAGAAAGTACAAAAACCAGCATTCGTAAATGCTCAAAACAGTGCTTGCCATCCCCAAATCTGGAGTAAACTGGGTGCCATCCGCAGGTGGTTTATCCCCCTGATCATATCACATTATCCCCCAAGCTCATCGATCCAGTACCGATAGACTTTGCAGGACCTGGTACGACAATGGCCTCGTTGTCAATCAAATCTTTTACTTTGTGGCGAAGACGAAAGCAACTGTCAGTGCTATGACCGGTTTGTTGATGGAAGACATAGTACTGGGCAGCATCATGCTTAATTGGAGGGGGATTCGGGAGAGGCTGAGGCTCAAGGAGTTTGAGATGGCCTTGTCCAACGAGGATTTGGAAAGCTTTGGACAAAGGCATATAGAGGGCATGGAAGACCCTTCGACCTCGAGGTTAGTACTTCAAGGTTTGCGGATTTTTGCTGGATGCACCAGCAAAGGGATTGGCAGGTGCTGACCGGGTTTGCTAATCTCTTCCGAGAGTAGGTTGGAGTTGAAAGAGGCATTTTTGGTACGACGACCCTCCTCCCGGCTTGCCCTTTGATTCAAACTGCTCTTATTCTGAATGGCAAAATTGCCCTCCACAGTCTTTGCAACGACTGCCAGCACTTGTTGTTTGTTCAGTCCTTCAGCTTTCAAAGCCTCAACAGCCCACAGAAGGTGTTCATGGGGACCAATGTCTGCTCCGACCTTGTTCTTACCACTCGCCTCCACTTTGCCAAGGGATTGGCCTCTTCCAATGTAACCCGTCCCAAGATTGGGGAGCCTTTTGGCGTAAAATCCATGGTAGGCGATGTGGTTGATGATGGAGCCAAAACTCCCAAGGCTAAATCTGCTACTGTTCTCTGAAGATCTTTAATCATTCTTATCAGCTCAGAAGTAGTGGGTTCACAGGTTTGAGATGATTGGGGTTCCGAGACTGGATGCGTGGTAGGTGCCCCAGATGGGCGTTGCACTTCGGCTTTGGTCTCACCCTGCATGGCGATTCCCTGGTTTAATGCTGCTACCATGGCCACAACTTCTTCCGAACTCTGTGCCATCACGGTCTACTGAGTTTGAACAGAGGTGATGCGACTGGTGACTGTCGGATCAAATGAACCGGTGAGCCCTGACTGGCCCTTCTTTGCCTTGCTTCAGCGAAGGAACATTGGTTGCTCTAAACTAAATCTCTAACCTGACAAAGTCTATCAACTCAAGTCCAATGCACCCGGGGGATATTGGAGCCTTCTGAAGCTATGGTTCCAAGACTACCTAGCAAAAGAGAAAACATGCACCATCTCAGCCCAATTTCACCAGAACAGATTTGAGGATAGCTGAATAACTGTACTCTTTACGGAATTTTGCCCAAAAATTCTACCTGTAAACTGATACCCTCAGGTAAAACTGATCCCCCCCGAAATACTGATGCCCTCAGGCCTGATACCCAGACTTGCAAACTGATACACACATTCCTGTAGAGGCACACTCTAAAAGCACATAGCGAGCAAGTGAGAGCGAAAACACCCCCATGGAGGGGTAAGGTTTCCCTGTCCTATCTTGTCGGGAGCTAGGGTTTCACTACGCACGCAGCGGTTTCAAACAACCTACAATCGGGTAAGAACCTGTCCTAGTTTGGAATAGTCACTATGGATTCCGATATACACTAAATCGAATGGTTAAAAAGGGTGCCCCGGTAAAAACTGAGGTTTGTGTTCCCGTCGTGGCAGAGCCCGCAACCGGTCAGCCTTATGGCACGTTTTTCCAAGCAAGCCTCCGGCAAACCATTTAGGAATAGCATACGGCAAACACAGTGTCCTAGGCGCACTAATGCAAATGCAATGCAAAAAAGCACATAAGTGTAGACAAAACAAGATATCATGAGTTCGAGTCAAGTTCTCTAAGTCCCCAGCAGAGTCGCCAGAAACTATAGACCGCCCGGAACTCCGCTTTGTGTGCGAGTGCGCGAATCGTGGTTCTTAGTTATTATTGTTCGGACTCATGTCACGGTTCTGAATCTAATCTCACAAAGTAAAATGTAAGACTGATAAATCACCAAAGAGTCCAAATCCGGCAAATCGTTTTGGAAAATCGATTTTAATCAAGAAGTGCCAAACATGGACTGCTTTGCCAGATTTCAGAGTCGCCACCTAAATATTTTATTTTTGGAAATTTAGGAAACCCTGACTCGTGCCTAAGGCCACGTGTCCGTCATCACCAAAGTTGCCTCGGCTCGGGAACTTGGGTACGAGAGGGGAAGGTCATGCAATGAGCACCCCCGCTCGTCCGATCAAAGGATCGGCCTTTACTAATATGATATGTTGTTTTTGAAAACACATGTGTTCTTATTCCGATTTATTAGCTAGCTTACTATGTGATGCGCACAGCACACAAGTATAGACTAAATCACTCAAATTGGAATAAAACATCTCATGTTTGTTTGTTTGAAAATGGTTTGAAGTTACTACTCGCAAGTAGGCTAAGTCGCGGATTTTGCCACCCTTTAGTGGGCTTAAGAAAACATGATTTTGCCACTTCAAGTGGGCTTAAAAACTCGCAATCATCGAGTTGTTTCAATTCAGGCAATCAAGCCTCCATCCACAGGCATTCAAGCAGTTATAACAGTTAAGCACATAGCCTCATGGCAAGCATGCTAAACATGGAAACACTTACACGCATGCAAGGATGCTAAAGCATAAACACTTAGAGTGTACTCTGAGCCAAAAAAAGAAGCTAGTTAATAATCAATGCATGATCCTAGCTATGTCAAGAATGCCTAATGCAACACATGCAAAATGAAACTAAGATAGGCTCGGCTATTCTAAGATGTCATGTGAATGAAACTTGATAACATGTATTCAAATAGGAATTGAAATACAATTTAGTTTGTATGATTCGTTGAGCCCGGTGCATGCAAGACAGATGAATGGATGCAAACATACTAGCATAAGGATGCTAATTGAAAATGACCCTAAACTAACCATCGAAAGCGGTTAAGTAAAAGGGAGAAAGAAATGGGGGTTGGAAGATATGCATCACACACATGCACACTTATTACAACAGTTGTGCCCTCTCGACGCAGGGTCCGAATAATAAGCTAACTAGCTAATCTAAGCCAATTAAACTAATTGTTACAAAATGAAACTAATTAACTAATCCTAGTTAACTAATTATTACAAAATAAATGAATGGCTAAACGCATTAACTAATTAAGTACAAAACCATTAAACTAGCTAATTACGCAAAGCAGCTAAATAAAGCAGTAAGAAGAAGTCCTCAGTACAAGAAGTGCATGCATGCTCGATCGCTTCGTTCGGAAATCCATCGCGATGCCCCAACTTGCCTCTGTTTGCATTTGATCTCAGAACTTTGCACAAAGCTCCAGATAGCTTATACTCAATCATGGGCACCTCCAGGGACATGGCCGACCACTTTTTGGTGGTGTAGACCACCTACAGACCAGCCAAGTTTGCTGCAGACCAGAAAAATTGGTTGGCCAGCCACTTTTACTGGTCGGCCGACCAGAAAATCCTACACACTTCCAGTTTGTTGCAACAGAGAGCAAGAAGGGGCATGACAGTGTATTGACAGGTATGTGTGCACAAACACTCTCCCTATCATTTCTCAAGCTCAAGGGAGTGTGGTTCCCGACTCTCGGAATACCAACTGAGCATCGTAATGCACGATGGCCGAGAAGCCGAGGTTGCACAATTCAATTTCAATGAATGCACACATAACACATAAATGCCTTAAACTCTATCATGTATGATCAAGAGCGTCGGCGACCGTGAATTGAGGTACGTTTCATCACTTCAAGTATGAAACGTCCCTCGTTTCTCGTGTTTGGATCAAGGCCCGATCCAAACACAATGCAATGCATGCAATATGCTCAGCCTATCAATGCTAATGGCATACAAACAATGCTAATGCAACATCAGTATACAAACATAATGCAATTCAACATGCAACCACAATGTAAGGTCACAACATGCAATGCTATGTAACAACATGCAAACAAAATGCTCTTCTATGAGTGCTAGAATGGCATGCTCAAGATTCTATCATGCAAACAATGCATGCATGGCAAAGTTGAAAGCTAAGGCCTCAAGGCAAATGAAGTGCATCATACATAAAGCATGCAAGACAATGCACAAATGGCCAAACCAAACATGGACAGACCTGAGGCATTTCAAAATAGTGGCCAAAACTCAACAAAACCTAGGCACAAAGAGCATGGAATGCACATTCAACTCATGGCTCGCAAGCAAGGCAAAAAGGCACAACTCTTAGACGCAATTAAAGAGTGACATGCATGCAAATATGGCAATGCTACACGCTCTGAAACAAAGTGTTAAATGATGCCAAATCATCCAATCAACATAAATGAGGCATGCTCAAAGGCCTAGAGCATAAGGCTAGTTAAGAGCAATACACAAGGAGCATGCAATACTAAGCTTAAACCACTAAACCAGCTCTGGACAGAGCTTAATCATGCCAAGTTAAGGGTCAAGAACATGCTGAAATGGAGCTCAAGAGCTTAGGCAAAGATGCATACACAATGGCTCACTTTTAAGGCATAAAGCACAACTCATAAAAAGTATTGAAATAGTGAAACATGAGAGAGTATGGCCATATTACACACACTGAAATCATGTTAGAGATGAGGCCAAAGCATGCAAACAACTCAAGTAAGCCATGTTAGAGACCATGAAACTCAAAGCTAATGAGCAAAAATGCACTAAGGCTATACAAAGCAAGGCATGCATGACCCAAAACACTTAAAACAGAGCTTAAGCATGGTAAAACATGGACAAAATCATACTGGAGTGTGGTCAAAATAGGCTAGCATGATGGTCCAAAGTATAGAGCATGTTGGGCTAGCAATGTAGAATTACACTACAAGTGTATGAGCCACTCAAGAGACAACCAAACCAGCCAAAAAAAGAGTCATATCAGGCCCAAAAATTCACAAAAACAAGCTTAAACAAAGCCACAAAGTAGTGTAAAAACATGCTCATTTGATAGGCCCTTCATGCATACAAATAAGACAAGAGGAGAGGGGACCACACCCTCTCATTTCAGGCCTCAAAACCATATTTCTACCCCTGAAAATCCGCTGGATTTCAGTGGTTAAAAGGCCAAGAGAAGATGATCTCAAAGGCTTAAAGAAATGGCTCAAATCAAAGCAAAATAAGGCACAAAAGGGTGTGGATCTATCCCAACACTAAAGAGACCTTAAACAAGCATTTCAAACACTGGAAAATAAAGATTTTTATAGTTGAAAGCTAAGCCCAAAAATCTTGCAAAGATGGCTCAAAGAGTAACCAAAACAAAGCTTAAAAGAGGGGAAAATGGGTTACCCTTGAAGCACTGCAACAACAGCACCTTCTTCAGCCCAAAACCAGCTTTTATGACCCAAATACCACCTCCAAGAATCTCAGCTTAGAGATGGTGGTGTGTGGCTAGGAGTTGTGGTGCAAAAGTGAAGAAACAACACACTTTAAGGCACAAATATATATATATATATAGAGGAATATGGAGAGAGAGATATATGTATAGCTCTAATGGAATTTTTTCTGAACCTGGAAGAGAGAGAGAGAGCCTCCCTCTTATAGAACTCTAAACTTCAAGCTTCTTGGAGAAGCTAGAAGCTTGGTTAAATCCCTCCATACACGTGTATGGAGGATGCAATCTGTGCACTCTAGCTGGCACAACTAGCATCCACAAACTCTGCAAAATCTGCAGGAAAGCTGCCGACCACTTGAAGTGGTCGGGCTGCTACTTACACTGGTCGGCCGACCAGTGAAAGTGGTCTCCCAGAAAGAAAGGTGGTCGGCCAAGGGGAGGAGTGGTCTTTACCATGAAAGCAAGCTGGTGGTGTGGTGGGAGACCACTTTTGATGGTCCAAAGACCAAGAAGACCAGTTGGCCAACCAAAAAACTGGCTGGCGGGAAGAAAAGTGGTTTTCAGGAAGAGAAACTGGTCTCCCACCCTTATTCCACCCTCCAAGCAAGGAAAACAAGGTTTGTACCAAAAACAAAGCAAAAAGGATGCAAGACAAGAGTCCGGGGGTCAAGACGCGTAGCCGGAAGCCCCGAAAAGTGGTCTCCGACCACAAAAAGTGGTTTTCAAGACCTCTGTGTCCCTCTAGACCAAGGCAACATGGTGTGGTCCGAAAACCAAGCCAAAAGGAGAACGTAAAGCGGTCCCGAGACAAGACACGCGGCCAAAGGCTCCGAAAATTGAAAACTGGTCCCCAAGAGGAAAAATGGTCTGCGACTATGAAAAGTGGTTTACAACCACAAAAATGTGGTCTACAGACCTCTCCCTCCCTCCAGGGAAGGTCAACAAGGCTTGGTCCACAAACCGAGCCAAAACACAAAGAGTTCAGAGGCTTGGAGGCAAGGAACTCAGTAGAAAACTCCGGAAACTCGAAACGAGCACAAACATGCGCGATCATCGAGCGCTCAACCGATGATGTCTGAGTCTTAAGGTCGGTCAAAAATGGGGTGTCTACACTTATGTTTGAATTCAATGGCCTTGTATACTAGGAACGAACTGTTGCTGTGCAAGGTGTTCCCCTCATCATTTGAGAAAATTGCATCGAATTGGTTTCACAAGTTGCCGAAAGGTATTGTGAAGAGTTGGAAAGGCCTGGTCGAGATGTTCGTGACAGGTTTGTCATGAACAAGTTGCAACCATTAAGGGTAGACTCCCTGATGGTTTTGAAAATTGGCGAGGGTGAGAGCCTTAGGACTTATGCCAAAAGGTATTATGAGGTGTTCGACCGAATACCAGGATACAACCAAGAGTTGGCGGTCGTGTCTTTTAAGGACGGCCTGGAGGATGACTATATGCTTCAGAAGTTGCTGGCAAAGACTCTGGCAAAGAGTATGGAGGAGCTCATGGCAATGATCGAAAAATATGCCAGAGCAGAAGAGGATACACCGGGAACAAAGACACCGAAGTAGGAAAAGAGAAACGGCTCGCCGAAGTGAGACCAAGGTAATATTGGATTTAATAGGCAAGAAACAGAGTTGAGGGCTGTACAGGCAGTTACCACTGTGTTCTGGATCCCGGTTTATAAAGTTCTAGAAAGGATCAGGAACCAACCGTATTATAGAGCGCCGGAGAGGATTCCTGGCAAATTTATGGGGATAAGTCTGGGGAAGCACTGTGCCTACCATAATGAGGATGGGCACCTGACTCAGAGGTGTAGAGTCCTGAAGGCGCATTTGGAAGATCTGGTCAGGCAAGGTCCCTTGAGGGACCTAGTAGATGAGGCCAGAACGAGGGAAGAGCAGGCGAGACTGCCCCAGGCACCGGCAACACCACCTCCGTCACAACCATAACAAGCAGAACCTCGGGTGATCAATGTGATCCACTCAAAGGTTAATGAGAATGATAAACGAGGAGAGACCCAGAAGGTAAAGCATTTACAACATGTGTGTCAGGCCTAGCAAAAGAGGCCTAGGACAAACGATTACTAGGGACCGATGGTGTCCTTTACTGAGGCAGACCTAGACATGGTACATCATCCACACAACGAAGCTCTGGTGATGACCCTCAAGGTTAGAGAATACTAGGTAAGGCGCATTCTGATCGACCAAGGCAGCTCTTGTGACGTCATGTATGCCAGGTGTTACAAGGAGCTTGACCTTTGTCGTGATAATTTGGAGCAGTCCAACAGCCCAATGGTTGGGTTCAATGGAATGCCGACATGGCCTCTAGGGGCAATGAATCTTGAGGTACATGCAAGCACCAAGAAAGTAAGCACAGAGTTTACAGTAATTGACATCCCCTCGCCTTACAATATTATCTTAGGAAGGCCATGGTTGCACGCAATGAGGGCTACTGTTCCCTTAACATTACACCAACTGTTGCGATTCCCAATGAAGCATGGAATTGAGGAGGTCAGAGGGGAGCAGGTACAGGAAAAAAATTGCTCTATAGCAGCAATGAAATCCACCTGCAATGTGCGAGAGACAGAAACAACAGAAATTGAAGACGAGGACATGGAAATTATAGATGATGTCGGCAAAAAACTAGCCGAGAAGAGTGAGGAAACCATGATGAAAATTTTGGTCCAAGATTTTGATGAAGAGCGCTTCTTCCTTCTCGGCTCAAGCTGGCCAAGGATGAGGAAAGGGAATTGGAAGCTTTCTTACGGGCCAACATAAAAGTATTTGCCTGGACACCATATGAAATGCTAGACAAATACTTCTATTAGACAGGTCCACTAAACCTGTCATCCAGCGAGCGAGGAGGCCGACGTTGATGCATGTTGAGGTAGTTGAGGAGGAAATGGACAAACTGTTGGAAGCCAAAGCCATTCGCGAGATGAACTACCCTACTTCGTTGTTCAATACTGTGGTGGTAAAAAAGAAGAACGACAAGTGGAGGGTTTGTGTTGATATCACTAGCCTGAATAAGGCTTGCACCAAGGATAGCTTTCCACTTCCTAAGATTGACTAGTTAATAGATGCTACTTCAGGACATGGAAGGATGAGCTTCCTGGATGCTTACAGGGGATACCACCAGATAGCAATGTATCCCTTGATGAGGAGAAGACTGCATTTATCACCCCAAAAGGGCTGTATGCCTTTCGGACTGAAAAATGCAGGAGCAACCTACCAAAGGTTAGTGACCAAAATGTTTAGACATTTGACTGGCAAGACAGTAGAAGTGTACATTGATGACATGGTCGTGAAGACCAAAGAACCTAAGAATCATTTGGCCGACTTGAAGGCAGTGTTTGATATCTTGAGGACATATCGACTCTGACTCAATGCTTCGAAATGTGCATTTTGAGTCAGGTCTAGTAAGTTCTTGGGATACCTGGTTACCAGAAGAGGTATTGAAGTAAGCCCGGATCAAATTAAGGCCATCCTTGACTTGAAAAGCCCTACATTGGAAAAACAAGTGCAGATGTTGACTGGAAGGGCCACAGCCCTAAACAGGTTTATAAGGTTTATAAGCAGAAGTTCGGATAAGTGTAAACCATTTTTTAGTTTGTTAAAGAATGCCACAGATTTTTTGTAGACAGAAAAGTGCGAAGTCGCCTTGGCCGACTTGAAAATGTACCTGACAACAGCTCCAGTTCTTTCAAATCCAGTACCTGGAGATGAACTGTTCTTATACTTGGTAGTTTCAGAGCATGCAATGAGTGTCGTGGTAATCAGAGAAGAGAAGGGAGAACAAAGGGCAGTATACTATGTGTGTAAAACCCTAGCAAGCACAGAGACCAGGTACTTACCCCTGGAAAAATTGACACTAGCCCTAGTAATGGCTTCGAAGAAACTGAATCACTACTTTCAAGCCCACAAGATCGTGATACTAACTGATCATTCTTTGAAGTCGTTGTTGCAGCAAGGAGATCTGACAGGTAGGGTAGCTAGATGGGAAGTAGTGTTGGGCCAATATGACCTAGAATTTAGGCCCAAAACAACAATTAAGGGCCAGGTTTTAGCCAAGTTTGTGGTCGAGTTCACATCTGGTGCCATCATACGTTGGACTCCGGAGAGCCACGACTTGGGGTGCCCAGGAGAGCAAGAAGAAACTCAGTTGAGGCCAAAGAACCCTACTCAAGCAAAATAAAAGAAAGAAGAAAAACCAAAGCCTTGCGACATCTACAACAGCGACTCCTTCTGCCTGCTCGTTGATGGAAGTTCAAACCATCAAGGGGCGGGGACAGGAATAGTGTTAGTATCGCCAGATGGGCAAATGCTGGAACAATCTATTCGTTTGGGATTCAAGGCCTCAAACAATGAAGTAGAGTATGAGGCACTGATCGCAGGGTTGAAGTTAGTAGCAGTAATGGAAGTAGTGGTAGTCTTCTGTGATTCCCAACTTATTGTGAATCAGGCAACATGCGAGTACGCAGCCCGAGATGAAAGAATGATAGCCTATGTCAAAGAAGTTGTTAGACTGTAATGCCTCAAATTTCTAGCCCAAATGATCATACAACAATCATGGCTCTTTCAAGGAAAATCGAATATAAATCTCCAAAATTCCATTACATGATACCATAGTTCTTCATGCAACAATACATTAATCCAACAACAAGTAAATAAACAAATAAATACCTCCAATGGTTTACAAATTTCCAAGGCTTTAGCCTGGTTACACAAAACGGTTATTCAAACCCATACATATACAACCCTTGGCTTACACACAGAGTCACAGCAAAATGAGAGTCTCGTACTCTCAACACACATTTCCTCGCCTTTAGTTAGGCGGCATTACTACATGTTTTCCTACACAAAAATTCTGTAGCGTAAGGTGAGCATAAAGCCCAGTAGGAAATCCTTAACAAAGTATACATTTTATACAAGTTTCAAGAGATGAAATGCACATACCATGCTATGCTCTTTTGAAAGAAAATCACATCTTCATCTTTGAAAACCCTCGTGCTCAATGATGTCATGCAAGTAAATACGACTCTGGTAATCCCTAGGTCAGTGTCTGCAAGTAGACTATACAAATACTACCAATTTGTCATTTTTACTAGCATTGACTAGAAGGCTCGACACCTATAATCTGTCATTTTTACCAGTATTAACTGGAAGGCTCGACACCTATCCAATTTCATCTGCACCACCTGTCAAGACTTACCACTGTATTTACCCCAAAATCAATTTATGGAAACTTGTTTCTCAACATTCTTTTCTCAATACAAGTTTTCAAATCAACTTTCAAAATTTAATGTAATCAAATGAATTGATATGCCAATAACACAAGATGAATATGAATACTTTTATTCCAATTCATCATCCAAGGAATAACATAATTCTCTCTTCTCAAGTATCCTCAACAATTAGTCATTTCAAGACTATTTCAACGTTTTGAACAATAATTTCCAAAATGAACAACAATTCTCATATTCCCTGAAATTCATCATTTATATGTAATAAATAAACAATTTTCGAACATCATTTATTTTGGCATATAAAATAAATATAACAACATATTCTAAAGATTTTCAACATCTTTCTTAAAAATTCTCAATTTCTAGGTTTTCTCACCAAAAACCATTCATCTTCAAATATTTGAGAATATCTCACCAAAAACATCTTTCTTTCATCAACATAGTTCAAAAACTCTAAATTTCTATTTTTAAAGGAAAATGAAGTAAACCTACTTTCAAAATCACTCATCTTTTTGAATCAATAATCTATTTTCAAAACTAATCATATGATGATTTTGAAAATCATCTAGATCTTGCAAAAATATATATATAACTCAAAGAAAATCCCTACCTCAAGTTTTGAAGAAGAAATGAGATGAAACCCCCAAAATCAACGGTGTCAAAACTCGATCTTCATCACACACAACGAAGCCCTCGAGAAGTTATACAACTTTGATGAAGAAACTATAGCCAAAATCCCAATGGATTTGGTGAAATCAAAGAGATAATATGATTCCTAAAGAGAGAAGCTCTAGATCTGGATCTTGGAGAGTTTTAGAGAGAGAGAGGATTGCAAAAAGTGATCCGAAATGTCACTTTCTTGAGTTGATAAAATGTGGTCCGCTCGAGCGTGAAAAGCCCCGCTCGAGTGTCAGACACAGACTCCTGCTCGAGCATGAAACCCTGCACTCAAGCGTAAAATACGCTCCTCCAGTACTTTTGTAGACAGAGACCTTGCTCGAGCGCCCGAATGCCCGCTCGAGCGTAGAGCAAAATTTCAAAAGCCCGCTTGAGTGTAGAAAGCCCCGCTCGAGCGGAAGAGCCAAATTCTGGGCAACTAAAAGTTTGGAAAAACAAGCGACTAACCTTTTCCAAACACATAACTACAACCCAATAACCAACAATGAGGGGAAGACAAGGGAAACACGACATGAACCACCATTCAAACAGTACAAACCCAGGTCCGGAACATCACAAGAGACGGGTCAAAACCGAAATCGCTACAACCGCCCCTCCTTAGAGAGTTTCATCCTTAAAATTAAATCAAACTACTCGAATAAAGATTTTTCAAACGATCAAAATTACGCTCTTCCATTTCTAAATCACAACATTAGCTCTCAACTAAATCTCACCATTACATCATGGTTACCTCTTTATCAACAACCTCTCAATTACTCATCAACATGAAGTTCTTCCAAAGGTAATGATAACCCATAACAACTTCCTGCTTAAAATAAAAACATACATAACAACATGTATTTAACAATCTCTATACATTTCCCTCAAACACAAGGGAATATTACAACGAAAAGTAACTTAAACATTTTCTAACAAATTCGGATATTTGGAGTGGACTTCCTCCTTCCATTCCCACGTTTCTTCCTCAACCCCATGGTGTCTCCACAACACCTTTACTAATGGCATAGTCTTGCCCCGTAGCACTTGTTCCCGGGTATCTAAAATTTGAACCGGTCGTTCTTCATAAAAGGCATCCTTATCTACCTCCAAATCAACCCAATCAAGCACATGTGAAGGGTCGGGTTCATACTTCCTAAGCATAGATATATGGAATACGTTGTGAACCCCCGAAAGTTGTGGCGGTAATGCTAACCTGTATGCCACTTCCCTAATTCGTTCTAAGATCTCAAAAGGTCTAATGAACCTTGGAGACAATTTACCACTCTTACCAAATCTCATCAAACCCCGTCTTGGTGAGATTTTAAGAAACACATGGTCATCAACTTCGAAAGATAAAGGTCGCCTCCTCTTATCGGCATAACTTTTTTGTCGGCTTTGGGCCATAGCTAACATCTTTCGAATAAGAACAACTTTCTCGGTTGTCTCTTTAACAATTTTTGGACCCAACAACGATGCATCACCCACTTCGGCCCAACAAACCGGTGATCTACAAGGTCGGCCATATAAGGCCTCAAATGGTGCCATCTCAATACTAACGTGATAACTATTGTTATAGGCGAACTCAATCAATGGCAAGTGTTTTTCCCAAGGCCCCTTAAAATCAAAGACACAAGCTCTAAGCATGTCTTCCAAAATTTGAATAGTATGTTCTGACTGTCTATCGGTTTGAGGATGATAAGCGGTGCTAAAAGTCAACTTAGTTCCCAATGCCTCTTGAAGGCTTTGCCATAACCGGGTAGTAAAATGGGGATCCTTATCCGACACAATAGCCACTGGGATTCCATGAAGTCGAACTATCTCTTTAATGTACAACTTCGCCAAGCGTTCAACTGAGTTGCTAGAGCACATCGGAATGAAATGGGTAGACTTAGTCAACCTATCAACAATCACCCAAATGGCATCATTGCCTCGTTGTGTTCTAGGAAGCTCAACTACAAAATCTATGGTAACGCCTTTCCATTTCCACTCGGCTATCGGAAAGAGTTGTAACAAACCCGCTGGTCTTTGGTGTTCGGCCTTCACTTGTTGACAAGTAAGGCACTTTGATACAAATAAAGTGACATCCCATTTCATATCCTTTCACCAAAACTGACGACTAAGATCATGATACGTTTTAGTGCCTCCCGGGTGTACCGCAAGGTGTGAGTGATGGAACACCCGAAGTACTTCCTCTCTACAAAATTTTGGTATAAACAAGCGGTCTAGGTAACGTACACTTAGATCCAAGTGGACGTTCAAACCTTTCTCTTCCTTCCCATTGGAAATCTTAACACGGATTGATTCCACATCACAGTCTCCTCGTTGTGCCTTTATGACCTTACTAACCAAGGTAGGTTGAGCATTCAAAGTAAACAAGGTAGCACTCTCTCCAGACTCATCCAAATACAAATCAAACTTGCCAATAACATGTAGCATATCCTATTCCCGAATGGCCACACTTGCCAAACTACTCACAGATTTTCGACTCAAAGCATTAGCCACCACATTGGCTTTTCCCGGATGATAGTGTAACTCAAAGTCATAATCCTCTATAAATTCTATCCACCTCCGTTGTCGTAAATTCAAGTCTTTTTGAGAAAACAAATACTTTAGACTCTTATGATCGGAGAAAACCTCAAACTTCTCACCATACAAGTAATGCCTTCAAATTTTAAAGGCAAAAATCATCGCCGCTAATTCTAAATCATGGGTGGGGCAATTCTTCTCATGAGTTTTCAATTGTCGTGATCCATAGGCCACGACTTTTCCTTCTTGCATCAAGACACAACCAAGTCCATCCCCGGACGCATCACAATAGACGGTGTAATCCAAACCCCTTTCCGAAATTATCAAGACCGGTGCTGTAGTCAATCTAGTCTTAAGTTCTTGGAAAGACTTTTCACAAGCCTCATTCCACACAAACTTGACATCCTTCCTAGTCAACTTAGTCAAAGGTGCAGCTAGTTTAGAGAAGTCCTTTACAAAGCATCGATAGTACCCTGCTAACACTAAGAAACTTCGGATCTCAAAAACATTCTTGGGTTGTTTCCAATCTTGTACCACGTCTATTTTTTAGGAGTCTACAGTCACTCTTTCATTTGACACTATGTGCCCTAAAAATTTCATCTCGGTGAGCCAAAACTCGCACTTATCAAATTTGGCATACAAGTGGTGCTCCTTAAGCAATTCAAGCATTACCCGTTAGTGAGCCTCATGTTCCTCCTCAGAGGTTGAATAAATTAAGATGTCGTCCACAAAGGCGACCACAAAAAGGTCCAAGTATTTCCAGAAAATTCTATTCATCAAATTCATAAAGGAAGCCGGTGTATTAGTCAACCCAAAAGGCATTACAAGGAATTCATAGTGGTCATAACGTGTACGAAAGGCCGTTTTTTGGATGTCCTCCTCCCGAACTCTCAACTGATGATACCCTAACCTCAAATCTATCTTTGAGAAGCAACGAGACCCTCTAAGTTGGTCAAACAAATCATCTATTCTGGGTAGAGGATACTTGTTCTTAATGGTAACTCAATTCAACTTGCGGTAATCAATACACAACCACAACGATCCATCCTTCTTTTTCTCAAAGAGAGTCGGTGCTCCCCAAAGCGATGTACTAGGGCGAATGAAGCCCTTGTCTAAAAGTTTTTGGAGTTGAATCTTCAACTCATGAAATTCGGCGGGTGCAAATCTATACGGTGACATGGAAATCGGTGTCGTGCCAGGCACTAATTCAATGGAGAACTCGATCTCCCAGTGAGGTGGTAAACTAGTAAGATCTTCTGAAAAGACATTCGGATATTCACAAACTACCCTTGGTAACTTAGCACGAGTCCCGTCACTCTCACTATCCAAGAAAGTTGCAAGAAGGCCACTAAGATTGCTCCTACTACGAGGGTCAACAATTGGCGACAAGGCTCTATCATCTCGGTTCCCCAGAAAATAGAAACAATCACCGCTCGAAGTGCACACCGTAACTCTCTGACGGTAACAATCAATCACAGCTTGGTAAGAACACAACCAGTCCATGCCTAAAAAGACATCAAAACTCGACATATCTAGCAACACAAAAGTAGATGGAAGTCGACGCCCGACAACTTCTATTTCATAATCACGACAACCCCGGTCTAAATCAACTGTACCCCCAATAGGTGACTCTACTCTAAGTGGAGACATTAACTGTGCTACTTCTAACCCCAATGCAGAAGAAAATGCAGTAGATATAAATGAATGAGACGCACCCGTGTCTATCAACACATTAGCCAAAGAATTACACATAACAAAAGTACCTCTCACAACTGAGGATTCTGGCAACTTCTTCGGCACGGTAGCAGTATACACGCGCCTCTGTGGCCCCTGATTAACTTGCTCTTCTCTTGGAGCATAGGCCTGATGTACTGACTAAGCCGAAGCGGCTCCCTGATTTGCTCGTGAAACCTGAGCTGAATGAGCCTGCTGGTGACTCTGAGTCTATCTCGACCCTGATGCGCCAGATATGCCTCCCAACTGTGGGTAAGTTCTCTTCATATGCCCTGGCTGGCCACACTGATAATAATTAAACCGTTGGCCTCTATTTTGAGACTGAGACTGACTCTGAGATCAGTTAGGTGGTGGTGGTAACATTGTTTGCCCTCATCACTTCTATGGACACAAAAAGGTTTTGTGACCTGGTTGGCCACACTTGAAACATGAAAAACCACTCGATGCACTTTTTCCTGGGCCGACACTAGGCAAAGAAAAAGTGGATCTACACTGTTGTGGTTGGGGCTGGGGTGAAAAAGTGTTCATGCTCTTCTTGTTTTGCCTATAGTCTCCTTGAGACTCTTGGCCCCTAGGCTTCAAACTCCGAAGCCTCTCCTCCCCGGCTTGTATGGAAATCTCTACGTATGCCGTCGACTCTACAAGACGGTCATAGTTTCGAATCATATTTCCAACAATCTTAATGAAAATTTTGGTTTTCAACTTTTTCTCGAATTCAATGCAACGCGTGCTCTTCCGTTGCCACCAACTCTGGTGCAAATCTAGATAAACTAGAGAAGACTATCTTGAACTCGGCCACGATCATGTCGAGTTGTTTGAGGTCTTTGAACTCTTGCCTCAATCTCTCCCTAACAGTGGGAGGTAAGTACTTATCTTGGAAAGCAACTACGAAGGCTTCCCATGACGGCTCCACTCTACCCTTGGCATATTTCCACCATTGACCCGTATCTCCTTTAAGGTAGCAACTTGCAACAGTCACCTTTAGTTCACTATCTTCGATGTAAAGCATCTCAAATGTCTTCACCGTTTGTTCGAGCTACTTATCCGCTTTCTTAGGCTTGGGGCCACCATGGAACTCATCTGGTTTGGCCCGCAAAAACTCTCTAGTGAGAAAACTTGCCTTTGACTCCGCGGTGTTCTCTCGGGTTTGATTCTCCGCCCTCAACAAGTTCATAGCCCCTGCTATTTCTCGGGCTAGGGTCCTTATTGCGATATGACCCACTTGTTCCGCTTGTTCGGCCACATTAGCTTGGCCTGATTCTTCATTTTGTACCGAAATCTCTTGGACTGGTACCTCATGCACACCCCGGCGAGCCCTACCACGCCTCCCACCTCTACCACCACGGACTTGACCCTTTCCTGACATCCTAATAAAGGACATAAGAGAAATAATTTAGCACATTAACTCATATGTGCTCGTAACTTGACTCACGTTAGACTACAACAATTCCATATATTTCTCTACCGCATACACAATTCAATTTCACTCCACATAAACACTTAGTCATGTAAACACATACGGACTATTCTTTTACGATGAAAACTCGTCCCACAAAAAATCAAGAATTCTTAGTAAAGCGAGTATTGATCAAGTACCCTTCTAATGAGACCTCAAGGAATTTAACAGGCATAAACAACATCCCAAAAGTCCAATCCCATACCCATTTAGTCACATAAGCATGTCATTACATGATCACAAAATGCATAACATTTCCTAAGCATGCTAAATGAACCCATTGTGGTTAAACAACCATTTCCCACGAGCTCCAAGTATTCAAATCCGGTAGCTCTGATACCAAGTTGTAACGCCCCAAATTTCTAGCACAAATGATCATACAACAATCATGGCTCTTTCAAGGAAAACAGAATATAAATCTCCAAACTTACATTACATGATACCATAGTTCTTCATGCAATAATACATTAATCCAACAACAAGTAAATAAACAAATACATACCCCCAACAGTTTACAAATTTCCAACGCTTTAGCTTGATTACACAAAACGTTTATTCAAACCCACACACATACAGCCCTTGGCTTACACACAGAGTCATAGCAAGATGAGAGTCTTGTACTCTCAACACACATTTCCTCGCTTTTAGTTAGGCGGCATCACTACATCTTTTCCTGTACAAAAATTCCGTAGCATAGGGTGAGCATAAAGCCTAGTAGGAAATCCTTAACAAAGTATATACATTTTATACAAGTCTCAAGGGATGAAATGCACATGCCATGATATACTCTTTTAAAGAAAATCACATCTTCATCTTTGGAAACCCTCATGCTCAATGATGTCATGCAATTTCAATTCTTCAAAACTTAACAATTTATTTCAAGAGCAGTAAATACGACTCTGGTAATCCCTAGGTCGGTGTCTGCAAGTAGACTATACAAGTACTACCAATTTGTCATTTTTACCAACATTGACTAGAAAGCTCGACACCTATAATCTGTCATTTGTACCAGTATTAACTGGAAGGCTTGACACCTATCCAATTTCATCTACACCACCTGTCAAGACTTACCACTGTATTTACCCCAAAATCAATTTATGAAAACTTGTTTCTCAACATTCTTTTCTCAATGCAAGTTTTCAAATCAACTTTCAAAATTTAATGTAATCAAATGAATTGATATGCCAATAACACAAGATGAATATAAATACTTTTATTCCAATTCATCACCCAAGGAATAACATAATTCTCTCTTCTCAAGTATCCTCAACAATTAGTCATTTCAAGACTATTTCAACGTTTTGAACAATAATTTCCAAAATGAACAACAATTCTCATATTCCCTGAAATTCGTCATTTATATGTAATAAATAAACAATTTTCGAACATCATTTATTTTGGCATACAAAATAAATATAACAACATATTCTAAAGATTTTCAACATCTTTCTTAAAAATTCTCAATTTCTAGGTTTTCTCACCAAAAACCATTCATCTTCAAATATTTGAGAATATCTCACCAAAAACATCTTTATTTCATCAACATAGTTCAAAAACTCTAAATTTCTATTTTTAAAGGAAAATGAAGTAAACCTACTTTCAAAATCACTCATCTTTTTGAATCAATAATCTATTTTCAAACTAATCAAATGATGATTTTGAAAATCATCTAGATCTTGCAAAAATATATATATAACTCAAAGAAAATCCCTACCTCAAGTTTGGAAAAAGAAATGAGATGAAACCCCCAAAATCAACGGTGTCAAAACTCGATCTTCATCGCACACAACGAAACCCTCGAGAAGTTATACAACTTTGATGAAGAAACTATAGCCAAAATCCCAATGGATTTGGTGAAATCAAAGAGATAATATGATTTCTAAAGAGAGAAGCTCTAGATCTGGATCTTGGAGAGTTTTAGAGAGAGAGAGGATTACAAAAAGTGATTCGAAATGTCACTTTCTTGAGTTGATAAAGCGTGGTCCGCTCGAGCGTGAAAAGCCCCTCTCGAGCGTCAGACACAGACTCCTGCTCGAGCGTGAAACCCTGCGCTTGAGCGTAAAATATGCTCCTCCAGTACTTTTGTAGACAGAGACCTTGCTCGAGCGCCCGAATGCCCGCTCGAGCGTAAAGCAAAATTTCAAAAGCCCGCTTGAGTGTAGAAAGCCCCGCTCGAGCGGAAGAGCCAAATTCTGGGCAACTAAAAGTTTGGAAAAACAAGCAACCAACATTTTCCAAACACATAACTACAACCTAATAGCCAACAATGAGGGGAAGACAAGGGAAACACGACACGAACCACCATACAAATAGTACAAACCCGGATCTGAAACATCACAAGAGGCGGGTCAAAATCGAGATCGTTACAGAGACTGCTAGCATTGTTCCAGGATTGTCGGCTACAACAGGTTAGCCGAGATGATAACAGCCATGCTGATGCCTTGGCAAACCTGGCTAGTGCATTGAAATCAGGGGAGGCAAAAACAATAATGGTTGATTATTTGTCAGGCCCAAGTGTGGAACCACTAATTACAGAATACAAAGCAATGTGTGTGGAGATGGGTCCAAGTTAGATGGATGCAATAGTGATGTTCCTTAGGGATGGCAAGCTGCCAGACGACCGAAAAGAGGCACATAAGACCAGGTTGAAATCAGCCAGGTTCAGCCTAATAGTAGATGGCCATCTCTATAGAAGATCATTCACTGGTCCCCTTTTGAGACGTGTGCATCCCTCCCAAATTGAAACTTCTTGTATGAAATACATGAAGAAGTATGTGGAATCCATGTTGAGGGCAGATCATTTGCTCATAGGGCCATTACTTAGGGATACTGGTGGCCCTACATGCAGAAGGATGTTGAAGCCTTCGTCAGAAAATGCGAGAAGTGTCAAAGGTTTGCACCTTTGATACATTAACCAGCAACAGATTTGAACCCAGTATCTAGCCCTTGGCCATTTGCCCAATGGGGCATGGATCTTGTTGGACAACTACCCCAAGCAATTGGGCAAAGAAAGTTTATGCTGGTAGTAACTAATTACTTCACGAAGTGGGTAAAAGCTGAACCCCTTACGAAGATTCGAGATATTCATGTGAAGAACTTCATATAGAAGAACATTATTACCAGGTTTGGGATTCCAAGGGCAATAATAGCAGACAATAGTACATAGTTTGACAGTAAGTTAATCAAAAGTTTCTGTGCAAAGTACAAAATCAAGAACTACTACTCTACTCCAAGTTTCCCTCAGAGCAATGGTCAAGTAGAAGCATCCAATAAGATTATCTTGGATTGGATAAAAAAGAGGCTGGAAGTAGCAAAGGAAAAATGAGTGGAAGAGTTACCCAATGTACTCTGGGCATATCGGACTACATCGAGAAGATCAACTGGGGAGTCTCCATTTGCCATGACTTATGACACTGAAGCAGTTATCCCACTGGAAGTCGGCATCCCCAGTATCAGAACCTTGGGAGTAGAAAATAGGACTAATGAGGATTCCTGGCCCGAGATCTAGACCTGTTGAAGAAGAAAAGAGAGAGAGCAACAATTCGGCTGAGGGCATACCAGTAACAATTTGCTAGGGCTTAGAACAAGAAGGTTAACCCAAGAGAGTTTAAGGTTGAAGACCTCGTCTTAAGAAAGTTCGTTGGCAACAAGAAGGATCCCAGGGAAAGAAAACTTGGCCTAAGTAGGAGGGGTCTTATAGAATCATCTTGGTTACCGGCAATAGGGCATATCGGCTTGAAGACATTGAGGGCAAAGAGTTGCCACAACATTAGAACACTTGCAACTTGAAGTTTTTTTATCATTAGTTTTTTTTTTTTTTTTTTTACGAAGTTTATATCATAATTTTATTAGCTGAAGTAATAATAAATGTTAGTTTGATTTTTGAACTTGAAATTTGTGCGATAGGACTAACTAATCCTATGACGATGTCTCCGAATGAAACATGACGAATAACTTAGACTTATTATATGGCAGAGTTGAATTCTACTTGCATATAATAGAGTTGAACTAAATTGGCGATGTTTCTAAATGAAACATGACGAATAACTTAGACTTATTATATGGAAGATTTGAATTATACCTGCATATAATAGAGTTGAACTAAGTTGGCGATGTTTCTGAATGAAACATGACGAATAACTTAGACTTATTATATGGCAAAGTTAAATTATACTTGCATATAATAGAGTTGAACTAAGTTGAATTAATCTAGGCTTGTCATGTCGGCAAAGTTAAACTCAGAATGGAACTAAGTGTGCTTTAGTTGGATTAACAAAGAAACCAATATTGAGCACTTCGGCTAGTCTTTGTTTGAATCTGACTTCGGCAAAATACTATAAACGCATAATGTGAACTTAAGTGGAACTTAAGTTCACATTAGGGCGCAGGGAGCTGGAATGATGAATAAACTTAAGAGTTTGGGACTCGTTGAAACTTTTTAGAAAAATTTACAAGTTAGAATAGACTTAACACTTGTTGAAAAACTTACAAGTTGAAATTAGCCGAAGTAATAATGAAAGAAGTATCTGAGGTACATAGCACCCGAGATAACCAACCAGGTTTCCAAGCTTAGAAGGGTTGGAAAGGTGAAGTCTTGATAGCAGACAACAAGTGGAAGTAAAGAAGCAGTACTTGACTAAATAAGTTTAAAGAAACAAGCACTTGTATATATATTTCGAAATATTTTTAAGTGTAAGCCGAGGTATTCCAATTGTTGGCCGAGACAAACAGTCAAGGTTTATATTCGAGGTACCCCATCTCGAGGTGATTACACAGTTAAGGTGTGCTTTAAAAAAATGCAAAAAACATAGAAGGCATACATTCAACACTTAGAAGAAAAGGCGTGCATTCAGTGAAGAAACTTGTTCGAATACAAAAAGGGACTTCGGCCTGGTACAAGAAATTACTTGTCCAAGTTACAAAAGTGAAGTTACAACTAAAAGTAAAAAGGTTCAGAGTAAAAGAAAAAAAAATCCTAAGTGTTGAAGACATGGGCACTGGTCTCAGATTGTTCAACCTCGGTTGTTGGCGTTGTGTCAACCTCGGTTGGCAATGTAATTTCCTTCTCCGCTACTATCTCAGCATTGATTTCCAGCAAGGTCTGGTCCAAGCTCTTCTCAGCTTCCTGGACCTTGGCCTCAGAAGTTGTTTGTTTGGGAGAGGGAGCCTTGAAAGTCTTTCTCCTCATCATAAGGCAAGTCCAGGACTTGATCATTCAATGTTGGGGACTTGGCCCCCTTAGTAGTACCCTCCTCTTCTTCGGCGTTGTTGGATTCGGTCTCCTCTTCCTCGGCCTCACCACCCAATCCGTTTGGTGGCGGAGGGAAGGACACTTGGAGTTTGTTAATATCACGGAGATCGGAATCCATTGGGATGGACAGCTTGTGAGAGACCCCTAACATTTGTAAACCTTATAGGTCCCTAAATTTTGAGTTATTATAATAAAGTCCTTAGTTCATCGATTATTTGCAAATTAAACGCTAGAACCGAAAACGCATCACGGACGAATCCATACAAACCCTAATCGACCCTGGAAGCTTAGAAATCATTTCTAACACTCTAATATTAATTATTTAACTCTCAAAGTTTAGATTAATCATTCTAAACCTTAACTTCCGATTTTCACAATTTTCGTTCGGTTATTTACCTTTAAATTCAAAGCAAAATAATACAAACCGAATTATTTTTCTTAACACTAATTTAATAACTCTACACTTGAAACAGATACTTTAATTGAGCCCAAGCCCTCACATTTTTATTAAATCACAAATTGACCCCAAAGAAGTACCATTATATATTTATATATACACTTGTACCCTAAAATCTTTTTTTAACCTTATATTTTACAATTTCTAAGATTTGTACACAAAAAAAATATAAAATAAGTCCCTCAAATCACCATTTATGGCCAACCATGCCTACATAGATATGATGAATGTACTTTTTGAGACAATTTTGCATGATTTAAGGAAGAAAATCTTTGACTTGGTACAAACTTTTATATATATATATATATGTATGTATGTATATATGCAACTAGGTTGGTTTGATTAGGAGGAAAACCATAACTAGATCATATTTAGGAACCTAATTAAGACCTTTTATCCTCTACTATTTCATTGAATTTAAACTAAATCCAAACTATCCAATCCAATTCCAACTAAGGGGCATTTAGGACCTTTTGTACCAAATTCATTATATAAACAACCCCTCCCTTAGCATTTTACATACAAGAACAATACTTATACACACTATATTCAGCTAAGAGAGAAGAAAGGAAGGAGGGTGAGCTTGGTAGAAAAGAGGAGAGGAAGAAAAAGTTTGCTAGCAATTCTAACAACCCTCAAGTAAACCACAACACAACTTTCTCTTTCATTTTCCTTTTTCAAATACATGTTATTAGAAGTTTAAAATGGTATTTTTCAGATGTGCTCTAATGGTATTCTTATGTTAAAAATTAAAGGAGTTGCGTCTTGATTCTACCCTTCTTCTATTTCTCTCAATCGATATAAGATTACCTTTTTCCATATCAATCTCTCAAAATTTTCAAAGGCACACCTTCACCTTAAATTTCTAAGTTTAATACATATTATTTAGCATGTTTTAATCACATGAGAAGTGGAAAATTTCCCCTAGTTGACCTCTTTTCTCACCAACTTTCTATTTTCAAGAATTGTGCCAGAAAAATCTGTTTTACAGCCACCTTGTGAAAATTTTAGAAAAATGTATAAAAATCTTCTAGACCTCAATTTTATTTCAAAATATTTCTTAAGGAGTTATCTTTCAATGAAAATTGGTTTCATTGAAAATGAGTGAGCGGTTTGTGAGAAAATCTGATTTTCGTAATGATCGACGAATCTAGACAGAGATGGAGTATTTTTGAAATAACTAAAAATATAGAAAAGCTGTTCCATTTCTGAAAAATGTTCTGAGAACTAGATAAAATTCCCTAAGAACCATAAGAAGGCCGGGCTCTGGAAAAATCCGAAATAGCCCTTTTGAGTATAATCTTTAGGTAGTACTGAATCTGGAAAATTTGTTTTCATTGGTGTTTTATGCTCTTGTGTTCATGAATATGCTTATTAATTTATGATCATATCTCGGTATGATATTACATGTGTCATAGGTTTATGTATTTTATTTTAATCCATCGATGGTGCTCACATTTATGCAAATTTAGAAATTATATTCTTGTGTGAAATTATTCCCTTAACTACTTGAATATGCCTAGAGCTACTTGTGCCTATCTTCATGTGTGAATCTCATGGGTTGTAACTTTATTTTCTTCTATTTGTACTATTTAGTTGTTCATACTTGTGCAATAGATGTTGTTTCAAGAGCATGTCCTAACTCTGACTTAAATTATCTAACTCGAACGAGAAACTTAATGGGTGGTAATTGGTTACGAATTTTTGGACAAGTTACTAAGATATTGATTGGTTGACAAGATGTGTTTCCTATTTGAAAGTCAAAGTCTTGCGCAAGTGATTTTTCAAAACCCTTGAACGGAGCGGTTGTATTCTGACCCTAGGTATTTGGTGTAAGGAGAGATTTGGGCAAGGCCCATTATTACTGTCTCTTTTAAGGCCCTACGGCTGGTGCTACGTGGTATATAACCGTTGCTAGGCATCCGAGGTAAGTTCTGCAACAAAGCAGCAAAAGAGGGGGCATACCGAATAATCTGCGTCTAATTCTTGCAGTTGGGAGGACAAAATCTCTTTAGGAGATTTCTAGACTACTAACAACTAATCCTGTAACTTATGTTAATTACTTGAATGTCATGCTCTTTTCCCCTAATGTTGCAATTTGCTATTGTGTTTTAGATTGGGAAAAAGGGACGGGTTGTGTGTGTGTTTACTGGGCATTAAAAGCTTATGGCGTTTCATGCCAGGTATCAAAGAAATGTATGAAGCCAACAAAGACTCAAAGACATTTGAAGACTTAAGTTTGCCTTAGAGAAAATTCAGAACTATTTCGCTTATTAGTTTGACTGTGTTTTTATTTATTCTTGGATTGTAATAGTAATGGGACTCATTTTGTAAATTTAAAATTTGAGACACTGTAATTATTATTTACCTTATAATCCTATGCCTATCTCAGTGTTGCTTATGAGACCTTGCATCAATGCCTTTTAAGATCTGTCAAACGGGTAGTGCGCTACCTAAGAAAGCGGGACTTCAAAGGGAGGCTAACTTGACTTCTCCGACAATTTGGGATCTTTCTTGGCTATTGGCGATAAGACTCATTAGTGTCATTTCCCAAACTCCTAACCTTAGATAAACCTGTATTTAATTGTTAATATATTCTCTGATGTTCGCGATTTTTGGGGCATCACAGCTTGTTAAGAGCAGTTGTCTGTAGACACCCATTTTTGGCCGTCCACAAGACTTGGACGTCATCGCTTGTGTACTCGATGATTATGATTGCACGTACTCATTTTAGTGCTCGAAGCCATCGGCAAAATTCCATGTCTTTGAGCCTTCAAACCCCATCCATTCTGTGCCCTGTTTTGGACCAAAATCTTCAAGCCTGCAACCCTTGGTGGCTGCCAGCCACTAATTGAGGCTGTCGGCCACCCAAGTAGCTTGTCGGCCATCATTGGTCGTCTGCTGGCCACTGATGCCTTTTTATAGATATTTTCTTAACAGCGGTTTCAACTGTTGGCACAATGAGCTTTATCACCATACACGTGTATGGACTGATTTAACTTAGCCAAATGCATGTTTTTCTATATATATGGGGTGTCTTCTCCCATTTTTAAAGGTTAGAAAATGTGGGACCAAAATATCTCACTCTTTCTCTAGATTTCTCTCTCTCTCTCTCTCTCTCTCTCTCTTATAATTTTGTGTACACTTGCCTAGTTTTATCACTCTTTTGCATACACATCCTTAACCAAAATTGATCACCTTTGAGCTGAGGTCCCTTAAGGTCTTGTTGGAGCTCTTGAAGGTGGTTTGGACTTGTATTTGTGCCTAAAGTTGTACTTGGCTTCAGGAGGTATAACACTTGTCTTTTAACTTGTTTTAGTACACTTGTTTCTCTATCTTTTCTTACTGTTTTTGGGCCATTTTTGAGCTATAAAAACCTTTGTTTTAATGGGTTGAAATTGGTGTTTTAAGCCATTTAAGGTTAGGGGAGTGTCTCATCGTTCTTTATTCCTTGCTTCTAAGGCTTTTGCACCATTGTTTCCCACTTTCAAACTAACCTTTTTTGGACCTTTAACCACTGAATTTTAGAGTATTTTTAGTGGCAAAAAACTTGTTTTTATGTCCAAAATTAGAGGGGTTAGCCTCCCCTCCTTGTGTTTTGTTTGCTAGCTTAGTTAACTCCATGCGTTAGCATGATTTTCTAGCTATTTGTAGTTGTATTCCAATATGTTTTTGCCTTTGTTTTAGACTATTTTAGCTCTGTTTTGGACTGTTTGGGTCAGTTAAGTCTTGTTTTGCATGGTTGTAGTGTAATAATTCTCACAAGCTTGGTGTTTTAGGACATTAGACACCCCTTGTTTGAGTTAATTGCATTTTTTGGTGTTGTTTTACACTTCATATCAGTATCTAAATCTCTGTAACCTCCCCCATTTCTTCACTCTTTATTTACTTTGAGGGTTGTTTCAAATTTGGGATTCTTTAAGCTTGAGATTGAGGTCCATGCTTAATAATTTAATCCTCTTTTGAGGGTTCATCACCAACGGCATGAAACTTCTCTCATGCCTTAAACCACCCCTTGGTTGACATTTCTTTCACTTTAGAAAACCACCAATGGACTTAATTGACTAAGTAATGGTGGGTAATTAAGATGAGCAAATAAAAGTGGCAAGTAAAATTGTGCAAGGTAAGTACTTGATTGTGTTGCATATGTTCAATCGGACGTTAATTGAACACAAGGAGAATTGGGGCATTTCATACTCAAAGTGATTAAATGTGCCAACTTTCCAAGGTCTCCATTGTTCTTGATTATGCATGATAGGGGGATGGTTGTTGAGGTCTTGTTTGTGCATTCATTAACTTGTACATCTTGGTTCTTTGGCCATCATGTAATGAAATTGCTTGATTGGTGGTTTTGGAACCAAGTGTATCACTCCTTTGAGTTTGTTTTGATGATAAGGAGGGATACAAAGTACAAACAGCCTATGAGAATACCTTATTTTTGTCCAGTTTGCTTTCTATTGCAGCAAGAAAATGTGTGTCATCAGTGGTCGGCTGGCCACTATTACTGGTTGGCAAGCCATCAGTGTCGGACGGCAACCCCTTAATGGTGGCCGGCCGGCCACCACTTCTGGCCTGCCAGCCACCAATGAAATTTAAACAGTGTGCTTATAAGGCATGGTAAAGTTGATCTGGAGAAGGAAATAGTGCAAAGGTTATGCAAACAGAGGCTTTTAAGGGCAAACAACAAATGTTCTTCAAGTGGAAGCTAAGCATGCATGGGCCTCCCTCGCTTCCCAAGATGAGTTATCTAGTTAATTAGTTTAATTTAGTTAGTTGGTTAGCCTATGTTGTAATTTAATTAGTTAGTGTTATAATTATTCAATTAGTTAGTTGTAGCTAATTAGTTTGTGTTGTAATTATTCAATTAGTTAGTTGAAGCTAATTAATTGTATTGTAATAATTAGCTTAATTAACTTAGCTTAGTTAGCTACTTAGCTTAAATCATTCGGACTCTCCTCCGTGAGAACGTAATGTAATAATGTGCATGTCTTCGAACCCCACGTCTTTCTCCCTTTAATTTATCTGCTTATGATGGTTAAATTAGGGACATATTTTAATTAGCATACCTTATGCTTGCATCCATTCATCTTTTCTTGCATGCACTGAGGCTCGGTTCATCATTCAAACTGCATTATCATTTCAATACTTCTTTGAATACATGTTTTAAACGCATGTTATCAAATCAATTCATATGTCATAGTAGTCGAGCCTATTAATTGCATTCTTCGCATGTGTTGCATTAAACATCTTGTATAGTTAGGAATCATGCATATTTTTCTAACTCATATGTTCTTAGCTTGGAGTACTAGGTGAGTTTTTAATGCTTTAGCATACTTGCACGAGTGTAAGTGATTGCCATGTCTAGCATGCTTGCCATGAGGCTAAATGCTCACTTGTTAAACTGTTTGAGTGCCTGTGGATGAAGGCTTGTTGTTTGAATTAGAATGATTCAACGAATGTATGTTTTAAGCTCACTTTGTGGAGTGGCAAATTAGTTTTAAGCCCACTATGTTTGGTGGCAAATTCGCAAACTTTAAGCCCACTTGAGATGACAACATCAAACCCTTTTCGTAAAACAAACATGAATTTGAATTGTTCCAACTTGAGCAAACTAGTCTTTACTTGCTTGTGCACATCACATAGTAATGCTAGCTTAATAATCGGAACAAGAGCACATGATGTTTATAAAAATCACATTATGATTAGTAGAGGCCGATCTTTGATCGGGCGAGCGGAGGTGCTCAATTCATAACTTTCTCCTCTCGTACCTAAGTTTCTGAGCCGAGGCAGCTTTGGTGATGACGGACACGTGGCCTTTGGCACGAGTCATGGATTTCTTAAATTTTTCCAAATAAAATATTTAGGTGGCGAATTTGTATCTGGCAAAGCAGTCCAATTTTGACATTTTTTATTCAAAAATCGATTTTTCAAAAGATTTGCCAGATTTGGACTCTTTGATGTTTATCAATTTCACATTGCACTTGTGAGATTAGATTCAGAACCGCGGGAGTCCGAACTGTATGGCTTTCTTTCAAACCTCCAAAAGGGGGCAGAAAAAGGCGAGCTACATTGTCTAACTGAGATAAAAACCTCGGTTGCAGGCTTGGTTTACTTGTTCCTTGTAGGTGTTACGCACGTCGGCGTTGCCTTCGACGTAGGCCTTTTCATCAGCTGCCTTGATATTGGCTGCCTTAGTTGCCAAGGTCTCTCGCAACTCTGCCTCAGCTTTGGCAATTTTTGCTTCGGTTTCTTTGGCCTCAGCCCTGAGCACATCGGCCACTGCTTCAGCAGCCTCTGCCTTTTCCTCGACATGATCTTGAGCTTGTTTGGCAGCCTTGGACTGGTCTACCAGCATCTTCATTTTTGCCTCAGCGTTGTCTAAGGAGGTGAGGAAGCCAAAAATCTCTTTGGTCTTGTGAACCAATTCTTTCTTCAAATCCTCGGCCTTCATTACAAAAGAATGAGCATGTTGGATTGCCTAGAAGAAAAATGAATGAACAAGTTAGTAAAATTTTTAAGTATGAGAACTTGAAGTAAAAAAACCAAAAGATGAAGACATACCAGTATAGAGTGTTGCATCATTAAAGTAAAGTTTTCATACTCAGTTATCTCAGCCATACGATTTAAATCAGTTGACAGAAAAATGGCGATGAAAAGAGCGACGCCGACTTCGATATTGTCAATGGCACTGTCGCCGGCCTTGATTGGTTGGTCTCCAATCTTGATGGCAGAAGTCCACAGTTCATTGGCTTTGAAACCACTTGGGCTTGCAACTGTCTGGGACCTCGGCTTCTTCGATCATAAGATATTGATCGGCTCGTCCTCGGCAGGCCTCATCTCGGCATTGGAGGCACTCTTCTCAACCTCGGCCAATTTTGAGATTAGCAGTGTATCATCAGTATTAACTTGAGTAATGATAGTTTTTTCTTTGGCACCTTTCAATTTTTTTGCCTTAGGCTTGGGTTGGGACTCTGATGAAGAAAATGTGACAGTAACCACTCCTGGCAAGTCGGCCAGAAGGTCTTCAACAATGGCTTTACTACGACCCATGTCATTGGCGGTTGCGGTAAGGGTAACTTTGGTCCCAAAGTGAATTGTTGAAAGTGCAATGGGTGGGTTTGCTGGATCGTAAGCGGATGCCTCTGAGTCTTGACGTTTACGGCTACGAGTCTTGCCTGCTGGTACGTTTGCTGGGGCACGACATTGACATTGACGTTGACGTTGACGTTGACGTTGGCACTGGGATGTCGGGATAATTTGCAGGGCAGAGGTTGAAGCAGCTCAACTGGATCTGAGAAAGAGGCCTGGTCTGGCCTAGGCGATGAAGTGGCTGGTGGAGTTGTAGCAGAATGAGGAGTCTTGCTTCGCCGGGGAACGTCGGACAGGGCCGACTTGTAGGTCAAAATGTAATCAAGCAGTAATGGGGCGTTGCATTTTTCAACTGGCAAATCCAGTAGCTTTTTCAGGTCTTTACTAGGGCAGAAAGTTTGTTGGAAATCCTTTGCTGGTTGGGGAAGAGCTGCAAAAGAGAACAAGAAGAAAAGACATTCAGAAAAAGATATATAAGTTGACAAGCCCTAATAGATATAGGATTAAAAGGATGACTCAGTTCTTACCATCACCCTCTTTAAACACCGATCGGTGCAGAGGGAAGATATGAAGATCATCATCAAGAGCAAACTCCCAGTTGCCCGAGCGATCAGGTAATCATCTCCAGCACCCTTATTGGAGTCTAGGAGGTCGGCTATGATTTTATAGGTAGTGGATCTTGGTTTCAAGTAGTAAATGTAGCCTTTTTCAGACTTTAGACCACACATGGTATAACAATACTGAATGTCGACTAAAGTGATCCTGGCCTTTTCTCGGCGTGTCAGTTCAATTATGCCATTGATAACCCTATATGAGTTGATGACAAGTTGCATGGGGTTAAGTTTGTAATAGTGAAGGACCTCACGGAAATGAGTGTCTAAGGGGAACCGAAGTCTACACTCTATAAAGGCAACTACGGGAAAAGGACATGGAGTCTCCGTCAGGCATGATGGAATCCTCCTCCCCAGCCAACTTGATCTCGACGTCGGCTGGGATGGAAAATTCTTGTCGGAAGTACTCAAGCTTGGCCGGGGTGTCTACCCTTCACCTAAACATTCCCATGATATCAGCTTAGTAAGGATAAAACAAGATTTCGGGAGAAAGTGACTTGTATGGCTTTAAGAACCTCAACTAAACCCTAAACAGGTACTAGGGCAAGGGATTTTGAAGAACTAAGGGGAATTTGTTTTAATTTTCCTAATAAAAGTGATTTCTATCAAATCCCAAACCTAGAAACTACAGAAATAGGAATTGAAGGCGAAAATCTGACAAGAAAAGCAGAAAAACGAGTATGATTTAGAATCAAGAAAACAACCAAGATTCAAGAATAAGCAGAACAATGCGTGAGTATATGCAAGACCCAGAAGTAACATGCAAACTCTCGGATTCATGAACAAATTATGATGCCTCAGACAAATTCAAGAAACAAGAAATGATTACCAAAGCACGAAGATAGAAACAGAGAGCAATTGCAAATGCATAACCAGATTCCACAAAAATAGGTGTAAAGTAAAACGTATAGCAGGATTCAAAAGGAAGTTGTATGGAAGAGCATAGTAAACGACAATAGAGAATTAAAGGAATTAGAGGACTTACTGATTGAAGCCAGAGTGAGACACGTCAGAGTCAGACGAGTTGAATGATCAAAAACAAATGATGAGTACTGTGCCGGCGTTGACGGAGAGGGCAGTTGCAAAGCTTGAGAGCTTGAAAAATGGCAATTTGGAAGAGAAATGTTAGGGAGACAGAGCATGAGAGATGAAGGAAATTGAAAATTACAAAAGTGAAAAGACGGAGAGAGAATGAAGGGTTTTGTCAAATATACGAAAAAGCGGCAAAACATAACGGGATGCCTTGGATGATGTGTTTGTCAGGCGGCGTGTGCAGAAGCAACGCATCCTGATAGCACGTGTCAGGTACGGACCAATGAGGAATGGACGCAAGAAGGAAACGGTTGAGAAAACCGTACGTGACAACTCATGCGCAAGTAAAACTCTTGGAGTTCTTGATTTAATGAAGTGAAAACCACGGCTAGAGGAACGATCTCGGTTAAGGAACTCGAAGAACTTGACTCTTGGTTCTTGATCATTGATAAAAATGGACATTGAATCCTAGATACTTGAAACGGACGAGTCATGATCTCGATTGAAGAAAAAAATGAATTTTAGTCGACGTTCTTTAGGAAAAAACAATGTAGATTCCATTACCTCAGGTTGCCGAGGTAATAGAACCTAAGGGGCAGTTGTGGGGACATATTTTGTGAATAACAAACACATGACCAAGGTGATGCCGAAGTGTCAGCCGAGTTGCCACGTGGTTTGGTCTTGATGCTGAGGTGATCTCGGCTACGTCGAGGTTGTTTGAAGAGATATTGAAATTCGAGATGAGCGGATACGGGACAAGAGTCCTAGGGCAGGGGAGGATCTCAGTCTGGATGAAGATAAAGCTCTTAGGGAGTTTATCCCTATCTAGCTGAGAGTCCAGGATAGACATTAGGCCAGAGTCCACTGAAGTGAGGCTTCTACAGGGATCAGGTCAGCGCTGGCGATAAAAGCAGGGAACCCCCGTGCGTCTCAAGCAGGTGTGATATACTGTGAGCAATAAGTTATTTCTTGTGAGTTAAGCACAATTTGCTATCTTTGAGAGATATTCGATTACTGACTTGATCGTCGGGGTGCCCCCGGGTGGACAAACCACCGCCAGATTCTTATCTTTTTGTGCCAGGTTGTTCGGGCTTAATCTATTCTACCCGTGCTCTCCAATTGAGTTCCCCTCTTTGGTTGTGTGGTCGAAAATCAACACCCACAATTTGTAACGATCATATTTTTTCAACGGTCATATTTTTACAAAGGTCGTATTTTTCTAACGGTCATATTTAAACAAAACAGTCATATTTTTACAACGGTCATATTTTTTTACTTTTCAATTATAAGTAAGACATTCCCTCTCATTTGATCTTACTCTTAACTCAATTTTCTACTTCATCCAAACTTTCATATCTCTCTTTATAGCTTCCAATTCTCTTTATGATATGCTTGTAAATGACTCTGACTTCTCTGAATTTGATGATGATTTGGAGATGCTCAAAGCTGACTTCTCTTTATGATATGCCAACAGTCTCTATAATTTGGGGTTCGTGTTACTTTTATCTATGACTTTTCAATTGTGACACATTTGATTATGAATTTTGAATCTTGTTTCAAATAAAGACAATTGAAGATACCATTGCTCAATTTGAAGGGCAAAGTCCTCAATAAGATAAAAATATAAATTAATTTGACAAAAATAAATGTTAAAAAAATATTTTTGAATTTTTAAAAATAATTTCTACCCACCAAAGATAAAATTATGTAAAATTGATAAATTTTTTAGACATTTATTTTTTTTACCAAATTAATTTTTATTATGTGTTTGGATTATGATCATGTAATAAGTGATTGTTAGGTTTTTAATGTGTAATCGATATATTTAATAAATAAAATAATTTAGTTTTGAATTTTTTTGATTTAATGGATTGATTTAATAATGATATCAAAATTATCGCCATATTTAACTTTTGAAAAAATAGAAACTAATTTAATAAAAATAAAAATAACCACCTATTACACGATCATCATCCAAACACATAATAAAAATTAATTTGGTAAAATAAATAAATAAATAAATGTCTAAAAGATTTATTAATTTTACATAATTTTATCTTTAGTGGGTAGAAATAATTTTTAAAATTCAAAAAAAAAGTTTGACATTTATTTTTGTCAAATTAATTTATATTTTATTAAATTGACAACTTTGCCCTTGAAATTGAGCAATGGTGTCTTCAATTGTTCTTATTTGGAACAATATTCAAAATTTAAGATAAAATGTGTCACAATTAAAAAGTTAGGGGCCAAAGTTAGGCCCAAACTATAGGGATCGTTAGTGTAATTCGCCCAATTATATTTAAACAGATTAGTGACATTTGAATAAAAATATATTTTTTAAATAAATAATATATTTTTGGCCCCAAAAAAATTTAAGTTACACTTAGGTTTGCCAACTACAAGTTGTCACATCAATCTCACTATTTTTCTACACATCTTTTCATAAAAAGTTAAAAAATTACTAAAATAATATATTTTCAAACGAGACCTTACTGATCCAAAATTTCCAAAAATATAAATTTGGCCAGACTATCATTTTATAAATGATGTTTATCCCCCCAAAAAATATATATTAAAAGGAAAATTATATAGAAGCTCACTTTCCAGATTCATTTTCTAATTCAATGATGTTTAGTAATATGATTAGAGATTGTATGAGAGAAAGTATTGCCTCTTATATCTTAATTGATTGACACATCACTGGAGTTGAAAATTGGGTCTAATTTTTGGTACTGAACACTGATAGCAATAGAGTAATGCTATATGCATCAATTGATATATCAATTAATGTACTAACAGATGATATGGCATTATTTTAGAGGTTTTGGGTATTTATAATTTGTATAATAGGTGAAGTCATAATTTTGAAATAATAATATCATAATATATATTGGTACACTAATTGGTATATTAATTGGCGCCTAATATTGAGAATTTATAAATGTATTAATTGATTTTGATTTCAATAACTTTCTATTTTTAACTTGTGCATTTATTAGATGCATTTATTGTTTGACTATTTTAGTAATTTTTGAGTTTATATACAATATGTTATAATTAATATTTTATATTTTCTATGCATAAAATTAATTATTAACTGAGATTTAACAAATTTCAAGATGCATTTAATGAAAAAAAAGTCATTAATTATTCATTATCAAATATGCTTAGAACACTGGTTAGCACGACCCTTAAATAAATAATATATTTTTAAATCGGTCATGTTGGGGACCCCAGCACCCCACCTCTACGTGGGGGGCTGTGGGAGAAGACAAAGACAAAAAAAAAATAAAAAAAATGCACCAATCAGAAAATAGTGGGGGTGCTGGGGGTCTAAAACATTTTCCTTTTTAAATTTAAGATAGTGCAAAATTTAAATGAATTTAATCCATATAGTATAAATTTTAAATATTCTGGTATAATAGTTTTTCTTCTTATTGCCACTCTCCCTAATCAAAATGATTTTAAAATATAATTAAAAACCACTTAACCTTGTAACTATTATTACTTGTTTGTCTCAAATCAAAATTGGTCTTACTTTAATGGGAAATCACACTTTTCAACGTGTAAGGCCTTCTCCAATGGATCATTAAATAGATTATCAAATTTAAATTTGATAAAAAAATTAACATTTTTCTTACTTCAATGGTTTCATCAAATGAGTATCAAATTGAGGATATCAAAAATCTTTCATTAAATTGAGGATGCTTAGACGTTTCATCATTTCACTGTTCATAACTATTACATTTTCACTCTCGAATATCCCCTTGGCTGTGTGACGACTGCCTCCTTAATTACATAAATTAATTATATTAATTATATCCTTATTGCTAATTATGTGATTATGTGTTATGTGAATTATGTGTCATATGATATATGCTTGCATTGATTGGTATTGTAGAATTATTGTGAACAGATATGTAGCATTATGGATTAAACCTGTTTGCATCGCTAATTTTAACAAGTTAAAATTAAATAATAGAATATGAAATTAGAGTCTAATTCACATTGGGAAAATTAAAATTAGGTTTATTTAATAAATGTTAGAGATTAATTTAATTTAAATGAGTTTGATTTTAATTAATTTGGTACCCAAATTAATTTAAGCTTAAGTGGTATTAAGCTAGTTCAATGCTGCATAAGTTGGATTAGAAAATATAGTATACAAGAGACTAAAGTCAAAAAAAAAAAAAAAAAAAAGGAAGAGAGAGAATTGGTGGCCTTAGCGTACTACACGTAGAAAGAGAGAGGAAGAGACTTGAGAGTGTGAACTCAACTTAGAGAAAGAAAAGAAGAAGAAGAGAAGAGAAAGAAAAGGGAGAAGAAATAGAAATTGAAAATCAAACCTCCTCAATTTGTTCATCTTAGGTAAGAATTCTTCTTTCTAATTTCATAAAGTTGTAGGATCATGCTCATAACTCATAAACATTCTAGATTAACCAAGAAAATATAAGTTGATTAAAGTTTGGTTCATGTGCTTAGAGGTTTCCTACATGCATGGTTTTACATGTAAAGAATGAGTGAATTAACTCACAAATTTCACACGCATGGCATGAATTCCAAAACAACCTTCTCTCTACATTTGGTTTCTTGCATGAGTTTTGAGAAACTAAGAAAGAAGCTCCACGAATTCACAACTTGGAGCTCAATTTGCATAGCAAATGACTTTGTATTAAAGTTTAAGAATTTGAACCGTTACATGGATTTGAGTTTTAACTTGAAGTCATGAATTTTGTTTCAAACCAAATATGTTTCATTCAAGGTGTTAAGTTAAGTTTTTTGAAGGTGAATTGCATGAAAATGAGCTTGAATTTGCAAAGAAATGCACTGCCCAAACAGAGCAGGGTTTGGACTGGTTGTGTAGCATTGCCGTACGTACGGCATAGGGCCCCGCACGTGCGGAAAATAGGGCAATAGTTAGGGTGCATTTTGCTTAAATTGCACTTGCGGGACCAGGTGCGGTGGTAGCCACCACACGTGTGGCAAAGACCTACGCACGTGCGGCCCTTTTTGTACAGGCTCAGTTTGTTTTTTCGCTCCTCTTTTTCACCTTCCGGCCCTCCGTTTGCATGGTTTTAAAGCGTTTTCATGATCATTTGCATCTCACGAGTGCATTAGAGTGCGTAAATGAAAAATTAGAACCGAATTAGTAAAGACGATTAGTTATTGAATAAGTAACAACCGAATTGGATAGAATTGGCAATTGATATGATTGTAATTGAGTTGTTATGCTTGACTTTATTTGTTTAGGTTGGACGCCGAACCAATAGTACGTGTATCGAGAAGCCCACAGTGAGTAACAATGTTGTAAAGATATGTTCAAATTGTATTTATCTTCTGAATGATAAATTATATTGTTTCTGAACAGTTACTATTTATCGATTGAATGATGATCCTCCTTTGAACTGTAATCGTGGCATCCATAGTGTATTGTTATTGATATCGCTATTGTTACAGAGATCTTTATCAGTTCCGAATATTGGAACTATTTTTATTGTTTGATGGCCATCAATTGATTATTCGATCTTTAAGACCTATTGTGTTGTTACTATTGGATGTACCACATATGACCTATATGAATATGATTGATTGAATTGAACGATTGAATGATTGATTGACAAAAAAGATATTGATTGAAAATGTTCTAATGATAATCGATTGTTTCAAAGACTGTGAGGACATCATTCTTAACCTCTTTACACATCTGTTATTCTCTGGGTTTTAGCTCACAGTTTATTATATATGTAGGTGGACAGGCACCAGATCAAAGCTAGAGGCGTCGACTCGAACCCTTGTTTTGTCAAGCTAGCTATTGTGACTCATTTTGAGGTTCTGAACTAGCATGTGTCAAGGCTTTTTGGGTGATTCAAATTCACCCTTTTAATTTTGCTAAGTGTAAAGAATGTTTTAAGACTATTATTAACACTATTTTTGATAATGGGATTAATTCCCTAACTTGCATTTTCTCTTGTATATATATGTGTTTATGGGCATAAATGGTTATGAATATGGCTATGTATATGAAAGTTTATTTCCATTTAGGTCCTCACAGCTCATTGGACATTATCTTGTTATTGATTGGCTTCTGTCAACCCCTTTATATTGTATTATTGTCATTATTGGTAAACATGCTTTCGGTAATCACAGATTACTGGCCGGTTATGACGCTAAACCTATAGGGGCGGGTTTGGGTCGTGACAGGATGACCACTTCTTTGCAAAAATTTGTGAAAAATTTACACTGACCGATTGACTGATTGGACATCCGCCTTGTCGATCGATCAGACATCCGTTCGGTCGTTCGTCCGAT
The DNA here is from genome assembly GCF_055761805.1 of Camellia sinensis. NCBI lineage: Eukaryota > Viridiplantae > Streptophyta > Magnoliopsida > Ericales > Theaceae > Camellia > Camellia sinensis. The sequence goes on along the minus strand of NC_138961.1, from coordinate 243,011,851 downwards.
TGACCGATGTTTGATAAGGCCTTAAACATCTACGTTAGAGCACTTGATATCAAATAAAACTTTTACTCAAATTTGATATAAAAAAAAAGGATACACCGTTGGAGATGCATTAACTTTCATTTAAATATTTTTTTTCTCTTATTTTATAATTATAACAATTAACTCTTCAAATTCTAACCATAGTCTTCGTTCATTTATCGCTGAAAAAATAGGCCAAAAGCCATTAAAATTTTAAAAAAAAAATTAAGAAAAAATTATTTTCACTCAAATTTCATTTTAACCCTTTTATGTTTCAACTTTAACTCAAATTATAAATAGAAAAATTATTGAGAAGTTCATCATTAGATTCAAGGACTGTTTTGTTTTTTATTGTAAAAATATTATTAATAAAATTGTTTAGTAAGATAGACAAATTATTGTGTCGAAAGATAATTTTTTTAGAGGAAATTACAAAAAAAAAAAAAAAACTCAGGGATTGACCCTTATAACAAAATAAACCTTGAATTTTTAATTATGTCAATTTAAACTCTAAACTTTTGATTTATTTTCAATTTAAATAATTTACCTATTTCTGTTAAGTAAAATAGACGAAAAATGATATTTTAGTCATTAAATATAATAAAAATTGATATTTTAGACTTTTTATGTACCTATATTGAGTTTAATGACTAAAATACAATTTTTTTGTCAATTTTACTTAATTAAAATAGACAAATGGTTTATATTGAAAATAAATAAAAAATTTATGGTTTAAATTAACAATAAAAACTTAGTATTTATTTTGTTATAAGGATTAAATCTTAGAGTTTCTTTTTATTTTTTGTGATTTGCCTTTCTTTTTTTCTTTTTTTTATCCATTGCTATCAGACTGTTGATTGGAAAAGTCACAAGAGGTGGCCAGCAACAACTAATGGTGGTAATGATATGGACAAAGATAGGTAAATTAGATAGATATATAGGTGACATATAGGGATGCCTTTATTTACACACCACTTTTCATCTCAAGGTACACCATTAATTAGTTTATTTTTTATTACAATATTAACCTAATGTAAAATGACCACAAAGGGCAAAGGATTATGATACACATCTTACGTAATACACACCAATTACTCATTGCACACCACATCCAATTTTGATTTTTTATTTTTCACTCAATACACATTACCAATCTTCAAATATTCTCAAAATATCCTCATTTTCTCCAACCATAACCATAACCCTAACCGTAACTTTACCTCGCAGCCCCCGCCATCAATCGTTGCCGTCAGCCATCCTACCTTTTTCCTGCCGCCGCTACCCTCCAACCGACACCATTCCCTCATCACTCCACCGCCGTCGCCGTCGCCATCGCTGTCGCCGTCGCCTTCCCAACACAGATCTTAATGATCAAACATGGCCTAATTGGCTTATAATTTTTATTTTGATCTTCTTTTTAAAGTTGTTCTAGTGAGTATAACCAATCTTGTATTTTTGTTTATTTTTACTCTTGCTGTATGAATGTTCTTTTGGTTGATCACTACTGCTTTCTTGTTCTTATGGATGGTCACAACTGCCTTCATGGTCACTTTTACATTTTTATCATCTTCATGGTCATTTATCTTCTTGTTTCTTTTACACTATCTTTGGATCTTTGATTGGTCAAGGGAATAGAAAATTGAGACGAAAATAAGTTAGTTAAAATATTCGTTTTCATATTTCTTTTTTCATTTTTTTTTTTGGTTCTTTTTTTTCTGTAGTAACCAACTAAAAACGATGGATTTTTTTGATAATTATTTCTTCTATTTTTTCTTACCCAACTCAATGGAAGATTAAAGATTGTAGGTGGGGTGTGTGAGTGAGTAAGGGTAAAGATGGAAGATTGTGGGTGAGGTGTGTAAGTAAGGGTAAAGATAGAAGATTGTGATGTGTATTGAGCAAATTTCTTATTTATCAAATTACTAAAAGTGTGTCTTGAGTAGTGGTATGTCTTGAGATGAAAATGTGGTGTGTAAATAGAGGCACCCGACATATAGGCATATAAGAAACACTAGATAGATATATAAAATAATGAACAATTAAACAGATATGTAGGATTAATGTAATCTTTCAAATTGTTATTATCATTGTTCCTCAAAGGATTAGAACTTGGGACTATTGTCCCAAAATTTCCAAAATTAAATTTGTAGCCCAAATCTCCATTTTAAATTGCAGATTAACAAGAGAACTATATTAAATATTAAAATTTAAGAATTTAATTATTATAATTAAAATATAAAAAATCAAAGTAAAATTTAAATGAAAAGTGTAATTTACACAGTTCTAATTTAACCATCATTTCAAATATATTTCAGTTAAATAACCAAAATCAATTTTTTATCAGAGATAAGTGCATATTGAGACATAAAATTTGTAGAGAAAGAAGAATAATCATTTTAGCGGCCTTGAGAGCATCTCCAACCATGCTCTATATCTTCAAATTTGAAACATCCTCTCTCTATTCTCAACTCCAATCCATCCTTTATATCCTTCTCCGTTTGGGAAGATGGATGTTTCATTCTTTAAATATAGAGGGAGTATGAAAAATGAAGGATGATCTCTATAACACTATTCATATTTTTTAAATACCAATTTTGTCCTTAAGCCTTTTTTCTTTTAAATTTATATACCAGTTATATCCTTTTGTATTTTTTTGTTATATGTTATAAAATGCAAATAACTTTTAATATGTACATTTAAGTTTTATAAATTTGGTATCATTAAAAATATTAAAATTATATCTTTAAAATGAGTCCAATATTAAATATATTTAACAAAAAATTAAAAATTAAATATGAGGGTTTGCATCCATTTCTTCATTAACATGCTTTGCATCCATTTCTTTTGTAGAAGCTCTGCAGTCATTTCCTTTGTTGGGTGAGGGTTTGGTTTTTCTATAAGAGGGGAAATTAATGGAGGGAAAATTGATAGTTTATTTTGGAGGAAAATATTTAGAGAAGAAAATGAAAAATTATGGTTAAAGTTTGAATGAATAGTGACATACTGTATATTTACTTTTTGGATAAAAAAAATTTATTTTCATCCTCTTGAGAGGATTGAGTTGGAGATGCTCTCAAAAAGATGCCAAAGAGGAAAGGCTAGGAACCCAGAAAACATGTTTGATTGGGAAATAATATCCTAGACTTCCTTAATATGGGTGTTTGGCAAAAGCTTTTTTGGGACCTTTTGGGTTAAAATCTATAAAAAGACAAAATAAGCTAAAACAGCCAATAAGATAAAATGTTACATCAAATCCATAATCATTTCATTTTTTCTTTCACGAACATCACATCCAACTACAAAAATGCAACTATCTTCCCAAACACAAAAATTTTAGCCTACTAAAATAGCCAAAAACTAAAATAGTCTGCTAAAATAGCAACTTCAAAACACCCCCATAATGTATTCCTAGCGGACAACACTTTTTTAAACAGAGGACCAGTTTTTATTTGAGTTGATTTGTCGGCAACATTTTTTAATTTTAATTTTTTTTTTGTGATAAATATATATTTTGTTTTTTTGTTTTTAGTTAAAAGTCTACAAAAGTAATATATATATATATATATATATAATGCTAGTCTAAAATGCAGATAAAATACAAAATAATGTTAAAAAAGTTTGGATAAAATTCACAAACATCTTTTAACATTTGATAAAAATACACAACCACCCTTGACATTTCAAATATACATGGAACCCTTTTACAGTTGGAAATTGTGTAAATCACACTATTAATTTTTAAATTTAAAATCACATACACTTTTGATATTTGACAAATAAAACACAAATGTCTCTTTGATACTTGGAAAAAATACATAAATATCATGACATTCTAATATATCAATGAGACCTCTTGACATCTGAAAGTCGTATCATTTGCACCCCGCCCCACCCCCACCCCAATCAACATTAAAAGGCCATCAAAGTTAACATTTTTAATAAAATTACTTTCTTACTTTTTAATAAATCTTTTTTCATACACTTCTCAGTGATTTATTGACTTAAGAAGAGCAATATGAGAATATCAAACATCATTTTGACTAACATAATCAAATATTGCAACTGTTAGGCTTCATTTGGGAAGTAGGTTGGCTTATTAGCTTTTTTGACTATTTTACCTTGGGGCTAAAAAGTTTGGTTTGGAAAGGACTTTTGACTTTTTTGATTTTTTTTGTGAGAGAATGAATGTAATGATTATGGGTTGAATATGATGTTTTGTCTTATTGGGCTAAAAAACCCATTTTGTTTTTAGGATTTTTGGTGAAAAGCCCCTCCCATTGGGCCTATTTTGTGTGAAGCCCACGGAATAAAACAATGGCCCCAAAAGCCCCTCAATTAAAAAAATAGCATGAACTGACTGAAATGCCCTTCTATATAAGTGGGGAAATATGAAACAATTGCACCGTTTCTCTTCCCTCACTCTGTTTCATCGATTGAAAACCCTCATCTCCTCTGAATATCATCATTCGAAAACCCTAGCATCGATTGAAACCCTTCTCTGAGCCTCATTACTCACGCTCTCTAGAGCTACTTCGTTACAATTTCGTCGATTGAAAGCCTAGCAACGTTATAGGTTCGTCACTTGCGCTCGAATCGAACTCCGCATTACGCTTTACTCTCTCTCTCGAACATACATTTTGCAGGTGATTTTTTTCCTCTTTTTGTTAGTTTTTCGATATTATGAAGTCTGTCTGGATTTGTTTTCATTTTGGGAGTGGTGTATGAGATTACGTTGGGTTAGTAGAATTTGGGATTTTTGGTTACACTAAGGATCATATGTTCTAAAATTTTTATCACTATCGTAAAATACTTTAAATTACTAAATCATGTGAGAATGTTAAGGTTTAAAAATTTTGAAAACTAATTTAGGTATTTCGTAATTACAGAGTAAAATTTTACTTTAACTCTAGCCTTTGCTCATTATGCTTTGATTTCTGTAGTGTTTTGGTATTGCAATTTCAATGTTTTGAAATTCACTTGCTTCATGAATTTTTCAAAGTAAAATTTTACTTACAATAAGAGTAAAATTTTACTTTAACTCTAGCCTTTGCTCATTACACTTTGATTTCTGTAGTGTTTTGGTCCTGCAATTTCAATGCTTTGAAATTCACTTGCTTCATGAATTTTTTCACAATAAAATTTTACTTCCAGTCAGAGTAAAATTTTACTTACAATGAGAGTAAAATTTTACTTATTACAGAGTAAAATTTTACTTTAACTCTAGCCTTTGCTCATTATGCTTTAAATTCTGTAGTGTTTTGGTCCTGCAATTTCAATGCTTTCAAATTCACTTGCTTCATGAATTTTTCAGAGTAAAATTTTACTTCCAACCAGAGTCAAATTTTACTTTCAATAAAAGTAAAGTTTTACTGCCAAACAAATTTAAACTTTACTGTCTCATTACAATGCTTATGCATTTTGTTTAGTGCTTATTTGTTTTGTCACTTTGTTGTTTAAAGTAAAATGTTACACTATTGATATAGGGAAACTTTTTAGTGTTGTAAAATGGTTATTACAAGAAGCAAATGTGGTGATGATGATGATGACGATTTTGAAGTTCCACCAATGGTTATACAAAAGAAGAAAGTCCCTAAAAAAAAGCAAAAGTAGTAAAGAAGTTCAATCCAATGTTAGTAATGATGAAGGCTGCAAAGAAAGCAATCTAATGCCTTCAACAACAAAACCTTCGAAGTTGAATATTGTACATGGAGTACGGGAGAGGGAAAACTATATGAAACAATATAGGTTAAATATTGTTTCATTGATAAACCTAATGCGAGACACAAGGTTCACTAAAAGACACATTACTGCCCTTGAAAGAACACCTTTTGGGATGTTGTTTAAATCTTTTTGGAAGAAAGATGATGTGGTGTTAAAGAAGTTCAAGAAAGTTGACGATAATGTCATGGATGTGATCAAATCTTATGACTTTCATGCAAAGGGATTTAAGCTTAGGGGGAAAACATGTGGCATACAGGACAGTGACGTTACTTTGATTTTTGGGATAAAATCGGGAACGAAAAAAGTAGATGTGTCATATGGAAAGAAACAAGAATCACATTTTGTGCAGAGAAGGTTTCGTAATATGTCAAGAATATCCGTAAATAGTTTGCGAGAGGCATTATGAGATGCATTGGAAGGCACAACGAGAGTTGATATTAAGGATGTTGCACGAATAATGTGCTCATTTGTTGTGGCAACTTTGCTATTACTAACAACTGGTCTAATAGTTGGATGGGCTTTTGTCGCCCTTGTAGAAGATATGAAAATGATGAATTTATATGCATGGTCGACTGCAGTTGCATCCACGTTGACTACTTCAATCCATTTTAGGAAGTTTTGAAAATGTAACTAGATGTGTACTTCTTCTTTTGGTAAGTAAATTGAACTACTTGAAATATTACGCAATCTATCTTTAGAGAATTAATTAATTTCTATTTTTTATTTTATAGTACTGGTTATGCGAGCATACTACCCTCATTCAACCTCAAGGAAAAAATTTGTATCCAAGGCTCCTTCGATGGGACTTGTCAACGTTGAGGAAAAAGCTAATGAAGAGGTCATTGCAAACACTAAAGCCCGAAGAGGTATCATTTTTCCAAACTCAGCCTTACTGGTTCACTTTGCTTAAAATTATACTTACATAATAAAATCTTACTCTTGAACAGAGTAAAAGTTTACTTACAATCAGAGTAAACTTTTACTTTGAAACATAGTAAAATTTTACTTACTCTTGAACAGAGTAAAAGTTTACTTACAATCAGAGTAAACTTTTACTTTGAAACAGAGTAAAAGTTTACTTTAAATCAGAGTAAAAGTTTACATACAGTCAGAGTAAAATTTTACTTACTCTTGAACAGAGTAAAAGTTTACTTTAAATCAGAGTAAACTTTTACTTACAATCAGAGTAAAATTTTACTTACTCTTGAACAGAGTAAAAGTTTACTTTAAATCAGAGTAAACTTTTACTTACTCTTGAACAGAGTAAAAGTTTACTTACAATCAGAGTAAAAGTTTACTCTAGTGGTTAAAGTTTGCTTCATTGCTGACTTCTTTTCTTTTTTTATTTTTCAAATGCAGGTAAATCACAATGAACTGAAGCCCATTTCCAGAGAAGAAATATAACTCATTTGCAATGATGATGAAGAAGATGCATTGGACATAGAGGAAAATTTGGAGACTGAAGAAGATGAAGATCATGTAACTGAAGCTTTAGCAGATGATCAACCTTTGAAGGACTTCATTGATCTTGGGAAATTAGAACGAGTTCAAAAAGAAAACAAAAGGCTAAAAAGTGAGAATATGGCATTGGTTGAAGAACTGAATAAAATGAGGGAGACAATGCAAAAAATACAAGAGGATCAAGAGGCAAAAAAAAAAAAAGAAATGATAGAAAAGATGAGCAACACAGAGAAAGAGATAGAGAAACTGAGAAAAGAGATTGAAGTACTCGAATCTGAAAATAAACAGTTGGTTGAACAGATTGAAGAAAATGCAGTTCATGCGGCTACCCAAGCTTTTGCTTTTAAAGAAATGCCACAAGTTAAAGGAGTAAAACAAGAGCAAAACTTTGGGATTCGAACTACATTGAAAGAAACACCTATAGTCATAGAGCCATTGCAAACATCCATGGTCAAGAAAATCAAAATCAAGGCGAGGAAGAAAAAAGAGATGTCTGATTTTGAATGTGAGCCAAGAAAGACAGAAAAAAAAGACCACAAAGCAAGCAATTGAAGTGATATCAAATAAAGTGATTTGTGTTGACAACTTGCCTAACTTGCCTCTAAGCCAACCAAAGCCAGTTGGAAGGGTTTTGTTTCCAGATAACGCTGCAATATGCAAATTGCTTGATGAGAATGATAAGTGTCTACTGAGCAAGATTTACAATTTAGAAACCACAGAATAAGACCATTTTAATTTTATCAAACAATAGATTTTTACTGTTATCAAACTGCAATGTGCTAATCAACATTTTTTTTTACCTTATGACTAGTACAATCATATGGTCCAGCACAAAAAATGGAGTATATGTTACATTGCATGATGTGGATGCAATTCTGAGAGATGGTGATACTGCAAATAATGTAAGTGACCATATAAGTTTCAATGACTAGTGTTCACTTCAATAACTAAATATAGTTCATTTTATTAACATATAGTTAATTGATTTTTGTTTTTGTAGGTCATCGACAGCTTTGTAGAAATGCTTCAAATTGAGCAACAAGCAAAGAAGTCAGAAAAGAATAAATCATTCTTTTCTCAAGCCTTTGTTGGGTAAGCCATCAATTTGTATTTAGTTTGAATTGATAAAATTTTACTGTGGTTTAGTGTAACATTGTACTGTATTTTGGAGTTAATTTTTACTATTTGGTTTGCCAAAGATTGACAACTCATACAGTGTGTCACCAACACAACTTGAGACATTGCACTCTTATATGATTAAATGCAGTCTTTAGTGAAATGGGGTTATGGAGAATTGAGAAATCATTTAATTGATAAAGTCCTTGAACAAGATTTGAGTGGATACAGATACCTTCATTTTTGCATGAATTCCAATGGGAACAAGAAGGAAGAACAACCCTACCACTGGACACTTCTTGTATTTGACACTGAATTTAATGAGTGAAGACATTACAATTCTTTAAGGCCAAGAGACAACAGAGAAGATCCTTACCTTAAGGATGCAAAAAAGATTGTAAGTGCTTTGCATCATATTAACAGTAATTTTTTACTGTGTCTTATTGTTGTATTTAATCGTGACCAAACAATTATGCAATGATGTTAGATAACATACGTGGAGAACAAGTTGGCCAACAAAACGAAGAGAGGTAGAAGAAAGTTTGCAAATTTGGTTTCGGTGAAAGATAGTCCACAACAACGCCCAACATCGTAAGTATTTCATGCTACTACTACATGCTTGAATTGGTATTTTTCAAATTTGACTAAATCTAACAAGATCTTGATTTTTTTTTTAACAGTGTTAATTGCGGAATTATTGTATGTTATATCATGCGCCAAATCATAAGAGATGAGCCTATTGCAAATTCTATGGAAGATGATGAAATCAACAATTTCCGAGCGTCAATAGTGCATCAATTTTTGAATGATTATCCAAAAGCATGGACTGAGGAAGAATTCAACCTCAAAAAAAAAAAAAAAAAAAGGGCTAGAGCTAAGACCTCAAGGATGACAATATGGACAACTTTTTGGGGAACTACTGTGAATGATGTATGTAATTTTGGATTTTGTAAATGAAAGAATGGTGAAAAAGTAATTGTAAGTGAAACAATACTAAAAGAGTATCAGATAGTACATGCTATGTCTATTGTTCTAGTAAATTTTACTATGGTTTGGTAATTAATACATTATTATAGTCGGATACTGTTTTGACTGGGAATGAACGTTGTTATGGATAGAATACAATGATATAGATTATACTTGTGTATCTTTGATGATATATGTAGTTGTGTTGTTAGATTATTTTTGTACAAAAATTGCATGATGATCATCAGGGAGAGTTTGTGTATTGTGGTAAATTTTGGTGCAGGTTGGAAATGTTTTTCTAGGTGACTAACATACTATCTGCAATAGAGGTTAATTTTACTCTGCATAAAAGCAAAATTTTACTTTACTCTGAAATATGAAATATGAGTAAATTATTACACTCTGAATCTGAAAGTAAAATTTTACTCTGCATAAAAGTAAAATTTTACTCTGTATAAAAGTAAAATTTTACTCTGAAAAAAGAGTAAAATGTTATACTCTGAATCTAAAAGTAAAATTTTACTCTGTATAAAAGTAAAATTTTACTCTGAAAAAGAGAAAAATGTTACACTCTGAATCTAAAAGTAAAATGTTACTTTGCATAAAAGTAAAATTTTACCCTCTATAAAAAAAAAAATTTACTCTGAAATAAGATAAAATTTTAATCTAAAAGTAACATTTTACTCTGAAATAAAGTAAAAATTTATTGTAAAATCACAGGCTCATTACACCCACAGAGAACCATTCAACAAGAAAGTAAAATTTTACTTTGAAAGGCAGTAAAGTTTTACTTTTATGTGAATGAAGGCAATGTTTTACTCTCGAAAAAGTAAAATTTTACTCTGCTGCAACAAAGTAAAAGTTTACTCTGAAATACCAAAAAATTTTACTTTGAAAACACAAGCTGAGCACAGCCATTTCAAACCTTCACACCTACTGAACAAACTCCATTATAAGTTCATTTACATGAAACTTATTCAACCACATTAAAAAAATATATTAAAATGTCAAACTCAACCACAAAGCAAATCAGAAACTTGAACAGACAACCATTCAAGAACATAGTAAAAATGTCTTTTATTGCAATGTCTACTTACAAATCTAGTCTAAAAGACTACTATTATTGCTATAGACTATTTATTGCAGAAGAACTGCATTATTTTCATACTTCTTTTACAAAATCAATAATGTCTTTCATGGCAATGTCTTCTTGCAAGTCTTCCTATTATGACCGTACTTCTCGCATCTACCACACTGTACTCGTCTTATCTTCTCACCCCTAGATGGAATCCTATTCTTCTTTGGCCTACCATGTAGCTTCTTACAAATTGAAGGAAGGACAACAAGATCATCCATAGCTACAAGAGATTTCTCAACAGTGGGTGTTGGATAAACGGACTCAGCATACCAAGCTTTGAACTTGCTAGTGTAATAAAATGGTTCTACATGTGCATACAAATCACATCCGCTCTTTTGTATAGCAGTCGCCGCGTGAGCACAAAGAAATCCATTCAATTGCCATTGGTAACATGAGCAAGTTCTATTCAAGAGGTCAACGTTAACCGATGGTCGGGATTGAACCTCAAAAACATGATCACTTGAACGACTAACCAACCAAGTTCTTCCACTTTTAAGAGCATTTACTAACGTTGAATCCATCTCCGAACAAAGAAAAGTATTCCATTTCTTAGCTTGTTCTCTCCTTCTCGACATCAAATCCATGATCTTTAACCTAATTGAATCAATCATCTTCGTAGTGGGCAAATGGCGAGCTTGACGGATCCATGAATTAAAAGACTCTGCCACATTCGAGTGCATTTCACCGTATTTTTGTCCTTTAAAATATGCATTAGTTCACTTGTCATAGGGCAAATTGGATAGAAACCCATAAACGATCCCTTTTTCCCTCATCTTGTAATTCTTTCAAGCACTGATTAAAACATCCCACTGTCGGAGCATAAGCACATGAAGAAAACAAAAAAAACTATTCTACTCCTGAAAGTATTGTTGAAACTTAGACCAGAGAACCTATCCCTCAAATTGGCCTTCAAGTGTTGGAGACAAAAATAGTGGTAAGCAGTAGGTAAAACCTTGGGTAAAGCCTCCAAAAGTCTAGCGTTCCGATCAGATATGAAGGTAATTGGTCTTTCATCCAACAATATATTCGACAAATGCATAAAAAAACATTCTCAACTGTCTGTAGTCTCCGTATCGACAATTGCCATTGCAAGAGGGAAAAAACATGAAAAATAACATTTTACAATTACTAAGTCTATTAAACGAAAAGGACAAATATAGTAGATTTTTACTCTGAATAATAGTAACATGTTGCTCTGAGAATAAGTAACTTGTTACTTTTAAATAAACTATAGGAATATCTACCTTGATCCCCATCCTTCGTTGTTGTTGTTAACAAGGTGCCCTTATATTTCCCTTTCAGAAAAGTTCCATCGATAAACAATAGAGGACGGCAATACCTAAACCCTTGAATGGAAGCATTAAATGCAACAAAAAACCCCTTGAACCGTCCACTTTGATGGTTATAGTCAAGACGCAAATAGCTACCAGGATTTGTGCTCATCATAATATCCATACACCATCGAATCTCATCATAAGACATAGAGAAATCTCTAAAAGTAGTAGTCCTAGCTTTCTCAACTCCCAACCAAGCGTGATTGTACGTAATGGTGAGCCCATATTGATCTGTAAATTGACGCACAACATCAATTGGACGAGTTTGGGGATTCCCACGAACTTCATTAACAATCAAACTTGCAACCAAATTTGAACTCATCCTTGAGTTTTTAGAAGTACGAACTGCAGCTCCACAAGTATGCTCATCATGTAGAGTCCTAATGTAGAAAAAATTATTAGCACTTTCTAGAGATGCATGTACTCACCATAAACAAGCTTTGGACTCCCGCATTGAACACACAGCAGTGACCCGACACTTCTCATTCTTCACATACACAAACTCAAATCCTATCTCAATGGCATATTTACATAATGCAGTCCGGAAATCCTTTGCACCTCCAATAAATCTTTGACCTACACGAGTAATTCCATTCACCCATCTACAAGACAACAAAGTCCTTTCTTCATGTTGACAAAACATAGGGAGTAAATCCATTTCATCATCAGTAATATTGGATCCACTAGCGTCCCCTGATTCTCTAACTCCATGTTTTTCATTTGAAATGCCCATTTCAGCAATAGTCACATCAACCCGGTCAACACCAAGGGGATAAACAAGCGACAACATATTCTGAAAATCAGAATCATCATCAATCATACATAGCGAATGTCTAGGTAAACAGTACGATAACAGTATGCAACCACTACTGTCAAACGTCTTCAGTTTCCAACTTAAGAAATTAGTTAAATCCTTCAACATGCAGTTTGACACAACTTTGAACACAATGGTACGATCACCATACTTGCATAACAACATAAGAGGTGGAACCATTTTACAAATCTGCAATCAATTAACAATAAAAATTTACTGTCAATCAAAGTAAAATTTTACCGTCACTATCAAAGTAAAATTTTACTATCACTATCAAAGTAAAATTTTACTGTCACTACAATTTGTGTTTAGTTTGAATTGATAAAATTTTACTGTGGTTTAGTATAACATTGTACTATATTTTAGAGTTAATTTTTACTATTTAGTTTGCCAAAGATTGACAACTCATACAGTGTATCACAAACACAACTTGAAACATGAATTTAAAAGTAAAATTTTACTTTGCATAAAAGTAAAATTTTATTCTGCATAAAAGTAAAATTTTACTTTGAATCTAAGAGCAAAATGTTACACCCTGAATTTAAAAGTAAAATTTTACTCTGTATAAAAATAAAATTTTACTCTGAAAAACGAGTAAAAAGTTACACTCTTAATCTAAAAGTAAAATTTCACTCTGTACAAAAGTAAAATTTTACTCTGAATATAAAAGTAAAATATTACTCTGCACAAAAGTACAAATTTTGCAAACAATGAACTTGTTTGGTGCAACTTTTTTGCTAGTTAAAAATTGATAACTAAAACACATAAGCGAAAAGAACATATCTCCCCTATCTTCTCAATAATCAAAATTTTATTGTCATTCTAATACCAAAGTAAAATTTTACTCTCATTCTCTGAAACAAAAGACAGAGCAATAGAACCAGAGTAAAATTTTACTCTGATTCTGGCAAACGAAATTAGATCTAACATAACAAAAATAAATCAAAAAAAAAAAAAACAAACAAACAAACAAAAACAAAAAAAATTAATCAACATATCTAATTGAGAAGAAAAACCTCTACAACTCGATCAACAGTCACAAATCTCAATGAAACTCTCGTTTAATTGAGAGTGTTGATCATCGGCCACCAAGTGAGAGATGTTCGGCTGCGAGATCATCTATTGTTGAACACGTGAGAGATGTTCGGCTGCGAGATCTTCAAATTTGGAGATCGTCTTCATCGATTTTGTTCCTGATTTCGTTCCTGCGAGATCTTTAGCTCATATTTCAAAATTTTCAAACGTATGATACCTATATATACAAGGGCAATATTGTGATTAAAAAAAAATAGAAATTATAAAATGTCCTTATTAAGGTAGGAATTTCCTACTCATGAGCTTTTTGAAAAAAAATTTGATTGAGTTATCCTTTACCCTAATAAAAAGGCCCAAAAAGGGGGTTTCACCAAAAATCCCTTTGTTTTTTTTAACTATTTTAGCAAAAAAAGTCACAAAACTCACTTCCCAAACATAGGCTAGGTCCGTGCGATTTTATTGATACAACTTTCAAATGTTAAAGAGTATGTGATAGATTTGAAATGTTAATTAAGTATTTCGTGTATTTTTATCAAATACTAAAAAGTACTCATGATTTTTAATTAAAATATTTTATTGAAAAAAATAGCATAAAAACTGTTGCCAAACAAGGGCAGTAGTAAGAATTCGATTAACCAAACTTGCATGACCGGCCGGAAAGCAAGATTTGCAAAATTGAATTGGCAATCTAGTTTTGTATGACAGACCGTGTAAGAGGGGCTAATTTGAGCCCACTAAATTATTTAGGCCCAATAGCCCAAGATTAGTGGGCCCGAATTTATCGCAAGTCCAAGAATCGGTGGGCCCAGATTTATCGCCATCAAACGAATTGAATCGCTCTAAGCCTCGAAAGGGTTCGGATCCACGAACCTAGAGACTTACTCAGGCCCGGACTCGAAAGGGTATTAAGCAAGCCTAGAGAGCCGAGGCACTCGGACTCGAAAGGGTTCGGATCCACGAACCTAGAGGTCCGAAACACTTGGCTTCGAACGGATTCAGACGTAATCTAGAAGTCGCTCCGTTAATGAGTCCCAGAACACTTGCGGGCTCGGAACTTTCCGGGATCTACGCACCAGAACCATGGGCGTAATGGAGTTCGAACAAAGGACCCGATCCCGAGGACGGTGAGTGGAGATAAATTCACTCTTCGGTTAAACTAGCCTATACCCGGGTCGAGGTGGCACGACCCCGAGGGGTCCATGAGACTCGGCAATATTTTTTGCGGCAGGACGTCCTCTGGGACTACCCCTGACCCTTTGGGATGATTGGGGATCATTGGTTAGGTGTGGCTAAGAAGAGGGGTTCGCCGAGGGATTGATCTCCTCTTCGGGGTTTTCTCATCCTCGGAGAAGTCACCTCCTCGGAGAGGTCACCTCCTCGGACAAGGTGGTTAGAGAGAATATCCCCCATGTGCCTTGCACATGGGCTCCATCCTACATCATGAGGTGCCTATAAATAGCACCCACCCATAGCTTTACAAGGGATGAATTTTGGAGATTTTTTAACTCTTGGGAAAGAACTAATTTCCCTTCTCCATTATCAACCTTGAGAGTGAAAGTAGGAGATCCATGGGAGAGCCTTGCCATTATTCTATTCTCTAGCCATTTTGCCTTCTTCTTCACCCAATCTCTTATCTCCATCATCTCCTTTGTTGTTGTGTTCCTAAGTTGAGATTATTGAAGAATCTAAGCCTCTCATCATATTCTAGAGAATTCGAAATTGTTCTTCAAGGATCTTCGAAGATCTTCGAATTTTCCAACTCTTTTCTTGAACCCTTTCCTACAGACCGTAAGCAAGATCTGCGAAATTGAATCGGCAATCCAGTTTTGGTCCAAGGGTATGAGCTTTCCCACCATGACCACATCAAATAAAGAACTAACAATGATATGAAAAATTAATTTAGAAAAAAAATAAAAATAAAAAGCATTCATTATTTTTTGTATAATTTTATCATATATATATATATATATATATATTTTGGTCTCACTACTGAGAATACAATTAAAACTACTACAAAACGAGTTGGAGGAAGAAGAAAAGCTTTCAAATTAGAAACAATTAAAGTATGGTATCCTCCAGAAAACCTAAACACAGGTCCTTTAAACAAAAACTCAAAACGAGCTACATCAAGAACAAATGAAATGCTTGCATATTTATATAAAATACTTGAAATCAATGATAGAAGAAAAAACCTATTCCTTCCTTTTGGGCTTGAAAAATTATTATATTTTAATAAATACATAAAATTATTTATATTTTGTGTATGCCATATGTGTTTGTATCCTTACTTCTTAGTCAATTAAAGCAATGATTCACAACATCCAACCTTTGTCCATTTACATTCATGTCTAAGACTTTGCCTTTAACTGAACTACATTACAATTATAATGCATATAATCTCATTTAGATTCTAGACCTAAATATATAATTGGCCAAGAAAACTAAAGTATGAAGAGAAACAAACATTGTATGGAGGCAAGGCATCAATGCATAACAAATAGCAAAGTAAACACACAGATCTTCAGCCTTGTTGAAGACAGATGACCTATTTAGTATCTCATGCAAAACGATTAGACAACGAACACAATCTCAGATAAAAGGTCGTCGACAAAAGAAGTTCATAAGAGCACCTAATAATATAGTTGTAACAACAGTTTAAAGACATTACATTTTATTGCTAACATGAAAAAGAAAAAAAGAAAAAGATACATAATTTATGAAAACTTAGACCACCATCTGAGAGGGTTGAGAACGCTGTTGGTTTAGCACAAATGGCACTACCACGCGCCACGAAATGTCTTCTACATTGCCGACTGGATTATTATGTGACACCACAGGAGCGCTCTGCATCAACTCAACAAGCACAAATGGCATTATCAGGCATTGAATGATTAATGCCCCCCGCTAGCCTGCTTAGGAAGCGGTCTTGGCCACGTTGGGAGCACAAATGGAATCACCACGCGCCAAGAAAGGTCCTCTAAAAGGCCTACTAGATTACAAGAAACTTCCAACTGTTTTGTTCGAATGTTATAAGCGACAATACAGGTTCTCTCCTTACATCTTAAATACACTATATCCAAATTAAATGGATGGTATGCCAACGGAAGGAAACAACAATCTAACAAAATGCCACATATGTGAGGATCAACCGACCAAATTTCACCACGCGTAGCTCGATGAACTAAATCCCACACCCCATTATCGTAATCTTTCATAACCCACATACTAAAACAGAAAGGCTCCGTGATATGAGGAGCAGCCTCAAAATACCTAAGCTTTCCTTGGCACTCTTCGCACAACCGATAAAGGCCTTCATACATATGTTCAGTTTCAAAATCTCTATAATTAGGCAAATAAATCAATCGACATTCCTCAACATTCTTGTAAGGATCAAAGGCAAGAATTCTATTTCTATAACAAAACCAATGCACAGCCCCATTATAAACAAAAGGGCAGCCCTTTTTGAGCAACCTAACAGGCTGAGAGCAAGACAGCCTATACGCATCCCATTCACCAGTCTCCGAAGAGTAGGTCTCAAAATTTAGATTCGATGACTCCCAAGAGTGCCACTGGAGTCGAACCACTTTGTAGCTAGTAATCAAATTGTTGTGATCGGATAGAGCAATGAAGCCCTCGTTGACAAATACACGGCGACGATGGCGAAGAGGAGTATTGGGTTTGGGTAAACAAACCCATTGTTTGGTTACAGGGTCAGATACATAGTAAAGCAAACGACTCTTTAAGGAGCAAAACAAAAGCAAGCCATTACTCGATGCTAAGATCTTGTACTGGTCATCCTGTTGGTATTCTCGGAAAGTAGAGAGAGACAGAACAGAGAAATTATGAGATGGGTAGACACGGGGAGAATCGGGAGAGAGGCGGTTGAGAATTTGGGGGAAATGGGATACGTAAACGTAGCGGTAGAGGAGTCGGAAGGGGGGTAAAGATGGGGAATTTAGTTTCCGAGACACATACAACCGGGAAAAAAAGGGATCGGAAATCCGAGAAAACCAGTTTTTGGATACACATTTGAACTTAAACAAGGATTTGAGAGGCAATCTCAAGAGAATTTCTTGGAGAATCCCATCAGAAAGGTGATCGAATTGGGAATTGGTGCTACTAACCTTATTCAGAGAAAGTGTTCGTTTGATGGAGCGGAAGAAGAGTGTAATCTGACGATCACCATTTTTTCCAGCGCCGGCGCCGCCGTCAGGGTTGGTGTTGCGGCCGCGGAGGGAGCAGGAGACGCGGGTGGGCATGGAGGCAAGTTGGGAGCAGAGAATGAAGAAGAGACAGAGAAAGAGAAATGGAAGAAGGTAGGGTCGGGGGTCCATTGTAAAGTAATGCTGAGTAGTAAATTGAAAGTGTGTATTTTGGGATGGCATTTTATTTTGAAAAATGCTTGGGATCACTAATTAGTGCTCCCTCTAATTAGGTGGCAGTGGGTCTCGTCATTAATAATGTGATGTTTTGATCTTGGAGTTGTGTTTTTTTTTTTTTTTTTACTTTTTTAATGCATTAGTGCTATTCGTGATGATGTTTTTAGTGGGATGAATCATTGTTGATTTATTTTACAGCAGTGCTGCATACCCAAGTGGGGGTCGCACCCCAGTGAGGTGTCGCACCCCCACTGGTTGAAACTTAAAAAAAAAAAAAAAAACAGTTTTTTTTTTAGCCAATAATGGAGTGCCACCTCACTGGCGGTCGACCCCCAGTGGGTGTATGAGGCATTTTTCTTTATTTTATAAGTATCTATATACAACACTGTAGTAGCTGTCCTAGGCGTACTTGTTCAGAGATTGACTGACAGGTGAATTTTCAAAACAACAATGATTCATCCCACTAAAAACATCACCACTAATAGCACTAATGCATTAAAAAAGTAAAAAAAAATATATATATATATATAATTCCAAGACCAAAATATCACATCATTAATGGCGGGACCTACTGCCACCTAATTAGTGGGAGCACTAAGCATTTTTCTTTTCAAAAATGCACTCTCAAACTTGTGTCACTTGGGATCCCATTATTTCAAAATGGTATAGATTAAGGGATTTTTATTGATAAGTCTAATTTAGAAGTGTTTTAATTCAAGAAGTTTATGAAGGAATTTTTTAACCCATTTAGTCCCATGTATGTATAGTTTTATTCCATAAAGTCCATTTTCTTGATTTACACTATTTTCTTGGACACTTATGCCCTTATATTTAATTTTGATACCCTTATAAATATTTTTTCAACGATTAGCAATTTAATGATGTAAACATTCATACTTTAAAATTCACATTTGTAGGAATGTAAATTGGACTGTGGGCGGCCCGAAATCCGCCCGCGAGCTAGGACGGGCCCGGCCCGTTGACAATGTGAATATTCACATTGACATGTTAAAATTCACATTAATAGGAGTGTAAAATTGGCCCCCGTCCCGTGGCGGCGCGAAACCCGCCCGCAGCCCATGGGCGGCCCGGGGCAGGCCCGGTCCGGCCCGTTGACAATGTGAATATTCACATTGAAATGTTAACATTCGCATTGATAAGAGTATAAAATTGGGCCGCGGCCCATGGGCGGCCAAAAGCCCGCCCGCAACCCGGGGCGGGCCCGGTCCGGCCCGTTGACAATGCGAATATTCACATTGACATGTTAACATTCACATTGATAGGAGTGTAAAATTAGCCCGCGCCTCGTAGCTACCTGAAACCCTCCCACAGCCCGTGGGCGGGCCCGGCCCGTGGGCGGGCCTTGCCCGACCTGTTGACAATGTGAATGTTTACATTGACATGTTAACATTCACATTGATAAGAGTATAAAACTAGACAGTAGCCCAGGGCGGGCCCGACTCGGCCCGGCCCGCCCGTTGACAATGTGAATATTCACATTGACATGTTAACATTCACATTAATAGTAGTGTAAAATTGGCCCCCGTCCCGTGGCGGCACGAAACCTGCCCGCGGCCCATGGGCGGCCCGAGGCGGGCCCGGTCCGGCCCGTTGACAATGTGAATATTCACATTGACATGTTAACATTCATATTGATAAGAGTATAAAATTGGCCCGCGGCCCATGGACGGCCAAAAGCCCGCCCGCGGCCTAGGGCGGGCCCGGCCCGGCCCGTTGACAATGTGAATATTTACATTGACATGTTAACATTCACATTGATAAGAGTGTAAAATTGGCCGGCAACCCGTGGGCGGCCCGAAGCCCGACTGCAGCCCGGGGCGGGCTTGGCCTGACCCGTGACATTGTTAATATTCACATTGACATGTTAACATGCACATTGATAGGAGTGTAAAATTAGCCCGCGCCCCGTGGCTGCCCGAAACCCGTCCACGGCCTGTGGGCTGCCCGGGGCGGGCCCGGCCCGGCCTGTTGACAATATGAATATTTACATTGACATGTTAACATTCACATTGATAAGAGTGTACAATTGGCCCATGACCCGTGGGCAGCCCGAAGCTCGACGTCGGGCTAGGGCGGGCCCGGCCCATTGGCAATGTGAATATTCACATTGACATGTTAACATTCACATTGATAGGAGTGTAAAATTGGCCGGCAGCCCGTGGACGGCCCGAAACCCGATCGCAGCCGAGGCGGGCTTGGCTCGACCTATGACAATATGAATATTCACATTAACATCTTAACATTAACATTGATAGGAGTGTAAAACTTGTCTGCTGCCCGAAGCTCCCCAGCGGCCCGAGATAGGCCCGGACCCAAACCCGGGCCACCTCGGGCCGCCCATGGGACGCGAGTCAATTTTACACTCTTATCAATGTGAATGTTAACATGTCAATGTGAATATTCACATTGTCAACAGGCCAGGCCAGGCCGGGCCCGCCTCGGGCCGCCCACGGGTCGTGGGCGTGTTTCGGGCAGCCACGGGGCACAGGCTAATGTTACACTCTTATGAATGTGAATGTTAACATGTCAATGTGAATATTCACGTTGTCAACGGGCCGGGCCCGCGTCGGCCCGAGGCCGGGCTTCGGGCTGTCCATAGGTCACGGGCTAATTTTATACTCTTATCAATATTAATGTTAAGATGTCAATGTGAATATTCACATTGGCAACGAGCCGGGCCGGGCCCGCCCTGGGCAGCGGGCTGGCTTCGGGCCGCCTACGGGCCACGGGCCAATTTTACACTCTTATCAATGTGAATGTTAATATGTCAATGTGAATATTCACATTGTCAACGGGCCGGACCGCGCTCGCCCCGGGCCGCCCATGGGACGCGAGTCAATTTTACACTCTTATCAATGTGAATGTTAATATGTCAATGTGAATATTCACATTGTCAACAGGCCGGGTCGGGCCCGCCCCGGCCCGCCCACGGGCCGTGGGCTAGTTTCGGGCAGCCACGAGGCGCGGACTAATTTTATACTCTTATCAATGTGAATGTTAACATGTCAATGTGAATATTTGCATTATCAACGGGTCGGGCCGGGCCCGCCCAGGGCAGTCCACGAGCCGCAGGCGGGTTTCGGGCCGGCCACAGGCCGCGGGCTAATTTTACACTCCTATCAATGTGAATGTTAACATGTCAATGTGAATATTCACATTGTCAACGGGCCGGACTGGACCCGGGCCCAGGCCCGGGCTTCGGGCTGCCCACGGGTCATGGGCCAATTTTACACTCTTGTCAATGTTAATGTTAATGTTAATATGTCAATGTGAATATTCATATTGTGAACGGGCCGGCCCGGGCCCGCCCCGGGCAACGGGCAGGTTTCGGGCCGCCCACGGGCCGCAGGCCAATTTTACACTCCTATCAATGTGAATGTTAACTTGTCAATGTGAATATTCATATTATCAACGAGCCGGGTCGGGCCTATTTTTTTGGCTTGTGAGCCGGCCCGGCCCGACTCGAATTTTTCCGGGCATCCACGAGGATCGACATGAGCCGGACCCCTACACATTAACGATATAAACATTTATATTAACGGTGTGAACATTCACATTAAGGGTATTTTGGTAATTATGTCACCCATAGGACTTATTGAAACATAAGAAAATAATGTGAACTAAATGGAACATAAGTAGATAAAAAGGGTATTTTGGTCCTCTTATCTCAAATTGGACATAATGGAATAGTCAAAAAGAATATAGGTTGGATGGAATAAAACTCTTAGAAAATGGATTTATCAAAAAAGCTCCCATAGATTAATCATCTATTTTTTTTATTTTTATTTTTTTTCTTGGATGGCAAGAGTTGTGTTTTATTTTCGAGGTTGGTAGCATTGTAACGTATTCTCTATAAATGAGGACGGTAAGAGTTGTGTTTTGTTTTTTTTGGGTTGGTAGCATTGTAACGTATCCTCTATATGTATTTTATGGTTAGAGATAATAAATGTGTTCACATATTAAGGGTTGTTTGAGATGTTTTAAATAAGTATATTTTTTAATTTTTTAATAATAAATGTGTTCACATATTAAGGGTTGTTTGAGGTATCTTAAATAAGTATATTTTTTAATTTTTTAGACTAAAAAATTGAGAAAAAAAATGATTATTTGGGTTAACTTTTTGTCCTTTTATGAAAAAAATATATATTAAAAAATTGTATAAATTAGTGTATAGGAGAAGATTAGTAGTGTGAGTTGTACGATCGTACTATCTGCTTAGATGAATTAATGCTAAGAAATGATTCGCTACTTTTTGGGCATTGCACTGGATGGTGCTGTTCGGCCTGTGAAGGCCATCACGGGTCTCGTTTTGACAATCTGAACTGTTCAATGTATAGAACTCGTCGAGTACTATATGGCTGTAAAAAATCACATTGATCGGATATTGATAGCTATTTTATCAAATTAGTTTTTTTTCAACCGTTAACTATAACACCATCTATTTTTTTATACAAAACTGATTTGATCATGTTGTTAGTGATACTTGATCAATGTAATTTTTAATAGACACATATTAATTGACGTGTTCTACACATTGAACGGTTCAGATTATCAAAAAGGGACCTGTGATGGCCCCCACAAGCCGAACAACAGTGTGTTAAAATTGCACCTCAACTGTGCAATTTTTCTTAAAAAATGCGGACACATTGCACTGAACTGGTCAGATTTGTCTTGTAATTTTGTGTGTAATATTAATTTTTTAATATTTTTTTTGGATAAATAGTAATAACTTTTTAACTTTTTGAATAACTTTTTGATTTTTTTTCTTTTTTTAGACACGCCAAACTTGCCTAAATCCAGCCATCTTTAATGTTTAGTGAAAGATAATTAGGATTTCCAAATTTATGTATAATAATAGATATGTGAGATATTGATTTTTGTAGTTAGTTTTTTGATTTTTTACTATTAAAAGTTTGTTTAGTTTTGTTTTTTTGACTTTTGCGTGAGAAAAAATAAAATAATTATAGTTTAAATGTGATATTTTATCTTATTAGTTTATTTAGTATATTTTATTTTTTGGGGTACTTTTTAAAATAAAAAATTCTTGTCAAACAACCCCTAAACTGTGGCTCTATTTGGGGAAGAAAAAAGTTGGACTTTTTTTACTAAGCCTCTGTTTGGGAAGTCCAAACTTGAGCTTTTTTGGCTATTTTAGCCACAAAAAATAAAATAAGTTTTTTAATTCAATAAGACAAAATATTACTTCCAATCCATAATTATTACATTATTTCTTTCACAAAAAAGCCAAAAAAAACTTAAAACCCTTCCCAAACCAAGTTTTTTAGCCCCAGGCTAAAATAATAAAAAAAAACCAAAAAACAGAAATGCCAACCCACTTTCCAAACGAAGGCTAAAATAGTCACAAAAAATAAAATAGACTTTTTAACCCAATAAGATAAGAGTGCTACTATTAGCACCTGTCAAAATTCTTTGGACCCCCCATTTTATAATTTTTTTTTTATTATACCCTAAAGTAAAATTACATTAAAAGACATTATTAAATGGAACACCCACCTATCAATAAGAACTAATACTCTATAATATTGGACACCTACCCCCACCCCCACCCCCCCACCCCCACCTCCAACTCCAACTCCAATTATACGTATTCCATGTTTGTAAACCCTAAACCTATTACTTTTCATAACCAACTAATATAAACCCTAAATCTATTATTTTTCTTAATCATCTTAAATCCTGAATGTGTCATCTTCATCGCCATCATCAACGCTATTAAACTTGAAAGTTTTGCTTCAAGTATAACGTATACTTCATCACTTATTTTACTGTGTAGAGCAATGGAGGACGAGGACAACAATTCTAGTGAGACCGGCGTTCCATTAACAAGTTTATATGTCTTGTATTAACATTCTCGGTTGTTTTCGGTCGTTCTTGTTTCGTTCGAGCTATTCGGTACTAGTTTGCTGACTGTTAGAATTATGTTCGGTAATACAGTACTGAACATAATCCTTTCGTTCAATACATAGGTTCCGAACATTAATGCAGATAGTCAGTTATGTAATTTTCTTTGTTAAACTAACTTAGAATGGAAAAGAGTGAATTGGAATGGATTTAAGTTTTGTATTTTGAATAGATTTAATTCATGTTATTTTAAGTTGTGAATTGGAATGGATTCAAATTACACAATGATGAACAAATTTTGTTCGAACATACAGTGCTGACAGGATCATTATTGTTTGACAAAACAGTTCTGAACAAAATACATTTTTTCGGCTACACAGTGGTGAACAAATGCAAAATCATCACTCGAATCTGCTAATCTCCTATCGAGATTCTTGAATTCAGGGCATTTAGATTAAAGCTTTAATCTGGTTCTTCTGGCTTGTCTTCAAAAACCCAGATGTAGAAACTGAAATTCTCAAAGAAATCAATGAGAAATCCGAAGCTCCGATCTACGAAGAAGTGAAAGACATAGTTTACACACAAGCGTCGCAGAGCGAGACCATGAGACTCTACCCACCCATCCCCATTGACAGAAAGCAAGCTTTAAAGAACGACGTGTTGCCAGATGGGACAATAGTGAAGAAGGGTATGAGAGTGAATTACCATCCTTACGCAATGGGAAGGTCGGGGGAACTGTACTAGACCAAAGCTCCAAACTCTTAAGATTGAGTGAGTCAGGGAAGGAGAGAAATGAAAAATTAGGTGGGTGTGCATTTCATTGTGAAAATATTATGAATATGGGTAGATTTGGTAATAAGTGGGGTGTCCAAAAAAATATTATTAAAATTTAGGGTTTAGGGTTGGAGTCCAAAGAAATGGGGGGTCCAAAGAATTTTGGTAAGTGCTAATAGCAGCACTCTAAGAAAAAATATTACGTTCAACCCATAATCATTATATTTTTTCTCTCACAAAAAAGTCAAAAATCCTTTCCAAACAGTTTTTTAGCCTCCAGTTAAAAATAGCCAAAAAAGTTAAAGAACTAAAAAGCCAATCCACTTTCCAAACAAACCCAAAATATGGGATTTGCAAATGAAATGAATTTGAATTAAGGGTGAATTATACTAATAGTCCCTATAGTTTGGGACTTGTGTCACTTTGGTCCCTGACTTTTCGATTGTGACACATTGATCCTGAATTTTTAATCTTGTTCCAAATAAGGACAATTGAAGATATCATTAGATTTTTCAAGGGTAAAATCATCAATTTGATAAAATATAAACTAATTTGACAAAAATAAATGTCAAACAAATATTTTTAAATTTTTAAAAATTATTTCTACCCACTAAAAATAAAATTATGTAAAATTGATAAATCTTTTTGACAATTAGTTATTTTTTTAACTAAATTAATTTTTATTATGTGTTTGAATGATGATCATGTAAAATTAATTTTTAAAAATTAATCATGTAATTTTTATTAATTTTTTTTTATCAATTTTATATAATTTTATCATTGGTGGATAAAAATAATTTTTTAAAAATTAAAAATATTTGTTTGACATTTATTTTTGTCAAATTAGTTTATATTTTATTAAATTGACGATTTTGCTCTTGAAATTAAAAAATGGTACCTTCAATTGTTCTTATTTGTAACAAGATTCAAAATTCATGGTCAAATGTGTCAAAATTAAAAAATCAAGAATCAAAGTGACACGAGTCTCAAACTATAGGGACTGTCAGTATAATTTGTCCTTGAGTTAATTATGAAAAGTGAAAAAATCCACCCAAAAAAAAAAAGAAAAAAAGAGGGGAGTATAGGGAATCTGCGGACCTAGTTTTACAGCTCTACTGTATTACTTTTTTTATTTTATTTTAAGTAGTTGTTTGGCATGTGCTAAAATAGCATGTGCTATTTTAGCACATTATTTTTTTGGGGTCACAATCATCTTATTTGAGTCGTATCACCTCTCTACCACACCACTTCAAACCCAACCCATATTTCACGTTTTTCTCGTAAAAAGTCAAAAAATATACTAATCTAATACTTCCCAAACAACCCCTAAATATTCAAAATAGTGTTGAAACAAACTTTCTTCTTAAATTTAAAGATAAATTACAAACACACTCTTGAGTTTTGCTTAAAATACGAATTATTTTTTATAGTTTGAAAAATTACAAATATTTTTTCATCAAATTTTTTATTTAACATAATTAATTGAAAAAGTAAAATTTCTAACTATTCACATATACAATAATAAAATTACCTGAATTATTAATTGAAATAAATTTTTAATATTATTACAAATTGTTAATTAACTCGATGATTTATTAATAAAAGAACTTATTTGTTATGAAATTAGAAACCTTAGGGGGGATAATATAATTTCTAGAACTACAAGGATAATTTGTAATTTAAATAAATCTCAAGAGGAGTGTTTGTAATTTATTCTAAATTTAAAGAAGTGAGATTGATAATCATTTATATATTTATATACATTTTTTATAAAGGCAACGAACGGGAAGTTTAGACGGTTATAATATTATACGGTAAATAAAAAGTTCTAATAGTTACAATAAGTTGAAAAATAGTCTGTAGCTCGAATATATCGGGCACGAATGGCTCGAAAAGTTTCTCTCTCTAGTTCACTTTCACCTCTCTCTCACTCTCGCCTCATCTCTCTCACCTCACTTGCCTCATCCCTCTCATTCATTCTCGCCTCTCTCTTCTCTCTATCTCTTTCCTTAACAGTTCAATTTTTTTTTTCTCATTTTTTATCTGTGAAACGAAACAGAGTGAGGGAGGAAAAAAGAGAGAGAAGAGAGAAGAAAGAGAGAGGAAGGGAGAAAAGGAGCCGATCTTCCTCTTCCACTCCGCCGCCGTCGCCTCTTCCTCATCCATTCCGTCGCCACCGTGTGTGTGCGTGTGTGTTTCATCGATTTGGCTTCCAAATCTGTTTTTGATTTTCCAGATCTGTGTGTATGTGTGTGTGTGGGTTTGATGATGATTTGTTGGTTATTGATGATGATGATGCTGTGTTGATGATGATGATGTTGTGTTGCTGTGTTGATATCTTCTTCTTCTTCTTTCTTTTTCTTCTTCTTCTTTCTTCTTTTCTGTTTTCTTCTCTTCTGTGAGTCGGAAAGGATGAAGAAAAAAAAAAAAGAAGCCAAAATGACGTCGTTTTGGAATTTCGAGATACTCGAGCCAAATTCGAGCTACCTAATGGGATGCATGTTTATTTGATAAACAAGGTTAAATGAGTTGGTTGGATTTAATAACATGTTAAATAAAGAAAATTGATAAACCGTTTAGTAGTTGTGGAAGGATGGTGGTGGAGTGATAGCGATAGTAATGGTGGTGAAAGTGGAGGGAGTGGTGATAGCAGTAGATAGATAGTGATGATGGTAGGGTTCAAGTAGAAGACTCTTATCATTTTGAATGTCATATAATATTTAACAAATATTTTATTTTATTTTTACTTATTTAAATTGTACAAGTATCATGTATATCCATTGTTAAGTGTATTTGTTTAGAAGTCTTGCCACATTTACTGATAAGTGGATTAGTAACGTAATCCCTATAGGGCATGTTTGATTGGCTCGATTAGAGTATGAGATTGAGATTATTAATCCGTGGGCCCAATTATCCTAGGTTTGTTTTAACATTTTGGTTTAGGATTATTAATTCAATGGATAATTAATCCAACAAATTTGTAGGATTATTAGTAATGGGGTAGGGGTGGGATCATTAATCCAATGGATAATTTATCTTATTAATCCAATTGGATAGTGAATATCACACTAATTTAATAAGATTATTAATACTTCACTATTAATCTTGTAAATCAAACATGTCCATAATATATTTTTATAATTATAGACAATAATTGTGTTCACATTATTAAATCTAGCCATCTTTAATGTTTAGTGAAAAAGTCAAAATATATATATATATATATAGGGAATTTGTAAGACCTGGTTTTATGGCTCTACCTTTTTACGTTTATTTATTATTTTATTTTTAATATTCAAAATAGTATTGAAACAAACTTTCTTGAATTTATAGAAGCAAGATTGTTAATCATCTATTTATTTTTTATAGAGGTGGTGAACAGGAAGTTTGGATAGTTATAATAAGTTATGGTGAATGAGAAGTTTTGAGAGTTAAAATAAGTTATGCATGGTTGGATAGCGGAAACTGACAAACCATTTAGTGGTCGTGGAAGGGTGATAGTAGTGGAGCTGTTACAACCTAAACTCGGTATACGGAGATTTGGTGTCACAACAAGATAATAACTGGATTATTCAGGATGTTACAGGAGTGATAGCAACAGTAATAGTGATGGAAGTGGAGGTAGTGGTGGTAGCTATAGATGGGTAGTAATGGTGGTGAGGTTAAAGTATAGGTTAAAGTATAAGATTCTTATCACTTGAGTGACACATAATATTTAATAAATACTTTATTTTATTTTTATTTATTTGAATTATACAAGTATTACGTGTGTCAAAAAGTCTTGCCAAATTTATTGACAAGTGGATTTAGTAATGTAATCTCAGTATGTATTTTTATGGTTAGAGATAATAATTGTGTTCACATTATTAAATCTATCCATCTTTAATGCCTAATGGAAAAGCAAAAAAAAAAAAAAAAATAAATAAGTTTATGTGTGCAAAAATAAACATAGGTACAATCCTCTCATAAAGGGTGAGATCCACATGTGGAACCCACCTCTTGTAAAAGGATTGTGTCTCATTTTGTGTTTAGTTTCCATGTTCCTAGTATTACTGGAAAAAAAATATATATATATATATATATATATGAAGAATCTGTAGGAACTACCCTTAAAGTTTTTTTTAAATATTTAAAATAAAATGAATAATGTTGAAACAAACTTTATTCTTAAATCTATAGAAGTGAGATTGCTAATCATTTACATATTTTTTTTAAAGAGGCGGCAGATGGGAAGTTTGGATGGTTAAAATTAGTTATTATGCAGGAACTGAGAAGTTTTGATGGTTAAAATAAGTTATGTATACTTATTTAATAGTCTAAGTGAGTTGATTGAATTGAATAACATATCAAATAAATGAAATTGACAAACCGTTTACTGGTTGTGGAGGGATGATTGCGACAATAGGGGTGGTGGAGGTGGAGGTAGATGGGTAGTGATGGTGGTGGGATTTAGGTAGAAAACTTATATCACGACATACAATATTTGATAAATGCTTATTTGAATTGCACACGTATAACTTGTGCTAACCACTAATTTTCATTGAGTTTATTATATATAACCTATTTAAACTTTTGTATGAATTTAAGTAACTTTAAATGAGTTTAATTGGACGGATTGAATATTAGGTTAAGTTAGCCACCTCTTTCGAGTTGAGGTAGTCACCTCTAACTTTTACTTAACTCAAAATATTATCTGAACTAATTTTTATTGTTTCATTTTTCTGAAATATTTATACTCAAACAAAAAAAAATTGAAATCACATTTTATTGTAATTTAAGAATAAATTTTATTTTTACACTATTTAGTTAAGGAAAAAGATATCGTACAAGTTAAAAGCCCTTATTTAATTTTGAATGAAATATATATATATATATATATATATAATAAGTTAAAGGTGTTGATTTTACCTTCCCATTAAAAAGACAAAGTTTACTAGTTAGGTTAGGTCCCTCAACATGGCTCCATACTTTGAATAAATATATTTATAAAAAAAAAAAAAATTTGAATAAATTGTATACATAATCATAATAGGTTCTCTTAAAATTTTAATTTATTTAATATTTCATTACATGTTTATATTTTAATTTATTTAACATTTTATACCATATTCATCAGCTTATGAAAGAAATGATATCATACTAAAGATAGTTGTGACATACTTTTGTGTTGCTGCAAATAAATTTATGCGACAATTATCTCTCTGTCGAAAAAAATAAAGAAAAAGAGAGAGAAAAAAACAACTGTTATACTAATTTTTGTAGCATCGCTAAACAGGTTTTTTCACAACTGATCATATTAAAGATAGGTGTGACAATAATTTTTTATGCAACTTCTGTTGCAAAAAGTAAAAAAATAAAAAAATAACAAGAAGAAGAAGAAGAACATTTAAAAAAGAAAAAAGAAAAAACAAATGCTATAATATTTTTAGTGGCATTTGCAAACAGTTTTTTGAAACGATGCTTGGTGGCATTTTCCACACAATGCCGGTAAATATCTAAGAAATTAAAACAATAAAATATGTATATCTGTTTCTCTTGCAACAATAATACATTAAAACTTGCCCTTATGATCAATCACAAAATAATGTTGATATAATCACTTTACATTCAACATTCAACACACGAAAATAAAATGTTCAAATAACTGTCAAGTCAACCAATCTACTCTTTAGCTCCAAGGCTTAAAAAAAAGAAGGCGGCGGGGGGTGGGGGGTTGGAATTGGAGAAAATGAGATTATAAATTCTGAGATGCAGTTCAGGTTAAAAAAAAAAAAAAATCTTGAAGCAGCATCTTTTCGTTTCTTTGATTGGATCTTCTTCATGTAGAATTCAAGCTTGAATTCCCTCCAATATATGCCTGTTTAAGCAATTTGGGTCCTCATTCATTAAAAGAAACCACAACTGTAAAGAGTTTTAAAGTACCTAGTCATCACGGCAACAATAAAATCAAGCAATCATGATATACCCATAAGGATCTTCAATAACAATGAACCAACTAACAAAAATTACCTTTGAATAGTCTCTAGATCTCTGTATGTATGCCCTTACAGAAAGTACACAATAGTGCAAACAAATGTGCTCATCATAAACTCCTTGGATTTTCAAAATATTATCCTACATATGAGAAATAAAATGGATGTCAACCCTAATGCAAAAAAATACCCTCAAAAGTGCGAATATATAAATGGGTTGCAAAATTAACAGCTTCTTAAAGCAAGTGTACAAGCTCAGCTTGAAAGAATCAGTCCCTAGAAGAAGAAAATGCAATGGTTCATAATATGCCACTCAAAATACTAATACGTCAAGGACAAATTTCTGATGCAACATGCAATAGAAATAAAAAATATTTGATGCAACCATACAAGTGTGATGACACAGTCCTTTAAATATTATACAATTTGATTTCATGGCTTCACCTGCTGCAATGGATGATATGTGACTAGCGGCAGAACTTTGCATTCTCACATGCAAGGCATATCTTCAGATTATTATTACCTACCAAAAAAAGGCATATCGTCACATGTGATCAAACTGAAATTATGTAATAAGAAATAATGAATATGGTGATACATAGGACTGTATTAGTGGAGAACTAGAGTCCATATTAGATAATGATGGTGATGAATTAATGGAGAGGTTCATGAGTTCTTTTCCCCCTCTTAAACAAAACCAATTAAGCTAGAGAAAATAAAGAAAATGAGGTGATAGAGCTGTGCGCTCATCCACAGCTAATGTCAAGATAATGATGGTGGCACCTTCATGGGAGTGCCTTAAAGCATGGGTCATAGCTAGTATCACTACATTAGTTGTAGGTAGGTAGCACAAGAGTAGTACTAATATATTTTCAATCTCTCATTCCTTGGCAGTGCTTTAAGTAGGAAAAAGCATTAGTCCCATAAGACAAGTGTAGTATTTTAATTTAACCACTGGTTCAATAGTTAAATTCGACCTACTAATCTTGAGATTGTGGGTTTGAACCTAAGAACCACCACTTTGTGCGAATTATGCCAAAGGAAAGGTTAGGTTTGTACCCAATCTATCTCCTCCCGGACCCCCTTCAAATGGGACTGAACAGGGTGTAATTCTTTTTTCATTATTATTTATCATATTCCATATCCCATATACTGTATGTAAGTTGGTGCATTGTTGTGGAGGAATTAACTAGATCTTTTTGAAAATGAACAATTAATGTACAATATTGATTGAGAAAGTCATTTAATGCAATTACAATTCTAGAAATCTAATAAAAAAATCTCTTTCCCCAAACTCAAATGAGGAATTTTGACATATTTTTGTTTCTTATGGTCTTCCGACACACCATAAGAGGAACACTCAAACCCTAAATGCTGTAAAGCCTTCCAAAAAGAGTTTGATGCAACAATTCAAGTGTAATAATACTGTCATTCAAATATTACATAACCTGATTTCATGGCCTCACCTGCAATGGATGACGTGTAACTAGCTGCAGAACTTTGCATTTTCACAGGCAAGGCATATCTTCAGTTTATTATTACCTACCAAAAAAAGGCATTCGTCAGATGAATTGCACTGAAATTATGTAACAAGAAATAAATGAATATGGTGATAGAACTGTATTAGTGAGGACTAGAGTCTACATTGGACAATGATGGTGATGAATTACATGGAGGGTTCAAAAGTTTTTTTCCCCTCTTAAACAAAACCAATTAAGCTAGAGAAAATAAAGTGAATTGAGATGATAGAGCTGCATTCATCCACAGCTAATTTCAAGATAACTAGATAATAATGGTGGCACTGACAACCTTCATGGGAGTGCGTTAAAAGCATGGTTTAGTATCGCTACGGTAGTTGTAGGTTGGTAGCACTGGAGTACGACTAATATATATTTACTCTCTCATTCCTTTGCAGTGTTTTAAATAGGAAAATGCATCCCTTAAGATAAGCGTAGTATTTTCATTTAACCACTAGTTCAATAGTTAAAACTCAACCTACTAATCTTGATATTGTGGATTCGAACCTAAGAACAACCACTTCGTGCAAATTATGTCAAAGGTTAGGTTTGTACCCAATCTACCCCCTCCTAGAATATTGATTACTTTATCCAGCACCCATCCTTAATTCACAATTTTCTCAAAACATGCCCAAAACTATTTTGTATTTGATGTGCCTAATTCCCCGGCTTTCCAAGCTTTTCTTTGAACACAATTGATCCATTTTTCTGTTAGTTTGTTGAATCATCTTC
This sequence comes from Camellia sinensis, assembly GCF_055761805.1. Taxonomy (NCBI): domain Eukaryota; kingdom Viridiplantae; phylum Streptophyta; class Magnoliopsida; order Ericales; family Theaceae; genus Camellia; species Camellia sinensis. The sequence continues at coordinate 242,978,991 of NC_138961.1, read as the reverse complement.
TTCGTTGCAACATGGTTAACATCCATCTTTTTAAAAAATTGTTTGCCTCTTTCTGCTCATTCATCCATTTTCATGATTGTGGAAAACTTCTTCCCAAGGTCTGTTGCCCTTTTCATATAATGGGTGGTTGGTCCCATTCTTTGTTTCAACTCCCAGGTGTCCTTTGACAAATCCGTTATCAATTTTCCAGTTGTTGCTATTGATTTTTCTATTTCTGCCATCTTTTGATGATGACCAATGATTTTTTCTAGGTATCCTTTGATATATCCTCTTTCATTTTGTGAGTTGTTGCTTCTGTCGTCTTTTAGCGATACCAATCGTTTCATCATGGCAAACACACACACCTACTTTTCCTTTTTTCAGGCATTTACCTGGTTTCATTCTTTTGTTTTTGGTGACGCACTTGTTAGCTTCTTGATTCTCTTCTCTCCTTTCCAGACCCTTGGTTAGCATTTTCTAGCTACCAAAATTTATCTTCAATTTTGTATCATGGAAAATTTTGAAAGACTCACTTTGGTTTTGATAGCAAATTTGTTGGGGGCAGTAGAAGCCTAATATTAAAAACTGTACTAATAATGGGCATGCATGTCTATGCAAGGAGATATACGACTGTAGTAGCCATACAGAGCTCCTTCAACATGTATTTAGAACGCAAACAGAATATTTCTATTTTATTAATCTCCTTCCTTTTACTTCACTTAAAAATAATCATCCTACCATATCCTTTTTATAGGACTACATAGAAACTCGAGTTTCATAAATCACAAGCCTCTAGAAACCATTTTCTATTCTTATGCAACCTATTAAACATATTCATGTATTTTCTTAAAATGAATGTACAACCCAACATAAATTTCTAGAAAATTGTGGGTTACTTTTTCCAGAAAGTAAATCATGAAACATGTGATTAAGACCCTAAGTCACCAAAAGGTGTTCGCGGTGCAGGTGCAGGAGCTTGAGAGCATCTTTTATGAAAATACCTCCAGAGCGGGAGAGGCTCTAGAGTGTGTACATACATATATATTTTAATATATCATACACATTAATATATTGTAGTAATAAATGAAAAGGTTGACATGTGGTTAACACATACATAGTGGTATAGTGGTTTGTCGTTTCTAGTTTCATATTTGAAGTTGTCAGATCGATTCTTCTAGTTACTAACATTTTGTCCTTTTAGCACATAAAACGATTTGTACGGGTGGGCCAGTGCAGAATAGGCACAGCACAGCCACCACGTGGCCACTAATTATTGGTGAATAGGGAATTTGGTGTAGATTCACGAATTTGACAGCCACAATTTGTGGATTTGCCCATTTTCTTCATCAATCCGCCAATCCGCGCTACGGTGAGCAATCCGGCCACCCTACCATGCAGATTAGGTGACTTAGTTAAAAGCTATTTAAATAGTAAATATATTGGTCTGCCTTTCATCTTGTATTAATTATGTTTAAAGGGCACCTTCGGGATCTACTCATAAAAATGGTAAAACCTGTCTAGTCTATGTATTATTGTTGAAATTCAATTGAAACCATCACAAAATGAAAAAAACTCTTCTTGATCGCCATTAAAAAGTTGTAATGGCACCTAATATTGTCCATTTTTTTGTACACACTTTCCTCCTCTTCATGACAGACACAATCTCAGGTAACATGTCCTCGACAAAGGAAGTTCATAAGAGTAACTGATAAAACAGATGTAACAACAGTTTATAGGCAGTACAATTTATTGATAACATGAAGAAAAAAAAACAAAGAACAAGATACATAATTTAGGAAAACTTAATCACCATCGGAGAGGGTTGAGAATGTTGTCAGTCAAGTGAACGAGCACAGATGGCATTACCACGCGCCCAGAAACATCTTCTACAATGCCGATTGGATTATTATGTGACCATATAGGATCGCTCTGCAGCTCAAGTCAACATGTACTACTGGCATTACTAGACCTTGAACGCTTCACACCCCTCCTAACATGTTTAGGAAGCGGTGTCGGCCACATTGGGAGCACAAATGGAATCACCACGCGCCAAGAAAGGTTTTCATCAATGCCAACTGGATTACAAGAAACTTCCAACCGTTTTGTTTTAATGTTATAAGCGACAATACAAGATCTCTCCTCACATCTTAAATACACGATATCCAAATTAAATGGATGGTATGCTAATGGAATGAAATGAACATGAAATAAATAGCTACTTATTTGAGGATCATCCGACCAAATTTCATCATGTGTAGCTCGATGCACTAAATTCCACTCCCCCTTTTTATAATCTCTCATAATCCACATACTAAAACAGATATCCTCCGTGATATCAGGAGCTGCCTCAAAATACCTAAGCATCCCTTGGCACTCCTCGCACAAACGGTAAGATCCATCATATTTATTTTCGCTTTCAATGTCTCTATAATTGGGCAAATCGATCAGTCTACATTCCTCAAAATTGTAAGGATCAAAGGCTACAATTCGATGTCCATAGGCAAACCAATGCATTACCCCATTAAAAACAAAAGGGCCACCACGTTTGAACAACTTAAACGGTTGAGGGAAAGAGAGCCTATAGCAACCCCATTTACGGGTCTCCGAAGAGAAGACCTCGAAATTGAGATAAACAGACTCTACAGGGTGCCATTCAACACGAACCACCTTGTAGCTAGTGACCATATTATCCTGATTAGCGAAAGCAATCAAGCCCTCGCCGATAAAAAAGGGGTGCAGATTTAGACCACCGTCTGGGGGTTTGGGTAAAGTAACCCATTGTGTGGTTACAGGGTCACACATATAGTAAGTTAAAGGAGCTACCAAGCAAGACAGAAGCAAGCCTTTGCTCGTTGCCAAGATCTTAAACAGTTTCCTGCGTTGTAGGTGTTCTTGGTGAGTAGACAGAAACAACACAGAGAAATTCTCAGATGGGTACACATCAGGCGATTCGGGATCCAGACGCTCGAGAATTTGCCGAAAATGCGATACGTACACGTACCTATAAAGGATTCTGAAATTGATTTTCCGAGAAACATACAATTGAGAAAACGAGGGTTCGGAAATTCGAGAGAGCCAGTTTGGGGACACAGCTTTGAACCTAAAGACCCATTTGACGGGCAATCTGAGAACAATTTCTTGGATAAGCGAATCGTGAAGGTGAGGTAAACCTAATTGGGAGTGATCGACATCAACAACTTGCTCATCAGATTGGGGATTTCTGCTACTAACCTTTATCGGAGAAGGTGGTCGGCAGGGTGTAAGCTCACGACAAAAGTCGCCACTAGTTCCGTCGTCGCGGCTACTGTCGCCACCGTTGCTTCCACAGCTGCTTTGGGGGCTCTGCATGGTTGCAATTGGCACCAGAGGGAGAGAATGGAGAAGAACTCTCTCCCGATCTCTCTCTGTGTCTCTCGGAGGAGAGTAAAGTAAAGGCAGTGGCTTGTAATTGTGTTGTTGGGGCCAGTGGCCGAGAAAGTGATTGATTGCAAGTGGCTGTCGGTAGCGTAGCTGTGACATACGCCTAATCAGATGTCTTGCCAGATTTACTGACAGGTGGATTTGTATGGTACATATGTGCATAAATTACATATACTTGATTTAATAAAATTACAGATATTTATGAAGTTTGAAAAATTATAGATATTTTTGAAGGTATTATTTACATAATAAATTAAGAGGTAAATTGTTATAAAAATATAAATCTTATAGGACAATTTATTATGAAAATATAAACTTCAAAGAAGTATTTGTAATTTTCAAAACCTCAAAGAATATCTGTAATTTAATTAAATCTTGAGAGAGATAAATGTAATTTGAGTATTTATTCATGAGTTATGGCAAGACCCTAAATAAATTATGAAATTATTTATCAAATCTCTGAAATAGATATAAGATGGATACATATGTAATTTGTATAAGTGTCATATCCATGTAAAATTTGATAAAAAATTTAATAATTTATTTAGATTTCTTGACATTTTATTTTATTTTATTTTATTTTATTTTTTTATTTTATTTTATTTTTTGCGCTCACACTATCAAATCAACTAGCATTCATTAATGAGTATTTAGAGATTGTTTGAGTAAATTAAAATAAGTATATTTTTAGATTTTTTTTTTTGTTTTTTAAAGTTATATTTTTTTTATATATTTTTTAATAAAAAAATTAAAAATATATTTATTTATATCATAGCAACGACAACTACCCCACCAAAAAAAATTAAAAAAAAAAATTCAAATATTCTATTAAAATTTTTATTCAACATTGTAAATCTCACGCGAGCATTTAGTTAATTAAGAGTAATGTTAGATATTTTAAAAAATTTATCAAAATTTTTACGAAATGTCTCACATGAATATGATATTCACATCACATGGAACTTATATGGTGTAGATCTCACATTTGGTAAATTTTTTAAAACTTCTAACATTTTCCTTTGGTTAAATGTTTTATAATATCTTTTTGTATTTTTAACATTGCTCCAAAAAAAAAATTACTTAATTTTACAGCTCTTTGAGAAGTTTTAAACAAATTCTATCTTCAAATTATCAAAAAAAAAAAAAAACAAAACAACACAACACAAAACAAAACAAAAAAAAAAAAAAACAAAGTAATGACTAATTGTGTTTTTATGTTGATAACTCAGTATTTAACTACATAGAACAATTAATTCGGAATATCAAATTCATCGCCCATTAGTGAGGGGATTCAATTAAAATTAAGGTAAAGTATCTTCTCAAAAGTGTTTTTTTTATAAATGGGTGTACTCATAGCATTATTTGAATTAATTTATAGTGTTATTTTTTTTCAAGTGTTTATAAGGGAATTTTTAATCTTGTTTTTTTCAAGTGTTTATAGAGGCAATCCCTATCCAGTATTAATTATTAATTAATTTTAAATTACACATATTTGGTCCCTCTAATTTTTCAAAAATTAAATTGTTAATAAAAGTTAATATATCTACGAAATATAGGATTCAAAGTAAAAAAGTTAGTAATTTGAATAAAATATTTAAAATATATATAGTTTCTCACCGCTAGTGTCTATAGAATATCTTACGATTGCTATCTTTTTATAACTCAATATGAATATAAAAGAACATGTTTATTTATTTATGTTTTTCATATTATTTTTCATATTTTATGTAGTAAAAATTGATATTATAAATGATATTTTTTTAAAAAAATTTCTATTCACCTACTCTATGTTGAAATTTTAAGTCTGTTCCTATTTTTATCATTGATTTGTAATTATTTTTTAGAACGTACACTAAATTAAAAATGTTCCTAACTTATATGCATATAATTACGATGTCATCATTTTGTATCACCAAATTATATGACAAAATAATATTAATTTTAATTAATTCTTTCATATTTAGCTCCAAATAAAGAAATCAATCGTAAATCTTGATGTCATCAAAGACGCATAATATTTCTCAGTTTTTATTTATTTATTTATTTTTTTTGTTGGGCACTTACCGAGAAAAACGTGTGATATATCTAGTACAATTTTAAAATAGATGGCTGTGTGTGTCAATTTTCAATCACACTGCCAACTAAGTACTCAGCTGGAGAACACCGGCAGAATAAATTAAGCACGAACGACTTGCAACAGAAAGAAGAGATTCCGGTGGTAGTTCGTCCACCCGGGGGCACTCCGACGATCAAGTCAGTAAAATATCTCTCAAAGATAACCAATAGTGCTTAACTCATTAGACATAGCATAAAAAGCATACCTTAGACCTATGGGGGTACCTCACTTTTATAACCAATACAATCCTAGTCCCAAATAGAAGTCTAGCTCCAAGGGACTTAGGATTACTGCTAATCTTGGACTCTCAGTAGAATTAGGATAAACTCTCTAAGAGTCTTATATTTACCCAAACTGAAGTCTGCTCCTATTCTAGGACTCTTGTCCCTTATCCGCTTATTCCGGATTCCGGTATTCTCGCAGATAACCTCGGCCCAGCTGAGATCACCTCGACATCATGACCAGGACACGTGACACCTCGGCTGGCACTTCGATGACACCTCGGCCACGTGTTGTCATTCAAAAATTATGTCCCCACAACTGCCCTCTAGGTTCTATTACCTCGGCATCCTGAAGTGATAGAACCTATATCATTTCTTTCATTTTGCACGTCGGCTAAGCTCGCTTCATCATCTATTGCCGAAGTCAGAACTCGTCAGCTCAATATGACCAAGACCTATAGTCTGCTTTCATCAATGCTTTAGAACCAACGACCAAGTTCGTTCAAGTTTCTCAGTCGAAATCGTCCTCCTAGCTGAGGTATTTGTTTCATTGAATGAAGAACTCCAAGAGTTCCAGCACGCATATAAGCTGGCACGTACAGTATTTCAACTGTCTTTGCCACGCGTCTTTCCCCTACTGGACCGTACCTGATACGTACTATCAAGTTGCATCACTTTTGCGTGCGTTGTCTGACAAACACGTCGTCCAAGGCACCATAATTGTCATTTTGCCGCCATTTCATGCTTTTGATCAAAATCAACTCTCTCTCCGTCTTTTCACTTTTGCATCTTCGTTCTTGTTCAAACTTTCTCTCTCAAATCCTCTATTGCTGCTTTTGCGAAACTTTCTGCCACCAGTTTCACTCTCTCCTTCCGGTGAGGCTTTCATTGCACTTCTTTGCTTACTACCACCGTTTGACATCGGCGTACACCGGTCTTTTTGTAATCTAAGCAATCATTCTTCAATGTTAGGCCGAAGTGCCTTTTTTCCTTTTCTGAATGCATTCTATACTTAAAATAATTTATATGTCTTCAAAATACACCTTAACTATGCAATTTCCTCGGGGTGTAACACCTCAGTTGTACCCACTAATCGGTTTATCTCAGCCTCGGCTTAACACTTGAAAATATTTTTTACAATATTTTCACAAGTGTTATTTACAACTCGATACTTCACTCTTAGCAAGACTTATGTTTTCAAATTTCTTCCAAGTCTTGGCAACATGGTAATCTCGGTAAATATGTAAATATTTCTTTTAACATAACCTTGGCTTAACTTGTAAATTTTTCTCAAAATTTCAACAAGTGTTTAAACCAATCTTCTTTTAACATAACCTCGGTTAACTTCAACTTGTAAACTTAAATTTTAGCAAGCATTAAACGTGACCTCGGTTTAACTTCAACTTGTAAACTTAAATTTCAACAAGTGTTAAACACGTCCTCGGTTTAACTTCAACTTGTAAATTTCAATTTCAACAAGTGTTAAACACGCCGTTGGTTTAACTTCAACTTGTAAATTTCAATTTCAACAAGTGTTAAACACATCCTCGATTTAAATTCAACTTGTAAACTTAAATTTCAACAAGTGTCTAAACTAATCTTAGCTTGTGAAATTTCGACTTCCAAGCATCATTCTTCAGCCCTTTGACCCCTAATGTGAACTTAAGTTCCACTTGGGTTCTCATTAGGCACGTGGCTTTGACCCTCGTCACCGATGTAACATTTGAACAAAAACTGGCCGAGGTTATTAACCTTGGTCTCTTTACTAAAGCACTTAGCTCCAACCTATGTCTGATTTTGCCGATATGACAAGTCCAGGTTAACCCAACTTAGTTTAACTTTATTATATGCAAGTAAAGTTTCTACTATGCCATATAATAAGTCTAAGTCATTTGTCATGTTTCAATCAGAAACATCGTCATAGGACTGGTCGGTCCTATCGCACAGATTTCAAAAATCAAACTAGCATTTCAGCCGTTATGCCCCATTGCCGGCAACCTTTCTTAGGCTAAGGTCCTTAACTTTGAACTCTCTTGGGCTGACCTTCTTGTTGTAAACCCTAGCAAGTTGTTGCTGGTATGTCCCCAGCCGAATTGCTGTTCTGTCGCACGTTGCAGGTGGATTTCAAAGCTTTTTCATGTTTTTTTACATAGGCTTCAACTTCTTTTTGCGTGTAAGGCCAAAAGCATCCCTACGATATTGCTCTATGGGTAAGGGATCTGCCCCCTGTATGGCTTCCACATACTCCTTTGTAGACCTTATATGAAAATTCTTTAATTTAGGCCAAGTTCTTCTCTTCTCGGACTTAATTATCTAGGCCGAGATCTTGTCTTCTGAGATCTGGGATTCGAGATCTGGAATCCGGGATCTGCTTACTTGGACTAAGCTTTTGTCTTCTTGTATCCAGTGTTATCTCGACTTCGCTTCAGCGAACCATTTCTCTTATCTTGTTTGGACGCCTTTGTCCCCGGCGTATTTTTCTCAACTCTGACATATTTTTCTATCCTGGCCATCAGCTCCTCCATGCTTTCGGCAATGTCTTTGCCAGTGATTTTCGAAACAGGCAGTCATCCTTCAAGTCGTTTTTAAACGACACGACAGCCACCTATTTGTTGCATCCTGGTATTCAGTTGAATACCTCATAATACCTTTTGGCATAGGCCATAAGGCTTTCATCCTCGCTGATATTCAGGGCCATTAGGGCGTTTACCCTCGATGGTTGTAGCTTGTTTGTCACGAACCTAGCCACAAACATCTCGGCCAGGCCTTCCTAGGTTTTCACAGTTCCTTTCGACAACTTGTGAAACCAGTCCAATGCAATTTCTCCGAATGATGAGGGGAACACCTTGCAGAGCAACGACTCGTTCCCGGTGTACAACGCCATCGAGTTCAGGTACAAACCGACGTGAAGGTTGGGGTCTGACTTATCGTCGTAGATCTGGAATCTCGGCATGCTAAACCTCTTCGGGGCTTCGAATTTGTCCAATTCTACCGAGAATGGCATTTTCGGCTTGACTGGGGAGGTTACCTCGGCATCTTGTTGCTTCCTCTGTAGGTGATCCCCCAGATCTTCTTTGGTCTGTCCAGGAGCTCGGCTATCTCCTGACTTCAGCCTTTTCGGTACACTACTCTCAGTTTCATTATGGGTCCTTTTGGACTTCCCTCAATTGGTTGCGTTGAAGCACAACTCCTGCCCTTGAACATGCCAATGTTCTTTGGGTTGAATTCCTTGGTGCGATGCGTCCTCCTCGATTCTTCCCTTCTTAACTCTCCTCACCCGACCTCCTTTGAAGGCCAGTGACAGTGTTTTTCGATCCTGGTGTGCTGGGGACTGTAGGGACTGTTTCTTGCCCCTCTTTTCGGGCATCCTCCTTTGTCGCTGGAATCGGTGTATCTTGTAGTGGGAACGGTGGTTGTATGACATTATTTTGCATCATGAAATTGACCACTGTTTGTAGGTTCGCCAATTTGTTCACCATGGCCTTTATCTCGGCGTCCCTCCGTAGGCATCTTTTTTTCCATACCTAGAGGTCGTCCTCGTTGTAATACCTGCTCCGGTCCGTTTTCTTTGGTACATCGCTCTCCTGGCCGACATCCTTTCATTCGTGATTCTTATCACGAGTCTTTTCGTTGCAGTTGACTTCTTTGATGTTAGAGTCAATATGTTTCCCATTCTCAGTAGGGGTGTCGTTCCCAACCTTCTCTTTCTGTCCGTCGTTGGCCATCTATTCTATTTCTTTCCCACAGACGGTGCCAAATTGTGTGTCAATTTCCGACCACACTGCCAACTAAGTACTCAGCTGGAGAACACCGGCAGAATAGATTAAGCACGAACGACCTGCAACAGAAAGAAGAGATTCCGGCAGTGGTTCGTCCACTCGGGGCACTCCGACGATCAAGTCAGTAAAATATCTCTCAAAGATAATCAATAGTGCTTAACTCACTAGATATGGCATAAAAAGCATCTCACTACCATTTGCTGATAACACCACTGATTACTACTAAGCTAAGACTGATCATGATAAGTAAAGAATTGATAGAAATTCTGAGTTAATTGATTGAGTGTATTAGTTTAAATGCATGTCTATCTGTTTGACTGTTAAATTATCTGTTCGTGTTTTATGTTTTAAACTGCAAATTGAAGGCCTTAGCCGAATCCGAAATTGATTAATGTTTTATACTAATTGGAATTTATTTGATTTTATGGTATTTTTAATTGAAATGTGATTTGGTATGATTAAATTGGATTAAATAGTGTTAAATTACATAAGTTAGACTTATTCACCAAATTGCCATGATAGTGGGCCACTTATCAATTCATGTTTGAAGCCTATTGCATATTGATGCATCACTTGTTCTCTATTCTTGAGAGACCAAACGTGAGAGAGAACTAGAGTGTTGGAGACCTTGAGTTCAACTAGAAACCTTGCTTGAATTTAGAAGAATTGAAGAGAAAATTAGCAAATTGAGCCTATAGACTTGTAATTGAGGAACCTAGGTAAGGATTTCATCCTTTCATTTGTGAATTGAAGTTAGTTCTTGCATGGTTCTTGGAAGATTAGAGTTTTGAAGTCTAGAATTGGTTTACAATGTTGAATTGAGAGCTAGATCATGCATGTATGCTCTTATATTGAGGTTTTGAAGTTGTTTTCATGGAATTTGTTCCATGCATGTCCATATCTTGATTTTAGATCATGAAATCATCTTGTTCTTGAGGAAATTGACTCTTTTGATCAAGTATTTAAAGCTTTAAAGATGTTTAAATTCTTGAATGTTGCATACACTTCATGTTCTTGAAGTTTTGTTTGAAAATGGGTTTAATTGACTCACTTTTGGGCCTTGATTTTATAAATTGAGCTTTGAATCATGTTATACTATGAATTTACAAGTGTTTTCCAGAAAAGTGGCTCAAAAGGATCGAATTTGATGCTTAGAGTTGAGTTTTGAGCTTGAGGTTCAAATATGGAAATTCCAGATTTTGGACTCACGCTCGAGCGTATGCCTTGTGTTCATGCAGTTCACTTCGCGAGGAAAGTGGCGCTTGAGCGTGAAATGCGTGTATCCAGTACTTTGCATGTGTTTACAGTCCACTCGAGCGAGAGAGTTCACGCTTGAGCGAGGACTTGTGTCTCACGCTCGAGCATGGATTGAGCGCTCGTCGAGCGTGATTTTTGTGCATCCAGTATTTTTACTGTAGCTTACAGTCCACTTGAGCGACGGAAGTTACGCTTGAGCGAAGCTCCTTTGTCTGCATGTCCGCTCGAGCGCAGAAAGCCACGCTCGAGCGAGACCCCTGTTTTCTGAAAATTCTGAAAAGTGTTTTAAAGTGCATCTCTGCATCCTCATTCCATCCTAGGCATTCCTAGGCCTAGTTTAAGGCATTTTAATGAGGATATTGATATAGAACCACATCGAGAAAAATTAGGGATTAAGTTATTATTTTCCCAACTGTGTAGCTTAGTGTGTGTTCGTTCTGAAACTGTAGGGTTGGCATCCGAGGACGCTCTAGCTGTTTGTAGCCCAGTGCTCTGTGAGTAACTATGTTGTAAAGATATGTTCAATTGAGATTATTTTCTGAACAAATGACTGTACTGCTTTACGAAATGACATTGTTTACTGAATGAATGTTTATCCTATTTGTGAACTGTATTCGTGGCATCCATAGCAATTTACTGTTACTGAACTGTTACTGCTACTGTTACTGCTACTGTTACAGAGATCTCTGTCAGTTCCCATGTTTGAAACCACTACTGTTTACTGATATGATGGCCATTATTGATTGTTCGGTCTGTTAAGACCTACTGTACTATTTTGCTATTGGATGTACCACATATGACTATTATAGTTTCTAAATGACTGTTATGGCATGAATTATGAGCCACAAACTGAATGACTGATATACTGATAAACGACTGTTTTCAATACTGAAAGGACATTCATTCTTAACCTCTTTACGCATATGTTATTCACTAGGCTTTAGCTTACTGTTTATATATATATGTAGGTGTTTAGGCACCAGACCAGAGTTAAGAGTGTCGGATTAGCTCTTGTTTTGTCAAGCCAACCATCGTGCCTCACCTTGAGGTTCCAAGTGCTGCCAAGCTAAGGCTGCTTCGGGGTGTTTTAGATTTCCTCTTTTCTGTCTTTGTTATGTATAGACTGTATAGACTGTTACCGTACTGTTTTGGTAAGGACTTGGTCCCTAACCCGAATGATTGTATATGAATGTACATGTACTGTTTATGTGGATATGTATGAAAAATCTTTTTGCATACAAACTGTCACAGCTCATTGGATATCTTTAATTATTGTTTTGGCTTCCACCAGCCCCTGTACTCTACATTGTTGTCATTACTGTTAAGTAGGCCTTCGGTAATCTCAGATTACTGGCCGGTTACGGTGCTAAACCCATAGGGGCAGGTTTGGGTCGTGACACCTTAGACCTATATGGGTGCCTCACTTTTATAGCTAACACAATCCTAGTCCCAATAGAAGCCTAGCTCCAATGAACTTAGGATTAATGCTAATCTTGGACTTCCAGTATGATTAGGATAAACTCTCTAAGAGTCTTATATTTATCCAAATTGAAGTCTGCTCCCATTCTAGGACTCTTGTCCCTTATCCGCTTATCCCGGATTCTGGTATTTTCACAGATAACCTCGGCCTCGCCGAGATCACCTTGACATCATGACCAGGACACGTGGCACCTCGGCTGGCACTTCGGTAACACCTCGGCCACGTGTTGTCATTCAAAAATTATGTCCTCATAATGGCAATAGAAAAGTTAAGAACCCAGAAAGGAAGTCCACAAACATAGATTATCCGAATTTTCCTTTTTCAACATGCATTTGGAGAAGACTTTGCAATTGCAAAAATTCAACACAAAAAAGTGTTTATGTTGTGCACAATAAAAAGCATTTGATACTTGAACAAGGGCATGTAAACTTCGTTGTAACGATAATTTTTAATGGCAAATAGTTTTATGTGAAGCCTAGCTATTTGAGGTGTAAAAAAAATGTCCTGAAAAAAAAAGAGAATTGCTATACAATCTTTAACGATGCTTAGTGGCGTTATCTAAAAAATGTCGTTACATGTCTGGGAATAATCTATTTCTCTTGCCACAATAAGAACTCGCCCTTATGCTCAATCAAAAATTAATTTTGATATAATGCTTCATTCAACAATATGAGAATAAAATGTTCCAATAAAACAATCCAGTCATCTCTTTAGCTCCAAGGCTATAGAAAAAAGAAAGAAGGAAAAAAAATGCGAAAAGCAGGATTATAAATTCCAAGATATATACTGTTCATATTTAAAAAAAATTGAACTAGTATCTTTTCCTTCATTTATTTGGATCTTCATGTCGAGCTTGAGCTTTTTTCCTCGAATATATATCTGTTTAAGCAATTTGGGCACTTCATTCGGGAAAAGAAACTACTACTGTAAAGCATTGGAAAATACCTAGTCATCATGACAACGATAAAATCAAGCAATAAATGATATACCCATAAGGAACTGCAATACCTTTGAATAGCATCCGGATCTCAGTATGTATGTCCTTATGGCAAATACACAATAATGCACCCACATGTCTGTAAGAATTCTGAATATTTTTCTGTATATTCAACTTATAAAATTTACAAAGAGTGCATAAGTTATATAGCCCTAACTATGACTGAAAAAAAGGAAATACAAAGATTCCTGTTTACATCACCACAATCTTGCCTAATTTGCCTAATTCCTAATATACACAATTATGCCATATATACATATATTCTCACACCCCCGTTCAAACTCAAATTGTTTTAGCAGAAAACACGGAAAGTTTGCTAAGAAGAAACTGAAACCGAGTGATAGTGTGAGTCTTGGGGAAGAAGTTCGCAAGTTGCAAAGCCGAGGAGACCAAAGGAAGCAAGATAGAACTAGACTGCAGATGTTGGGGGACAAAGTGACAATCAATCTTAATGTGTTTTGTTCGTTCATGGAAGACAGTATTGTGGCCAATATGAATAGCACTGCGGTTATCACAATAGAGAGAGGTTGGAGAAGACTAAGGTACACCCAAATCAGAGAAAAGACAACGAAGCCAAATAAGCTCAGCAGTAGCATGAGCCATAGCACAGCACTCAGCTTCGGCAGTAGAGTGAGCAACAACAGTTTGTTTCTTGTTTTTTCAAGAGATCAAGGAATCGTCAAGAAACATACAGAAGCCAGAAGTGGACTTGCGATCATTAACATCACCAGCCCAATTAGAATTAGTATAGGCCACCAAATCTAAAGAGGAAGTAGAGGACAACACACTACTACAAAAATAGTTAAATATCACACTTTCACAAATGAAAATATCTCACTTTTATTGGAAGTGTGATAAAAAAAAATTTGATGAATTTTTTAATCACACTTAATTTGATTATGTGTGATAATATTTATTTTTTATCTCACTTTTCAATTAAGTATGATTATATATATATTTTTTTAATCACACATTCTAATTAACATGTAATTAAAGATCACATAAGAAGAATTAAAAATATCTCACTTTTATTAGAAGTGATTAAAAAAATTAATTTTTTTAATTACACTTAATATAAGATAATATTTTTTTAATCACACATTTTAAATATGGATGATCATATATATTTATACAGAGTTTAAACCCAAACCTAATCACCCTAACCTCATATATATTATAGTGGTGATAGATCCCACTAAAAATGGATCACTAAGCCAGCTCTAATGAGCTGGCAGTCCAGAAAATAAAATAAAAAAATAAAAATAAAGAACAAAATATCAAATCAATTAGGGGCACAATATTTTTAGAGCTATTAGAGCTCATTATTTTAGTGGTCTCAAACAATTTCCTCTATATTATACAGAGTTTAAACCCTAACCTAACACTCCCCCTCACTCTCAGTCACTCGCACTCGCACTCGCACTCGCACTCGCACTCTCACTCTCCTCTCTTTTTATCTCTTCCGCCTCCTACGTCGTTGCCTCACTACTGCTGCCGTCACCTCCTCCTTCGTCGCCCTCTCTCTCGTCTCCTATTCTCTTCACCGATCTTCACTGGTCGTTTACTTCGTCTTCTCCACTCTCGTCGTTGGTTCCAAAACGCTAACCCTACGTTCGATCTTCTCCAATCCCTTCACAAGCCATATGTTCGAATCCAAACCCTACACTCCCCTCAACTGTTTCAGAACCTTTGTCTACAAAGGACTACCGTCGGACTCGTCAGAACGGCGATCTTGAACGGGCTGATTGCGACGAGAAAGATTAGGTGGCAAGGCACATTAATGCGTCAAAAATGAAATCGGAAGATGGACAATTCATCTTTGCACTAATTTTTCTCTCCATTTCTGTTGAATCGACTCCTCGATCTTCTCTGATCAGAACTCTGCACCAGATTTGCCAGTTCAGTCCAGCTCCAGGTTTAGCCTTGAGGTACACCCACTCTCCTCTCATTCTCTGCCTCTGTTTTTCACTTTCTTTCTTTTCTTCACTTTCCTCTCAATGAATTCAAGATTCAGATTTTTGTTTGTTTGTTTATATTTTCCATTTTTTCCCCTCAGAAACCAAAAGATTGGATCAATATACACCTCTCTTATCACAAATCTACGTTTAATTTTTTCCTTCTTGTTGATTTCAAATTCTATTGAAGATTTTTTGTTTTCTCATAAACATGATTATAAGTTGAATACAAACTACCAACACAAGTCCATACCCAGATGAAAATGTTTCTTATAGATGTTGTCTTGCTCCCTTCTTCTGAAAGGGTGCTATTTACTTATGAGGATTATGTCAATTATTAGTGTTCACTCAGGTAATTTTCATGTTTTTTTAATTGCTGGAGAATTATGTTGAATTTACTTTGATGATATTGTTGTGGTTGGTTAGGGCGTGCCTGAAATGCTTTTCCCATGGCTAATGGTTGAAATTTGGTTTCTTCCAAATATTTTGTAATGTCAGCAAATATATTATGAGGTGGTCAGAATGGGGAGGAATTTTGTTTGCAATGCTGAGCTAATGGTCAAAACTGAAAGTAGGGCTTGTTGCAAATGAAAGCAAATTAGTATATTTGTTCTCTGATTCTGTGGTCAATTGTTGTTAAATAGTTTTCCCCATTTTTTTTGGTGTCTGATTTCATTAATGGGGATATTGTTTCCATTGTTCCAGAGATGGCTTCGTGATTGCCAAGTAATTATAACTGAATATTGTGCCAATTCATTGTCACATAGCAGCATTTGGGTGTTAATACGATCAATGATATAAACTGTTGTTCAACTTCTGATGTTATCATAATTCTTGTGATAATTTTTCCAATGACGAAGCTTTTAGACATTACAACAATGTTGTTGTTTTTCTAAACCGGATGGCATATTATGGGGTAAAGTCAATTTAGGCCATTTCACTTTGGCCTTGACCTATTAAGGATTTATATTTGACTACAACATGGGTTTCATGGAATTTAGTCATGCATTTCATATGTTTTCCCAAAGCTAAAGCTTCTCTCTCTGCTATTCTATATGTAAAGTTGGTATATTTTTTTGTCTTTTTAATGTGGATAGGAACTAACTTTCTTCTGCATGGGCTTCACTCAGTTAATAGTCACTGCTGGCAAGGATTGTACATGTCGTGTGTGGGGATTGGATGGTAACCTGCTTAAGATGATAATGGAGCACATGCAAGTTGAGTTTGCAATTGTGCATGTGTATTTTGATGTGCCATAGCTTAAAATGTAAGACCTTAAACTACACATATTTTAATATTCTACAATGTTGCAACTGAGCTTGCTAATACCACGGATCATGAGCCTACATAATCGGAATGCCCACACAGCACAATTAGACCAAATGTTGTTGTGTAGTTATGATGCTGAGATAATGCTGAACCAATTTAGGTTGTCGACTATTCACATGCCGCATCATGGGTTTGTTCAACTCATCTGATCAATTTGGTTTGGGCATCCTAAGAAGTTTATTATCTTGTCAAGTTATTCTACAACTTGTCAATACTATTCTTTGCCTTTTATTATTATTTGGAGTATGAAAGATGAATTCTGCTCTGCAATTTCTCTTTTCTAGAAGCCTTTCGTTCAGATAAAGCATCGTATCTGTTAAATGTTTTTCTATTATTAATGACACGTGTGTATGGCCTTCCTCCTTTTAGAATTTTTAATTTAGAGTAAATGATTTTGGTTGATGGCCTGGCCATTCTATACCATCACTCATTTGAACACCTAATTGGCACTATTCTAGTGTTTTCTCCACCGTGCTCTTACCTTTTCCCTCATGTTTCTTTGCTACATTGACATTTTCTTCTTGACTTCACTTGTTACATGGAAGAAAAGTCTTCTTATGTTTGAGAATTTTTTTATCATTTGAGATAAGGCCCAGACCAGGCTACGTTAATAACCCTAACTGAATTTGTTGCCAAAATTGGACTAACAGCTTCCACTAAGAATTTGTGTATCTTGGTGATCTGATCTGCACAATAGTTGGTTTCTCGGCATGCATGTTTGAATTCCCATCCAAGGTTCTAGCTAGTAGCTCTCTGATGCTCAAAATGAGAATGTAATGGGGATCAAAAGAGGAGGCAAAAGCAATTGGAGTCTATCTGAGTATGCAACTGAGTTGGTTTCCAGCTTGACTTTGCTGTGACCTTTTAGCAGATATTTCAATGTACGACACAAATCTGTAGACTGCAGTAGTATTTGTTGCCCAGCCTATATTTTTAACGAAACCCACAATCCAATATGTTGTTTTACGGCGATTTCCCATTTGTCTGGTTGGCTTTTAAAGCCACAAGGACAGGTCCACTCTTACAATCCGCCTATATATTTGCTAACATGATGCTGTTTTTATTAGACATCAATCTTAACATTATATGTATAATTTTTTGTTACACTTTCATTGCTTACTTTTATATAGTAGAAAGTTTTTTTATTTTTTTATTTTTAATTTAAAAAACTATTTGTTACTATGCAGGGGGAGGGGAATTTGGTGATGCTTGTATGATCCAAACTGTTCACTACTTGTTGCTGCTGGATGTGACTCATCAATTAAAAGCACAGTTGCTGAATGCTTCCCTGTTCAAGAGCTCAGAGAGGCATGATGAGGAAACAAAGAACTCACTGATAGAACAAAGATCTTCACTGTTCGTATCCCACGTTCATTTGAGTATATTGGACTCATGAACAGGTAACTTCCGCCTTGCAAGTGTTGCTCTTAGCCAAAAAGAATAGAGGAAGAATAATGTATTTCTATATGTACTGGTAGTGGCGTTTGTAAGTAGCATAGTGAACCCTAACTGTATTTTCTCAATATTATTTTTGATAATGAAGAAAACCGCGAATGGTGTGTGTAGAGGTTGTCCAAGAACATTCGTATGAATAGGTTGTTTAGACATCTCCAGTATGAAACTGGTAACCTATAAACCTTCAATATTATTTTGGGTTACCTCACCTTCTTTCTTATCGTATGAATAGGTTGTTCTTGTTGATGATTTTGCTCATAGAGATATAACTCAATTTAGTTTAAATTTACTCTTTGACATGGACCAACTGAATTTGTGACAAGGGTAAGCATATTCATGATGTAACAAAAATTATGGGGGTAGAGTAAAGAATCTTAACCAACGATCAACTTAGTTTAAATTTACTCTTTGACATGGACCAACTGAATTTGTGACAAGGGTAAGCATATTCATGATGTAACAAAAATTATGGGGGTAGAGTAAAGAATCTTAACCAACGATTGTGTTACTAGAATTATTTTTTAGTGTGCAAGAGTGAAAATGACAGTTCCTCTGTCTGTTTACATGCCTAAAAGCTGTGTTTTATATGAGTTCTATGATGGATATTTTTCTCTCTTTTTTCCCTGAATTCTAAATGATGAAACACAAATTCCAAGTCAAAATGGATATGTGAAGGCTTTTTCAATTCCATTTACAGGGACTTCTCTATCTGTTCTATTTTAGTAAAGTTATATTTTCAGGATTACAGTTCCATTCACTACTGGAAAAGTGATTTATTTCTACTATTTTTTTGCGATCGATTATTTAACAGTCGCACAAAATAATATTTGTAACAGCAAACTGAAGTTTTATTTTTTATTTTTCCCTTTTCATTCGTTGTCACTCAGATTGCCCCTTGGATTGTCCAAAATGATCTCTCTAGAACATCACAAAATCAGCATTTTCAGGTATTTCCTTCGATTAATCTCTGGCACATTTTTTTTTTCCTTTCTCTATATATATTCTTTGTATTATGGATAGTTGTTGTCTTGCTATAGGTCAATGAGCAGAAATCAATGAGAGGCATGCATTTTAAAAAGGTGCCTGCAATTATGTTTAATAAATAAAGATGTATACATTCTGCTGCAGACTGATAAAACCTCTTCAAAGCCTTGTGGAAAGCGCGGAATAGCACTATTTGCTATTGATGAAGTCCATCGTGTTTCTAAGTGGGGTCATGATTTTCGACCTGATTACAGGGGTATATTTTCTATCCTTTTGAATATATCATTTGGTGTTTCTAGTCCATGTCACTTGTATAGACATGATAGTATTTGGATCTTTTGTAAGCAAATGCATGTAGTACAATTACTTTGGGAATCTAGTGATTGTCCCTAGCGACTATGTGGTGCAGTTCTTGTATGTGCAGGGCAGGTGGGATTGATTGTGATTGACTCAATTTGAAAATATGATATGAGGTTCATATATATGCATGAACAGAGAATAATTTCTATGCATTTTTTTAGTTTGTCCTCCTTTATAATTCCTATACTTTTATGATTGTGCAATGATTGGTAACATTGGTTCCACTCCACCTATGATTTGCAGTTCAAAGTTACCCAACCACTTATATGTCCAGAACACAGAAAGCAGGTTGACACCCCATGTTTTGCTAGCTTTAAGCATTGATCGTGCATCAAACTTATCTGTAGACACAAATTTTAAAATATGAAGTGTTTCGACACATTTCAAAATTTATGCTACAAATGTCCACTGTTTAGTTTTTAGACTAAACAGTATTGATTATTTGAATAGCAGGTTCTTATTTCCAATCTGTATTTTAGATCGTTAATTACACATTTTATACAAATGAAACCTTCGATTAATGAAGAATAAAATAAACAACAAAAGACAATTTGAATTTGAATTTCAAATTGAATGATAGCGCTATTTGAATTTTGAATAATAGCGCTATCTGATTAATCGTATATCTGATTAACCAGATTGATCTTTGGGGTTTCATCCTATGTGCTATCCTTGCTGTAGGCTCTACAGATGTCATCTTTCGTAGGCTTCACGTGTCACTTGAGCATCTTGAATAACGTCGTTGAGATACAACGTCGTTTTATTTATGCACTCCAACGGATTATATTGATCTTTTTAGGTAGTGATTACCTACAACTTTTCTATCATAGGCTCTATACGTGTCATAAATTTAGTTGAAATTTATGTGCCAACAAATGCCCTTCGTGACTTGCACAAGTGAATTTTCCTAACTGTGCGAGTCACGATAATTTGGCACTTTTATCTGGATGCTCTTGGATGGAGTTATTTCTTAGCCTTAGTCCCTTTCTTCCACTTTTCAGGCTTTGTATTTTTTAATGGGTTGATTGCTCCTTATTGTCCATGGGCCCTTTTTATTATTATTATATATATATATATTTTCTAAGGCATGGGTCCTTTTTTTATGGACTTCCTTTTTTATTTTTAGGCCATCATCGATTTTTCTAGACCATCATGGACCTTTCATTTTCTAGGCCACCATTTTTTTAATTGGGCCTTTTCTTTTGTGGGCCTCCAACTTGTCACTATTTTTTTTCAACAAATTTGTTTTGTAGACCATCATGGATTTTTTCTAGGCCATCATGGACCCTTTCTTTTCTAGGCCACCATTTTTTTAATTGGGCCTTTTCTTTTGTGGGCCTCCAATTTGCCATTTTTTTTTTTAAGCAAATTTTTTTCTAGGCCATCATGGATTTTTTCTAAGCCATTATGGACCTTTCCTTTCTAGGCTATCATTTTTTAATTGAGCCTTTTCTTTTATGGGCCTCCAACTTGCCACTTTTTTTATTTTTAGGATCAAATTTTTTTTACAACTGATATATATACATATATATATATATATATATTTTAGGAGTTTGTCTAAATGGAATAGGATGGATTGAAATTGGTAGGATTTCTAATCCTACACAAACTCTTACTTCTTTGGAGTATTTTAAATAAACTCTTGCTTCTTTAGAGTGTTTTAAGAGACCACCAACTCTTTTCTTAAGCAAGACTTTTCTTTTCCTTTATATAACACCTATTCATATATTTTTTCCTGCAACCTTCTTTTTTCCCTGCAGATTTTGTTTCACCCAGTAGGTTTTTTTTTTTTTTTTTGGTTTTCCAGAAAATTTCTAGCAACTTTCCGGCCATTATTTTTTTCTCTTTCTAACAAAAGCTGTTCTTCTTGTACTTTAAAGAAGGTACCAAAAGAAATCCTTCAAATTCCTTTTAATCCGGTAAACTTTCCTATTTGTTGCTTCTCTTTTTTAACAACATGTATTTGTTTATTAGTATTTTTTTTTTTTGAACCCAAATTTTTTTTTTGATTACCAAGCTTCGAGCCTTTGACGTTGGTGTTGTGATACGACACACCATCTGCCAAATAACAAAGAAACTTAGTTGTGTTGTCTATCATATTCAGAAAGGTCTGCCTAATATGTGGTAGGGGCAATATAATAAGATTGTGGTCCCTAGGCTGGATTGGCATCATGGTGGCGTAAATCTGGGTGAAAAAAGGGTATAGAATAGAAAATCTGAACAAGTTTAGTAACTTGATTTTATTTATTTATTATTATTATTATTATTTTTTTTTTTGAAGAACAAACCAACATAAGCTTTTTTTTTTTTTTTTTTTTTCAAACTGTTTAGCAAACTTTTTTTTGTAGACCATAGATCTAAATAGACCAAAAAAAAAAAAAAAAAGGCCCTGCCATAGAACTCCTTTTATTTTTTTTTTTTTTTTTTTTAAGGTTTCAAATTTTTTTCAAACTGTTTAGCAAACCTTTTTTTTGTAGACCATGAATCTAAATAGACCAAACAAAATGAGATTATTTATTTGCTTTGGTCCTTGGCTTTTTTTTTTTTTGGTTAAAAGTCGAAAATCAGCCTTGCCCTATCGTGATTCGTACAAGTGAATTTTAATAGCACGAATCATGATGATTAATTTTGTTTTTGTTTTGTTTTGTTTTTTGTTTAACAATTATTTCATGTCTTTTTATCTCTTTTGCAGGCAACCCGCAAGGCGTCAGAGTTTGTTTGCAGGTATCATTGCCCCTTCTAGCCTAATGGCAATGAGTGGCTCGAATCCTTGGCAGTGATTGTGTCCTTTCACCCCAATGGCTTGAATCCTTGGCAGTGATTGTCCTTCACCCCAATGGCTTGAATCCTTGGCAGTGAATGTGTCCTGCACCCCAATGGCTTGAAACGTTGGAAGTGATTGTGTCATTCACCCCAACGGCTTGAATCCTTGGTAGTGATTAGGTCCTTCACCCCAACGGCTTGAATTCTTGGCAGTGATTGTGTTCGTCACCCCAACGGCTTGAATCCTTGGTAGTGATTGTGTCCGTCACCTCAATGGGTTGAATCCTTGGCAGTGAATATGTTCGTCACCCCAACGGCTTGAATCCTTGGCAGTGAATGTGTCCGCCACCCCAACGGCTTGCAACCTTAGCAGCGATTGTGTCCGTCACCCTAACGGCTTAAATCCTTAGCAGTGAATGTGTCCGTCACCCCAACGGCTTGAATCCTTGGCAGTGATTGTGTCCGTCACTCCAACGGCTTAAAACCTTGGCAGTGATTGTGTCCGTCACCCCAACGGGTTGAAACCTTGGCAGTGATTGTGTCCGTCACCTCAACGGGTTGAATCCTTGGCAGTGAATGTGTCCATCACCCCAACGGCTTGAAACCTTGGCAGTGATTGTGTCCGTCACCCCAAAAGGTTGAAACCTTGGCAAGAGGCTTTCGTCAATTTCTTTATATTATGACATTTTGCCATCACTACCTTTTTTTTTTTTTTATAGGAAGCATGGAAAAGACACTTGAATATCTTCGACGTGACGAGAGGGATGTATTGGATAAATCTGATCCGAAAATAATTCGACACAAACCTATCACTGCTTTATTGTCACCTACCGAGTTGGACCCTTACATCCCTTTACATACGGCTTCCGAAGACTTGATCTATACAGGAATTCGAAATTGCTGTGAGATTCTCGAGAAAGGGCACTCCAAATCAATTGGTTCATTCTCTGTCTCAATCCTTCGTCCATTTTCTAAAGACCTTCACTGCTCTGAATTTAATACTCTTCTTAAGAGAATAAAGCATGAAAAACTGAAGTGGGATAATTCTTTTAATGTCCGCGGCATTTCTATCCATTTGCAATCCCCTATATGGATTTTTTGGTTAAATGATGTTCTTTCCACATTTGCTCATATTTTGAAGAAGTGTGGGATTTATGTTGCAATCTATGTATCCCAATTTGCTTATGCTAGGAATGTTTCCCTCCTCAAAGGATTCTTGGAGCGGTGGTCACCTGACACCAACACTTTCCACACCATTTACGGCGAACTTGGGATCTCTTTATGGGACCTTCATTGCATTAGCGGGTTCCCAATTTGTGGCGAGTTTCCAATGACATTTTATATTCGTCCCAGACATCCAAGGCGTGTCGTTGGCTTTTCAACATTTATGCCAGTTCTTGTCAATCCAAGAAGTTTAACCACTGGACTTTCAAATTCATTGACGAATCTCCAACTTCAATTAGTGGTTTTCAACGAAAAGGCGTGCCGTTGGCTTTTCAACATTTATGCCAGCTCTTGTCAATCCAAGAAGTTTAACCACTGGACTTTCAAATTCATTGACGAATCCTCAACTTCAATTAGTGGTTTTCAACGATAAGATATAATTCTTGATGATGTGTATCTTTCTGGTTTTTTGGCGAGCTGCTTAGCGGATTTTTCTTCCCTCACTCTTTCGGGGAAATTCGTCCGGCGACCTTCATGTAGCCACCAAAATGGCAGGTGGAACCTTATTTAGCCTGGCTATCCCCGTCCTTGCATACCTCTATCATTCTCTTGGTAAAATGGCATCATCATCTTCACATGGGAAGGAAAATATTCAGGGTCCTTTACATTACCTTTTTGGATGGATTTCACTATATTTTGTCAAGACTTACTCTCATGGGGATCCTCAGTCGATTTGTTTGATTCCTGATATTCATTTCATGCCATATCTTGGGTTTATTGGAAACCAATCGGCTGCTCAGTTTTTTACTGATAAATTTCCATTTGTGGACTCTCTCCTAACTTATCGTACGGAGTGTCAGTTTAGGACTCTTACTCATGAAAGTGAACCTTCAAGCATTCTGGTCGAATCTGAAAG
Source organism: Camellia sinensis (assembly GCF_055761805.1). Lineage (NCBI taxonomy): Eukaryota > Viridiplantae > Streptophyta > Magnoliopsida > Ericales > Theaceae > Camellia > Camellia sinensis. The sequence continues at coordinate 242,954,816 of NC_138961.1, read as the reverse complement.
GATATCACCTTTCCACCTTGGCTATCTTATATCTTTGAGGCAAGGGATTTTAACTTTTAAAATGGGATTTAATTTCATTTATGAGCCGTACTCTCCTAATCGATACGGTTGTCAATTTGGGTTTGCTCAAGCATGCCATATACCGCTTAATGTATCTTGTCGGCAGCCCTCTGAGTGGTCTAAATTTTATTACAACTGGCGCCAAATGCTACACTATAGTACAAAAGTCTCATTGGAGTTACCAGGCTCCCGATCTACTTCTCACGTAACCATGCCTTATGCCAATTGATGGTTGGGAACTTCCTTTACCGTGCTCCAATATGTTACTCATTCCCAGCCGAAATCTTCACGCAAGAGAAACTGGATATGCCAATTAAAGACCGAAAGACGAAGAATCCTTCTTACGCTAAAGTTAGGTCATCATCTTCACTTATTGCTCTGGAAGCTTCATCACCTCAGAGAATGGATAATAGTCGACCACTTATTGCTCCTTCTCGATCTAGTTACTCGGTTTCAGATCTCCTTCATCTTTTGGAGGATATGTGTAATCCTCAATTTAAAATGAGATTTAGCTTTGAGCAAGTAGATTCTGGCCCTCAATTTGTTTGTCTCGCAAAGCTTTTTCCAGAGACTGTCTATCAGTGATTGTACAGGAACTTCCCAACCCACCGTAGCGACCAAAACCCCAATGGATCAATACTTGTACTCTTTTCTTGAAGATAAAGATGAGAATATGATTCAAGAACTCTTTGAGGGAGATGGGTATGAATTAACTGCCTTGGGTCGTATTCGCATTAAGAGTGTTGAAATTCTTTCTCCTACCAAATCTTTTGATTGTTCTCTCAATAGAAGTAGTGAGAGTGAAGATGAGTTTTATGACTACACCCCTCTTTTAGATGGCACACCGACTAAGATGAGTAAATCGCCTTCAGCAAATGTAGTTTTTTTTTCTCCTTCGAACGAGTCATCCAAGCTATTAGAGAAAGGTATAATTCTTTTTTTTATTTTTATTTATTTATTTATTTTTATTTTTTTAATTTTTATTTATTATTTTTTTTAATACCTTTCATTTTCTTAGGCACTGCGCCTCGAACTTCCCCAGCTGCCTCGCATATGCCATTGGCTACCTTTAAGGGTATTCTTATTCATTCCTTGTACCTCATTTTATTTCATCATGTATAGATACTCAAAGAACTCTTTTCTCTTTAGATCATGCCACAAAATCCATAGTCCACTTGTAGGAATCACAACTTGTCTCCTCCACCTAAGTCTTTTCAAGCCGTACACCAAGGTATACTTCATTCATCTATATATATATATTGTTTTTACCTTCTACGTTTTCATTGAGTATTTCCTTCTATTTTCACAGAAAATACTTCTGACACATTAGAAGAGACGGACGAAATTACTTCTGATACCTCGGAAGAGGCTCAAATTCTTGCAGACTTACTTGAAGCAACTGGGGTTAACAAATTATTTAACAAACTCGAAGCACCCGTTGCTCCATCTAACCTTCTTTTGGGAACTTCTTCTAACGAAGCAGCCACCCATATTCAGAAAGGTCTTACTATTTCTCTCCAATCAATGACGGATGTTAATGGCATGATTGTTGTAGCAAACAACGTTTTCATGATTTTGAAGAGTTTGGGTGTAGCTTTCATCTCCTTTTATGAGAAGGTGAAGATATTCCTTGGGTGCTTTGCTTTGAAAACCCAACTTGCAGATTCTTCCAACTTGTCTACTGCAGAATTTGAGGCCCAATATTATGAGAAAAAGCTTCACTTTGACAAAGTTTCTGGCGAACATGAACAGTTGTCTGCTTCAATTATCAAGTCGGATGAGCACATTGCGGGTCTTAATCAAAGGATTATTCAAACCAAAGAGTTACTCAAACAACTTGAAGAGGAATTGTCATCCACCCAAGCGCAACATGCATCCTTTATGTGTGATTTTGCACAAGCTTCCAAGAGTGTTTCTAAATCAGAAGAAGACGTGCAAACTGCTCTAAATGTTTTGAGCCAACACAAGAAGAAGAATGGACAACACAGTGTTGTGGAACGTGCTTTTGAAAGGGCTAAGGCTTCTTTTAATGAATGAATGCACTTTTATTTTTTTATTCATCCGAACATAATGTATTTATGAAATTTCGCTCAATGATAGATTTATTTGTTATATGAAAATTTCTCAATACAATACATTGATTTGTCTTATTTTAGCTCTACACAATAGATTTATTTGTTTATATGAAATTTCTCAATACAATACATTAATTTGTCTTATTTTGGCCGTACACAGTTTATACTCTTGTGGGCCAGGAGTATCCAATGTTTTATCACTTTAGATTTCGGTGAGGTATTTTAGTAGTTTAACCACATACAATACCGTTGGTGGTCCTCGACTTTTGTTTGGCCGTACAAGAGTATCCAATGTTTTACCACCTTAGATTTTGGTGGGATATTTTAGCAGTTTAACCACATACAATACCGCTGGTGGTTTTTGACTTTTGTTTGGCCGTACACAGTTTATACTCTTGCGGGTTAGGAGTATCCAATGTTTTACCACCTTAGATTTCGGTGGGATATTTTAGCAGTTTAACTACATACAATACCGTTGATGGTTTTTTTTTTTTTTTTTTTTTTTTGTCTTAACTTTTTCCTAGGCCGCCTTTTTGGGTTTTCAACCTAGCAGGCTTTCTTAAGGGTAATATCTCTTCAAGAACCTTGCATTGGTTGGGGGAATGATTCTGTCACCATCCATTGTTATCAACAAATAGGCCCCATTATAATAAACCTTCTCAATCACATAAGGTCCTTCCCATTTGGGCTCAAGTTTTCCTTTAGTTCTTCGTGAGACTACTATGGGTGTTCTAACTATTAGTACCAAGTCTCCCTTTTTAAAGGAGCGAAGCCTCACCCTTTTATTGAACGCATTTGCCATCCTTTGTTAATAGATCTCCAAATTCTGTTGAGCATACAACATTCTTTCATCTACGGTCTCGAGCTCAGCCAACCTCACTCTTGCACTTTCATCTTCTGTTAAGGACTCTTGTATTGCCACTTGCAATGATGGTATTTGAACCTCAAGTGGTAACACTGCTTCTCCTCCAAAGACCAACGAATAAGGGGTTGCTTGAGTAGGAGTTCTGTGCGAAGTTCGATAAGCCCACAAAGCTTCTTGTAACTTTTCGTGCCAAGCTTTTTTGTTCTTATCCACCATCTTCTTGAGAATTTTGCACAATGTCTTGTTGAAAGCTTTTGCCAAACCATTGGTAGGTGCATGATATCTTGATGAATGGTTGTTTTTGATTTTGTACTTGGCAAATAACTTGTTCAAAGCATCATTCCTGAATGGCTGTCTATTATCCATGATGATACTTTCTGGAATCCTAAACCTGTAAATGATATGGGTTCGGATGAACTCGGAGACAACTGTGTTTTTTATATCCTTTAAAGCCACGGTCTCTGCTTATTTTGAAAAATAATCAGTTGCAGCTAGAATGTATCGATATCCTGCTGAAGATGGAGGTACAAAAGGACCAATAATGTCCATACCCCATGCTGCAAATGGCCAAGAACAAGTTGTTAAATGTAAAGGCTCTGGGGTTGGTGGAGAAAGTTTTCATGGAATTGGCAGACTTGGCATCTTCGAGCATAATCTATGGAATCTGCAATCATAGTCGGCCAATAGTATCCCAACCGTTTTAGCTGCATATGTAATTTAGGTCCACTTTGGTGTGCCCCACATACACCTGCATGTATTTCTGCCATTACCTCTTGAATACGCTCCTTGGCTATACACCGCATAAACATTCCATCCAAAGACCTTTTGTATAACGTTCTATCTTTCCACAGGATGAATTTGGTAGCCCTGCGTCTCACTTCAATTTTTTTTACTTTATCTTAAGGTAGCCTACCATGTTGGAGGTAAGCTATGAATGGTTCCCGCCAATCCTCCTTGTTTTCTCCTTTCGTGGTGATGACCAAGATTGGAACCAAGTCAGAAACCTCTTTTAAAGGTTGTAACACCCTTCTTTCACCTACCGTGATAGTAATTGTTTTTCTATCTAGTAAGGTGAGTGATGCAGCCAAACTTGCAAGTGAATCAGCTCGAGTATTTGTTCTTCTTTTCACATGGAAAATATGTGTTTTCCTGAATTGCGAAAGCAATTGATCAACCCTTTCATGATACGGGATGAGACTTGTTTTCTTAACAATGTATTCTCTACGGTGTTGCTTTACCACCAGTTTCGAATCTCCATAAATTGAGAGTTCTTCAATAGGAATTTGTAATGCCAATTCTAATCCAGCAATTACAGCTTCATATTCCGCCTCATTATTGGAGCATCCTTCACTTAAAGCGAAAGAATGGGTGATTATAGCATTGTCTGGAGTCACAAACACAATTCCAATTCCAGCTTTATTATTTTTAGGATTTTCTTGCTTCTTGCCATCTGGACTCCTTGAAGCTCCATCAAAATACATCTCCCATCCTTTCTGAATTTCTACTTGCATAACCTCGTCATCTGGTAAATCAGTTACTAGAGGTGAGTCATCAGGTATAGGATGTGCTGCCAAAAAATCTGCTAGAGCCTGCCCCTTTATAGCTCTTTGGGGAACATATTCAATTGCGAATTGTCGGAGAATTACAGCCCACTTTGTAATTTTTCCTGAAAGTATGGGCCGTGAAAGTATATATTTCAAGGGGTCTGCTCTTGATATCAACTTGACTTCTTGTTCCAAGACATAGTGCTTTAGTTTTTGCAAGGCGAACACCAAGGCAAGACATGTCTTTTCGATAGGGGAGTAATTGACTTCTGCCCCAACCAAAGTACGACTCAAGTAATACAAGGCATTTTCTTTCCTATGCTCATTATGTTGTGCCAACAGTGTCCCTAACGAACCATTCAAGGCTGTTATGTACCACAAAAGTGGTTTCCCTTTTATTGGGCTTATGAGTACTGGAGGCTTCAAAAGATACTCTTTAATACTATTAAAAGCATTTTGGCACTGCTGATCCCATTCAAATGGAACGCCCTTTTTCATCAATCTTGAGAATGGCAAACATCGACCAGCCAAGTTAGAAATAAATCTTCTGATATAGGCCAGTCTCCCTTGTAGTCCCTTCAATTCCCTTAAATTTCGTGGAGGAGGCATTTCAACAATGACTTTAATCTTGATAGGGTCAATTTCAATCTCTTTGTTTCGAACCACAAACCCAAGAAATTTTCCTGATGAAACTCCAAATGCACATTTTAGTGGGTTCATCTTGAGTTTGTACCTCCTCAAACGTTCGAAGATTTTTCTCAAATCTTTTACATGGTTTTCCTTTTCCTTTGTCTTGACGACAAGATCATCAACATAGCATTCGATGGTATCATGGAGCATATGACCAAAAATTACAGTCATCGCCCTTTGATATGTGGCCCCAGCATTTTTCAGGCCAAAAGGCATTACCTTATAGCAAAAGACTCATCTCGGAGTCCTGAATGCAGTCATTTCTTCATCTTCAGGTGCCACTCGGATTTGATTGTATCCTGAGTATCCATCCATAAAAAACAAGGTTTCATACCCAGTAGTTTGCATCTACAAGAAGTTCAGTGATGGGCAAAGGAAAGTCATCTTTAGGACAAGCCTCATTGAGATCACGAAAATCAATGCAAACCCTGATTTGACCATTCTTTTTCTTGAATGACACTATGCTTGCTAGCCAGGTTGGATATTTGACTTCCCTGATGAATCCTGCATTGATAAGCTTGTCGACTTCGGCTTCAATTTGGGCTATAAGCTCTGGTCGAGTTCGCCTCTGAGGCTGTTTAACTGGCCGTTTCTCAGGGTGAATTGCAAGCTTATAGACTGCAATCTCTGGATTAAGACCAGGCATCTCACTGTAGTTCCATGCAAATATGTCACGATACTCCCTTAAAAAGGAAATATATTGCCGAGCTTCTTCTTCCTTTAAATTTGCACTAATGAAGGTTGGTTTGTTTTCTCCTTCATCACCCATATTTATTTCACGAAGGTCATCCACGGTGGCTTGGCCTCCTGCTTCAAATTTTGTTGGTGCAGGTTAAGCTTTATCTTGGTCAACATCTTCCAACACATATTGAGTGATAGTCATGTTTACTGGAAATTTTTCCTCATCTCCCTGATAGCCTAACCCTTCTGTCCTGGCGGTGATAATACCGTTTTGCTGGATAGCCTGCCTCTGTGAAGGTGTTAATGCAAAGTCAAAGGGTGTCATTGTTCCTGGTATTTTTTCAGGATCTAAACCAACTTTTTCCAACATTTGTGTGATTTCTGCACTGAAGGTAGGCTTCTCAAAACTCGAGATGTTTTCTTCTGGCACTTGTTCAACTTTCACTTTCTGTTCAACATCTCCAAGTGAGTGGAATATGATGGGTTTCGACCCTTTTCCTTTAGAAAGGACCACAATCTTATTATATTTCTCCACACAGGTGCATTCTGTCTTCCTTAATGGCAACGTGAACTCACCCTTGAGATCCAAAGTTGGATTTATTGGGGCTAGAGCCTTTGCCCCCAGTTTCCTTTCGGACTTTGGCACATATCGAAGAGTTCTTTTTGTTGAAACTGGAGTAGACTCTAGAGCGTCTTTGACATTCGGAGTATCTTCAGACTTCTTCACATCTTTTCCCTTTCTTTGTGAAGTCTTTGTATAGAAGCGAGCATCAGCATAGTAGGCTTCTACTTCTCCAAATGGATCATTGTCAGCCACAATTGTCCCCTCTTTTTTGGGTGAAGGCAACGGGTACTTAATACATTGGTGATAAGTTGATGACACTGCATGATGATTATGCATCCATGGTCTCCCAAGCAAAGCATTGTAAGAGGTGTTTACATCAATGACCAAGAACTCAGTGCTTTCTTCAATATCCCCAAACTTGGTTCGCAATTCAATCTTCCCCATTGGGCGTTGTTCATTATGATTAAATCCTTGAATGACCAAACGACTTGGGCGAAGTTGTGAAATTTGAACCCCTAATAAGTTGAAGGCCCTCCGAGGCAGGAGGTTTACCGCAGATCCTCCATCAACTAGAATTCGAGAAATTTTCACATCATGGATAAGCCCAGTGATAAACAAAAGGCCGATTATGGTCTGTCATTTCAGCACACATGTCTTTGTCACCAAAGGTTACCATGGCCATGCATGTAGTTGCCTTATCTTGATTTCTACCATCGATTTCTTTGTGGAAATCCTCTAGCTTGGACAGGGCATATATTAAAGACTTTCGAAGCTTTGGAGACATTTTCAGTGCATCATATACACTCAACAATGCTGGAATTTTCTTTAGATGAATTAGTACATCATATTTCACTTGCTCCTCCTCCAGCAAAACCTGTGGAACTTCTCACGTTTGAGGGTCCTGAGGATTTCGTAATTTCCTCCTATAGGTCAAATAAGTCTGGCATACTTCAGCAACCGCCTTTTCGTTGACCTTAACTTCTTTTATTCCCTCACTTATTTTGGACCATGTTAACTGGTTCAGTTGCAGGGTGATCATCAACATCAGTCACTTCTCCATCTTATTGGAGCTGCATTATTCTCCCATTTCTTAGGTACCGGGAGTCACATCTTTACGAAAGATCACTGTGGATGTGTATGGTGAACTATCAGGAGAAAAGTCAAGTTCCCAATCTTCATTAGGATCCACGACTTGAGATGACTTTACTTGTTTACTTGAATGCTTCCATATTTCATTATCCGACATACACCTGCCATTCACCTCATCGTCCTTGAAGTGTAGTCGTTTTTTTGCCTTTTTCACAAGCTCAGAGTCGGACCTACACCCAGTGTCTCCTTGTTCTGTTCCCCTTACATATTCTGGAGTACTTTGATAGTATATTAGTGGTACTGGCGAATACTCTGGAGAAAAGGCTTCTGGTGTATACTTAGGAGAAGCTGGTGTATATTCTGGAGATACTGGTGTGTATTCTGGAGAAGTTGGTGTATACTCTGGTGAGTCAGGTATACAGATAGGAGATGTAATGCAATCCCCTTCCCTAACTTTTGAACCAACTTCACCCTCAACTTCCTCGTCATTACTCAAAATAATGATGGTTAGGAAAGGGGCCAAAGTAAACTTTTCCTCCCTTCTTTTATCAAAGTATGTCTGCAACTCCACAGATTGAAATTTTGAAGGTAGAAATTCCTCCAATGTGATTGGGACAAGAGGACCTTGCTCTAACTGCTCATCAGGGACCAATTTCTCCCATTTTTCCTTCTTTGGGTTCTTATTTCCTTTTCTCTTACTTACTTTGGCTTTTTTCTATTTCCTATAAACTTTTGGTTTTTGCTTTTTGGAAATTTTTGGCCCATGTGTTGTTGAATCAACCACACTTCTAGCTTTCATTGTGGCATTTTGTTTTTTCTTCATGCTTTTTGACTGATAAACAACCCATTCACCTTCATTATCATTGTCGATAGTGATTGGGTTAGCAGATGCTTTCTCTTGAGGAGGGAGTTCGATAATTTTAGAGTCCAAAAGTTCCTGAATTTTATCTTTCAGAACAAAGCACTCTTTTATCGGATGGCTAATCAAACGATGGTAGGGGCAATACTTTGGATCGTTGGTCTTTCCTACCTCATGCGGTCTTTTCACCTTAGGGAGAGCAATCAACTTTTGCTCCAATAGATCTTCAAATAGGTCTTCGACCAGATCATCCATGAAAGAATATTTCTTCTCCAACCTCTCGTTCATAGTCACCTTTTTAAATTCTTTGAGCTTTTTAGCCCCTACTACAACGGGACCCTTCTTTCTGGTTTCGATTGTAGATGCAGTCGAGGACTTAACCCTTTCAACGGCCCTAGGCCTCCTTTGTTTAGCTAGATGCAGCTCCATATCATGAGCTTTAGTGCATAGGTCATTGAATCCTTCAAAAGTTTGAGCCATAAGAGCCGTAGAGAGCTCATGTCGGAAGTTGTTAAGGCACATCCGAATTAACTCTAATTGCGTAAACTTTTGAGGACAAGCAAATGTCAAAGCTCGCCATCTTGCAATGAAATTTGTAACAGACTCATTGTCACGTTGCTTGGTCTCAATCAGTTATGGTACTCCAACTTGCCTTTGTGTGTTGTAGAACTGTTTAAGGAACTGTTTCACCATGGAATCCCAATTTAGGATTGATCTCTCAGTAAGGTTAGCATACCAAGTAAATGCAGAACTTTCAAGTGACTGAACAAATAGCTGCAGACACAAGGCCTCATTTTGGGCTATTGGCCCGCACCTTGAAAGAAAATGAGCCACATGTTGTCTTGGATCTCCTGTTCCATCAAACATTTTGAAATCTGGTTGGGAAAAACCAGAAGGGAATGGAATAGCATCTACCGATGCTGGGTAAGGTTTTGTAATTATTCGAAAGTTTTCATCATCTTTTTCTTTGACTTTCTTTACTTGTCTTCTCACCATATCATCAATCATGGCCATGAGCACTGGATTCATACCACCACTGGTTAGATCGGAGTAACAAGGACCATTGCCCCCTGGGGCTAGTGTGCTTTGTATGCCTACGGATGTCCCCACAACAGGTTGTGTCGTCATTTGTTTGGGTGCATTTCCTGGTCCTGTCATTTGGGCCTACAACTGTTGCATTTGCTCCAACATAGCAGCCATTTCCCGTTCTCTTCTCTCAAGTTGTTCTTGTAGGGCTACCACTTTTTCCTTGAGACCTTGGTCTTGTTGGACCTGCGAATTTTCACCTTTTTTCTCAACCTCAGTCATCATAACTGCAACTTTGTTAATATCTTTCAATTCATTGTTTCCAATAGTCATTGAAACAAACGAGATAGAATCATCTTGTTCGTATAAAGGATTATCAACCCCCACAACATTACTCATATTTGAAGCATCTGACTACGATGCTTTGTTTTGAGCCTGACGGGTTATGGACCTTGTTACAGGCCCTTTTCTTATTCCCTCCATATATAGTTCAACCAAAGTAGAAATATTTCCCAAGGGTTGCTTACCCTCATCCACCTTGGATTTTCCAACAAAGACAGGACTTTCAATTTGTTTTTGGGGTTCATCTTTCGAGAGAGCCCTTTCAATAGCTCCTATAATATTTGTTGCCACTGTTCTTAGTTCCAGTTTCTTTAAGGCCTTATTTCTTCTTCGCCTTTGTCTTTTCGAAACTGGACCGGATGGCATAGAAGGAACCGTTTGCGTTTCTGCAAATTCCTCATGAACAATCCCTACATTTTTAGAGCAGATCAATTGATGTTGATTCAAATCTCGTTGGGCCAACAGGTGTTCCTTATTCGAACCTTGTCGGGCCAACGGGTATTCTTTATTCTATCGGGCCAACGGGTGTTCCTTATTCGAAGCATGTCGAGCCAACGAGTGTTCCTTTGGCTCCTGAGAATTGACTGAGATTTGGTTTGACCGATTTTGTGCTCTGACCAGAACTATTGGTTCGTAGGCCGAAACTGTTTTTTCAACAACAGGGGCCTTTTTTCCATCAACAGGAGTTTGGGTCATCACCCTCCTCCCAATGGCCCTAATGATGGCCATGTTTTCAGCAGAGGCTTTCTTCTGGGCAAACTCCACCATTTTAATGGAGTCTTCTACCTTTTTGAGTAGTTGGGCCACAACATTTTTTGTTGCCCCTGTTGAAGTTGCAACAAAAGTCGTAATTGCAAACTGATTAGCCTCCTTTGCCTGAATTAGAAAGCTCTTTGTTCGGATTGTGACCCTCACGGTTGCGTACTGCTTTGACGTTTTCACATAATCTTCGGTAATCTTTCTCAAACTTTCAACTTTCTGGAGAAGTGTGACTTTCTTCGTCATACCAGTTACCTTCGGGACAGCCAAGAGCTTTTGCTCCGGAGCCCCTTGGGTGATAGGGAAAGAAGTGCATCTTTCTAGGATTTCGCTCGTTCTATCTTTGGGACAGCCAAGAGCATTCGCACTGGAGCCCCTTGGGTGATGGAAGCCCCACTGGAGTGTAGGTTTGTCGCTTGACAGTTGCTTCAGCATTCCTATAACAAAAGAATACGTCAGTAAGTTTTAACTATATATATATTTTTTTGTTTTTCAAAAGATGGGAGGAGAAATAAGTCCCACTGGACGTGCCAGAATTTGTAGACACAAATTTTAAAACATGAAGTGTTTCAACACATTTCAAAATTTATGTTACAAATGTCCATTGTTTAGTTTTTAGACTAAACAGTGTTGATTATTTGAATATCAGGTTCTTATTTCCGATCTGTATTTCAGATCGTTAATTACACATTTTATACAAATGAAACCTCCGATTAATGAAGAACAAAATAAACAACAAAAAACAATTTAAGAAAAATAAATATTTTATTGAAATTGTTATGGGTTTTGAACCCTCGAATACAAAATACAATTCTTGGGTTTGGAATCCTTTACCTATTCATCGCCATTAGCGTAGGCTCTTGAGTTCTGTAGGTTTCTCTTCTTCTTTCTTGTAACGATTTCTTTAGCTCTCAATTTCTTTCTCTCTCTCTCTGACCTTTTCACTTCTGATTTTCTGATCACTTGTTTTGTGTGATGGTCCTCATATTTATGGAGGGCCATCAGGTGATAGGAATGCCTCATCTTCAATTTGAATTTCAAATTGAATGATAGCGCTATTTGAATTTTGAATAATAGTGCTATCTGATTAATCGTATATCTGATTAACCGGATTGATCTTTGGGGTTTCATCCTGTGTGCTGTCCTTGCTGTAGGCTCTACAGGTGTCATCTTTCGTAGGCTCCACGTGTCACTTGAGCATCTTGAATAACGTCATTGAGATACAACGTCGTTTTATTTATGCACTTCAACGGATCATATTGATCTTTTTAGGAAGTGATTACCTACAACTTTTCTATCATAGGCTCTATACGTGTCATAAATTTAGTTGAAATTTATGTGCCAACAAATGCCCCTCGTGACTTGCACAAGTGAATTTTCCTAACTGTGCGAGTCATGGTAATTTGGCACTTTTATCTGGATGCTCTTGGATGGAGTTATTTCTTAGCCTTAGTCCCTTTCTGCCACTTTTCAGGCTTTGTATTTTTTAATGGGTTGATTGCTCCTTATTGTCCATGGGCCCTTTTTATTATTATTATTATATATATATTTTTTAGGGCATGGGCCCCTTTTTTATGGACTTCCTTCTTCTTCTTCTTCTTCTTCTTCTTCTTCTTCTTCTTTTTTTTTTTTTTTTTTTTTTTTTTTTTTTTTTTTTTTTTTTGAGGGTCATGGGTAAGGCTAAAGATTTAATTAGATATTTCCTTTTGTAGACCTCCAACTTGCCACCATTTTTTTAAGCCATCATGGATTTTTCTTTTTTTAAGCCATCATGGATTTTTCTAGACCATCATGGACCTTTCATTTTCTAGGCCACCATTTTTTTAATTGAGCCTTTTCTTTTATGGGCCTCCAACTTGTCACCATTTTTTTTCAACAAATTTGTTTTGTAGACCATCATGGATTTTTCTAGGCCATCATGGACCTTTCTTTTCTAGGCCACCATTTTTTTAATTGGGCCTTTTCTTTTGTGGGCCTCCAATTTGCCTTTTTTTTTTTTAGCAGATTTTTTTCTAGGCCATCATGGATTTTTTCTAAGCCATCATGGACCTTTCCTTTCTAGGCCACCATTTTTTAATTAGGCCTTTTCTTTTATGGGCCTCCAACTTGCCACTTTTTTTTATTTTTAGGATCAGATTTTTTTTACAACAGATATATACATATATATATATATATATATATATATTTTAGGAGTTTGTTTAAATGGAATAGGATGGATTGACATTGGTAGGATTTCTAATCCTACACAAACTCTTACTTCTTTGGAATATTTTAAATAAACTCTTGCTTCTTTAGAGTGTTTTAAGAGACCACTAACTCTTTTCTTAAGCAAGACTTTTCTTTTCCTTTATATAACACCTATTCATATATTTTTTCCTGCAACCCTTTTTTTTCCCTGCAGATTTTGTTTCACCCAACAGGTTTGTTTTTTTTTTTTTTTTTGGTTTTCCAGAAAATTTCTAGCAACTTTCCGGCCATTATTTTTTTCTCTTTCCAACAAAAGCTGTTCTTCTTGTACTTTAAAAAAAGGTACCAAAAGAAATCCTTCAAATTCCTTTCAATCCAGTGAACTTCCCTATTCGTTGCTTCTCTTTTTTAACAGTATGTATTTGTTTATTAGCATTTTTTTTTGAACCCAAATATGAACACAGACTTTTTTTTTTTTTGATTATCAAGCTTCGAGCCTTTGACGTTGGTGTTGTGATACGACACACCATCTGCCAAATAACAAAGAAACTTAGTTGTGTTGTCTATCATATTTCAGAAAGGTCTTCCTAATATGTGGTAGGGGCAATATAATAAGATTGTGGTCCCTAGGTTGGATTGGCATCATGGTGGAGTAAATCTGGGTGAAAAAATGGTATAGAGCAGAAAATCTGAACAAGTTTAGTAACTTGGTTTTATTTATTTATTATAATTATTTTATTTTTTTTATTTTTGTTTTTGAAGAACAAACCAACATAGTTTTTTTTTTTTTTTTTTTTTTTTTTTTTTTTTTTTTTTTCTCAAACTGTTTAGCAAACCTTTTTTTTGTAGACCATGGATCTAAATAGACCAAACAAAATGAGATTATTTATTTGCTTTGGTCCTTGGCTTTTTTTTTGTTTTTTGTTTTTGGTTAAAAGTTGAAAATCTGTCTTGCCCCCTCGTGATTCGTACAAGTGAATTTTAATTGTACGAATCATGATGACTAGTTTTTTTTTTTTTTTTTTTTTTTAACAATTATTTCATGTCTTTTTATCTCTTTTGCAGGCAACCTGCAAGGTGTCAGAGTTTGTTTGCAGGTATCATTGCCCCTTCTAGCCTAATGGCAATGAGTGGCTTGAATCCTTAGCAGTGATTGTGTCCTTTCACCCCAATGGCTTGAATCCTTGGCAGTGATTGTGTCCTTCACCTCAATAGCTTGAATCCTTGACAGTGAATGTGTCCTTTACCCCAATGGCTTGAATCCTTGGCAGTGAATGTGTCCTTCACCCCAATGGCTTGAAACCTTGGCAGTGATTGTGTTCGTCACCCCAACGGCTTGAATCCTTGGCAGTGAATGTGTCCGTCACCCCAACGGCTTGAATCCTTGGCAGTGATTGTGTCCGTCACCCCAACGGCTTGAAACCGTCACCCCAACGGCTTGAAACCTTGGCAGTGAATGTGTCTGTCACCCCAACGGTTTGAAACCTTGGCAGTGATTGTGTCCGTTACCCAACGGGTTGAAACCTTGGCAGTGATTGTGTCCGTCACCCCGACGGCTTGAATCCTTGGCAAGGGGCTTTCGTCAATTTCTTTATATTATGACATTTTGCCTTCACTAACCTCTTTTTTTTTTTTTTTTTTTGAGGAAGCTTTTTGAGGAAGCATGGAAAAGACACTTGAATATCTTCGATGTGACGAGAGGGATGTATTGGATAAATCTGGTCCGAAAATAATTCCGCACAAACCTATCGTTGCTTTATTGTCACCTACCGAGTTGGACCCCTACATCCCTTTACATACGGCTTCTGAAGACTTGATCTATACAGGAATTCGAAACTGCTGTGAGATTTTCGAGAAAGGGCACTCCAAATCAATTGGTTCATTCCCTGTCTCAATCCTTCGTCCATTTTCTGAAGACCTTCACTATTCTGAATTTAATACTCTTCTTAAGAGAATGAAGCATGAAAAACTAAAGTGGGATAATTCTTTTAATGTCCGCGGCATTTCTACCCATTTGCAATCCCCTATATGGATTTTTTGGTTGAATGACGTTCTTTCCACATTTGCTCCTATTTTGAAGAAGTGTGGGATTTATGCTGCAATCTATGTATCCCAATTTGCTTATGCTAGGAATGTTTCCCTCCTCAAAGGATTCTTAAAGCGGTGGTCACCCGACACCAACATTTTCCACACCATTTACAGCGAACTTGGGATCTCTTTATGGGACCTTCATCGCATTAGCGGGCTCCCCATTTGTGGTGAGTTTTATGAAGAGTTCACCCCCTCCAATGACATTTTATATTCGTCTCAGACATCCAAGGCGTGCCGTGGGCTTTTCAACATTTATGCCAGCTCTTGTCAATCCAAGAAGTTTAACCACTGGACTTTCAAATTCATTGACGAATCCCCAACTTCAATTAGTGGTTTTCAACGAAAGGATAAAATTTCTGATGATGTGTATCTTTCTGGTTTTTTGGCGAGCTGGCTTAGCGGATTTGTCTTCCCTCACTCTTTCGGGGAAATTCGTTCGACGACCTTTCATGTGGCCACCAAAATGGCAGGTGGAACCTTATTTAGCCTGGCCATCCTCGTCCTTGCATACCTCTATCATTCTCTTGGTAAAATGGCATCATCATCGTCACCTGGGAAAGAAAATGGCAAATTGGAGGCCCACAAAAGAAAAGGCCCAATTAAAAAAATGGTGGCCTAGAAAAGAAAAGGTCCATGCTGGCCTAGAAAAATCCATGATGGTCTACAAAACAAATTTGTTGAAAAAAATGGGTGACAAGTTGCAGGCCCACAAAAGAAAAGGCCCAATTAAAAAAATGGTGGCCTAGAAAAGAAAAGGTCCATGTTGGCCTAGAAAAATCCATGATGGTCTACAAAACAAATTTGTTGAAAAAAATGGGTGACAAGTTGCAGGCCCACAAAAGAAAAGACCCAATTAAAAAAATGGTGACCTAGAAAAGGAAAGGTCCGTGATGGTCTAGAAAAATCCATGATGGCCTAAAAAAAAAAAAAATCTACTGCAAAAAAAATGGTGGCAAGTTGGAGGCCTACAAAAGGAAATGTCCAATTAAATCTTTAGCCTTAGTAAAATGTGGTTAAACTGCTGAAATATCCCACCGAAATCTAACGTGGTAAAACATTGGATACTCCTGTACGGCCAAACAAAAGTCGAGGACCACCAACGGTATTGTATGTGGTTAAACTGCTAAAATTCCTCACCGAAATCTAAGGTGATAAAACATTGGATACTCCTGGCCCGCAAGAGTATAAACTGTGTACGGCCAAAATAAGACAAATTAATGTATTGTATTGCGAAATTTCATATAAACAAATAAATCTATTGTGTACAGCTAAAATAAGACAAATCAATGTATTGTATTGAGAAATTTTCATATAACAAATAAATCTATCATTGAGCGAAATTTCATAAATACATTATGTTCGGATGAATAAAAAAATAAAAGTGCATTAATTCATTAAGAGAAGCCTTAGCCCTTTCAAAAGCACGTTCCACAACACTGTGTTGTCCATTCTTCTTCTTGTGTTGGCTCAAAACATTCAGAGCAGTTTGCACGTCTTCTTCTGATTTAGAAACACTCTCAGAAGCTTGTGCAAAATCACACATAAAGGATGCATGTTCCGCTTGGGTGGATGGCAATTCCTCTTCAAGTTGTTTGAGTAACTCTTTGGTTTGAATAATCCTTTGATTAAGACCCGCAATGTGCTCATCCGACTTGATAATTGAAGCAGACAACTGTTCATGTTCGCCAGAAACTTTGTCAAAATGAAACTTCTTCTCATAATATTGGACCTCAAATTCTGCAGTAGACAAGTTGGAAGAATCTGCAAGTTGGGTTTTCAAAGCAAAGCACCCAAGGAATATTTTCACCTTCTCATAAAAGGAGATGAAGTCTACACCCAAACTCTTCAAAATCATGAAAACGTTGTTTGCTACAGTAATCATGCCATTAACATCCGTCATTGATTGGAGAGAAATAGTAAAACCTTTCTGAATATGGGTGGCTGCTCCGTTAGAAGAAGTTCCCAAAAGAAGGTTAGATGGAGCAAAGGGTGCTTCAAGTTTGTCGAATAATTTGTTAACCCCATTTGCTTCAAGTAAGTTTGCAAGAATTTGAGCCTCTTCCAAGGTATCAGAAGTAATTTCGTCTGTCTCTTCCAATGTGTCAGAAGTATTTTCTGTGAAAATAGAAGGAGATACTCAATGAAAACGTAGAAGGTAAAAACAATATATATATATATATATAGATGAATGAATTATACCTTGGTGTACGGCTTGAAGAGACTTAGGTGGAGGAGACAAATTGTGATTTCCACAAGTGGACCATGGATTTTGCAATGTGGCATGATCTAAAGAGAAAAGAGTTCCTTGAGTATCTATACATGATGAAATAAAATGAGGTACAAGGAATGAATAAGAATACCCTTAAAGGTAGCCAATGGCATATGCGAGGCAGCTAGAGAAGTCCGAGGCGCAGTGCCTAAGAAAATGAAAGGTATTAAAAAAATAATAATAATAAAAAAAAAGAAAAAAGAATTATACCTTTCTCTAATAGCTTGGATGACTCGTTCGAAGGAGAAGAAAAAGCTACATTTGCTGAAGGCGATTTACTCATCTTAGTCGGTGTGCCATCTGGTGTAGTCATAAAACTCATCTTCACTCTCGCTACTTCCATTGAGAGAACAATCAAAAGATTTGGTAGGAGAAGGAATTTCAACACTCTTAATGCGAATACGACCCAAGGCAGTTAATTCATACCCATCTCCCTCAAAGAGTTCTTGAATCATATTCTCATCTTTATCTTCAAGAAAAGAGTACAAGTATTGATCCATTGGGGTTTTGGTCGCTACGGTGGGTTGGGAGTTCCTGTACAACCACTGATAGACATAGTCTCTGGAAAAAGCTTTGTGAGACAAGCAAATTGAGGGCCAGAATCTACTTGCTCAAAGCTAAATCTCATTTTAAATTGAGAATTACACATATCCTCCAAAAGATAAAGGAGATCTGAAACCGAGTAACTAGCCCGAGAAGGAGCAATAAGTGGTCGACTATTATCCATTCTCTGAGGTGATGATGCTTCCAGAGCAATAGGTGAAGATGATGACCCAGCTCTAGAGTAAGAAGGATTCTTCGTCTTTCGGTCTTTAATTGGCATATCCAGTTTTCTCCTGCGTGAAGATTTCGGCTGGGAATGAGTAACATATTGGAGCACGGTAAAGGAAGTTCCCAACCACCAATTGGCATAAGGCATGGTTACGTGAGAAGTAGATCGGGAGCCTGGTAACTCCAATGAGACTTTTGTACTACAGCGTAGCATATGGCGCCAGTTGTAATAAAATTTAGACCACTCAGAGGGCTGCCGACAAGATACATTAAGCGGTATAGGGCATGCTTGAGCAAACCCAAATTGACGACCGTATCGGTTAGGGGAGTACGGTTCAGAAATGAAATTAAATCCCATTTTAAAAGTTAAAATACCTTGCCTCAAAGATATAAGATAGCCAAGGTGGAAAGGTGATATCCTTTCAGAGTCGACCAGATGGTATGAGATTCATATATATGCATGAACAGAGAATAATTTCTATGCATTTTTTTAGTTTGTCCTTCTTTATAATTCTTATACTTTTATGATTGTGCAATGATTGGTAACATTGGTTCCACTCCACCTATGATTTGCAGTTCAAAGTTACCCAACCACTTATTTGTCCAGAACCAAGAAACCAGATTAACACCCCATGTTTTGCTAGCTTTAAGCATTGATCGTGCATCAAACTTATCAAAGGTGAAATGACCACAACTTTTCCCGTTAATAGTGCTGGAATTTGAAAGCACAGGGACTTCCCTATAAAAAGGTAATTTTTCTGAGACGTTGAGAATCCATAAGTGCACTTGACAAAATGAATGGTAGCATATGTAGAAATAAGTTCTAAACAAACAACCAAACCACATAAAAAAGATACTAGATCCTGTTGCTGCTAGAATAAGGCAGTCTAGTGCCCATCTAACTTATAGATTCGTTTAATTTGCTAATCAAGGTAATTTATGACAAAAATGTCCCATTAGTAAAGTTCTTAGACATAGAGGTTGACAAAGATTATTTTCTTGGAAGTATTGCTTAAATGGATATGAAACTAACTCAATTGATTCTGGTGATAAGAATTTTTATTTTGAGTTTCTAGAAGTAAATTTCTTTTGTATTTTGATTATTATTCTGAACAAGTGTTTGACATGCCTAAGTCATTACTGAAGTTTTGAAGGACAGCTCGGAAAATGTGGCCCAATTTTTTGTTTCCAAGCCTGAAATGCAAAAAGTATGATACTTTTAATCTATTCATGAATTTTTTATTTTTGGATTATTTGAAAGTTTAAATTTTTCTTATTTTAATTTGACTTTTTTTTGTGGGTGCTTTGTGCTTTTTCTGTAGACTGTAATGACTCAAGAGTCCACTTTGTCCAAATTCAAGTTTGAAGTTCAAAGCTCACAGGTACTAACTTTATTGATCTTATTAGCTTGTGAATTTCTCTCTATGATTTTCATGATTTGCCCAAGCATTATTATTACTAAAGCAATACTATGAATTGCTAACAAACCCATTCAATGTCATACCACTGCATGTTGGAAAATTTTGTATGGAGGAATTATATTTGATTTGACATTCATGCAATAATTCTTGTGAATGTGTGTGTCACTCTTAACATGTCATGCTTGCTTGATATTGATCATTACATATACAGTCAATTGATGCATAACCACAGCAGAGTTGATTGATTCTCCCATATAGGTTGATAGTTTGGTTTTGGAGTTGCTAAAAGTCAATTTGTGTTTTTAGCGGTATCTGAATTAATTCGTATTTTCATTTTTCAGGCTAGAAATTGCTTAGAGAGATGCAAAATATAGTCATAGAATTAAAAAAGTTTGTGCTTCAATTTTTTTTTTTTTCATTTTTTAAGATATGTAATCACAGTTAAAAACTTTTTATTAATTCATTTGTATATAGTTTTGAACAATCAACGTTTATTTATGAAATATATGATGTTATTCCATTTAATATGTGGTTGTGGTTGTGGTTGTGATTGTGATTCAAAGGATAGTATTTAGTGTGTATTACATTCTTCAAATACACGAAGAAAATAATATTAATTATTCTTCAAATATATTGAATCTTTTTTTTATATATATATATATATCACACGCATTAACTGCAATACAAATGCATATAATGTGTGATCTTATCTTATTATTAATCACAGGTTTTATTAGTTTTTAATCACACTTAAAAGATGTGAGCTAAATATTTTTAATCATTCTTAAAAGATGTGATCTAAATGTTTATTATCATAAGTTTTATTAGTTTTTAATCACACTTAAAAGATGTAATTTATATGTTATTAAACTTAAAAAGTGTGATTAAATAACATAGATCACACTTTGACTCTTTTTAATCACACTCCCAAATATCACATTTTGACAAAACTTAAATAGTGTGATTAAATAACATAGATCACACAAAAAAAAAGTGTGATCTTTATCTATTTTTGTAGTAGTGACAGTAAGCCCTGAAAGATGGTATCTCGAAGATAGTGAAGAATGCGAACCAAAGTAGCCCAATGAGTAGAGTGAGGAGCAGAGACGAACTGACTAATCACATGAGCAGCATTAGCAAGATCAGGGTGAGTGACAGTCAAATAAACTAAACAACCCACAAGCTTACAATAGAAAGTAGGATCATCCAGAGGGACGCCTTCAATAGAGTTGAGCTTCATATTAAGTTCAGTAGGTGTATCAGAAACCTTAGTATCAATTAGACCGACACGGTGAAGAACCTCATTAGCATACTTGGCCTGAGACAGAAAATAGCCCTTTGGAGAAGAGGCAACCTCAATACCAAGAAAATACCGCAATAGATCTAGATTCTTCATTTCGAAGGTGTAAAAGAGATGTTGCTTGACCCTAGAGATAGCAGAAGAGTCAGAGCCAGTGATAATCATATCATCCACATAGAGTAGGAGATCAATAAAACCAGTTGAGGTATGTCTCAGAAACAAAGCTTAGTCGGAAGTAGAAGGATGAAATCCAAGCTCGGTAACAGCAGTCTGAAAAAAATCATACCAAGCACGATGAGATTGTTTCAAACCATACAGAGCACGCCGAAGATGACAAACCTGCCCAGAGGAGTGGAGAAGGCTAGGGGGAGGACGCATGTAGACCTTCTCAGTGAGATGACCGTTAAGAAAAACATTCTTAACGTTCATCTGATAGAGGGGCCAATGTCGAACAACAATAACAGAAATCAAGGTACGGATAGTAATCATCTTGGCAACAGGGGCAAAAGTCTCCTTATAATCAATACCATACTCCTGCAAGAAACCCTTGGCAACCAAGCAAGCTTTGTATCGCTCGAGAGAACCATTAGAATGAGTCTTGACTTTATAGACCCATTTGCAACCAACCAGATTCTTACCAGCAGGCAAAGGAACCAACTCCCAAGTGTTAGTCTTTTGCAAGGGAAACAACTTATCCTCCATAGCTTGAACTCAATTAGGATCTTGACAGGTCTCTGTATAAGACTGAGGTTCTAAAAAAGAATAAATAACAGACAAAAAAGTATGATAGGAAGCAGAAAAACATGTATTAAACTAATCCAATCTGTTTGGAGGACGACGCTCACGAGGAGGATATCGGTGTGTAACAGGATCATAGTTGTCAGAAGCAGAAGAAACAGCAACAAGAGTAAAGATAACTGGTGGGAGGAGAGCCTTGCGATGAGAATAGACCAACAACGGAGGAGAAGAAGAATCTGAAGGAGAAGAATGAGCCATAGGTGACGTAGACGGAGAAGTAGGGATGGCCTCAGGAGGAACAGTTGAGATGTACTCATCAAACGGGACCTTAGAAAGAAATAGGTCAATGTGAACCAAATCCTCTTTGGCGACGGGAGCAGTGAGATGGAGAAGCTGAAAGGAAGACAGACGTTCAAGAAAGGCAACATGACAGGAGACATACAGGCGACGAGAGACAAGGTCGTAATAGCGGTAGCCTTTCTGAGTAAGACTATAACCCAAAAAGACATACAAGACAGACCGTACATTGAGTTTGGTCCTATCTTTATGAGAAATGAGGACAAAACAAGCGGACCTAAAGACATGCAGGAAGGAATAATTGAGAGGTTGAGAATACAAAGTCGCATAAGGGGATTGACTGGAGAGAAGGGGAGTCGGGAAGCGATTAAGGAGGAAAGCAACTGTAAGAACTACCTCACCCCAGAATGGTGCCGGAATAGAGGCAGAGAGAAGGAGAGATCGAGCTGTCTCAAGGAGATGACGGTATTTACGCTCAGCACGACTATTTTGGGTAGGGGTATCAGCATAGGAGGTTTGGTGAATGGTGCCCAGTTTGGCCAAAGACTTATAGAATTCAGTTTTAAAGTATTTCCTACCCAAGTCAGACCGGAGTATTTTAATTGTGGCCCCAAACTGTGTAGTGACCATAGACTGAAAGGTACGATGTATTTGGTAGAAGTCAGATTTATGAGCCATAAGATAAACCCAGGTATAGCGGATATAATCATCAACAAAGGACACATAGTATGTAGAACCCCCTTTAGTGAAAACAGGAGAAGGTCTCCAGACATCAGTATGTACAAGAGAAAACGGAGAAGCAGAAATAGAAGTACTATTATTAAAAGGTAAAACTGTCATTTTAGCAAGTTTACATCCTCGACACTCATTAATTTGACTAGGAGAAACTTTACTAAACAATCCCGACTGAGCTAAAGACCGGAAGCGGTCAACAGACAAATGACCTAAGCGAGAATGCCATAAATAAAACTAACTTGACTGAGAATCTAATTGAAAAGATGAAAGTGCAACGGGGGAGGTAGATAGAGGAAGATGCAGGCTTTCCACCACTTAGAAATCTCCAACTCTACGGTCAGTCCCAATCTACTTCTTGGACACCCGATCCTGTACACAACAAACAGAAGAAGAAAAGATAACATCAAAACCAGAAGTATGAAACTGACTGATAGAAAACAAGCTAACAGACAGTTGAGGAACATAAATAATAGAGGGACTAGTAATAGTAGAAATGACAGAAGGTAAAATATACCTAATAAATAGGATATACATACTAGACCCATTAGCAGTATTAATATTAATAGGAACAGGAGGGGGGATACAGTTTTAGAGTAAGGAAATGTGAGGAGTCATATGATGAGAGGCACCAAAATCAAAAAGCCAGACAGATGAAAGAATACCTGAAGAGGACCCAAGCAAACCTGAATGAAGAGAGGTGAGAGTAAAGGCTGATAAAGATGACTGAGAGGTGGGCCAGAGATGTTGAAGCTGAGCAATCTGGGAACTCAAGGAAGCCAAGTTAGGATCAGAAGCCGAAGCAGATGCAGTATAAGCAGCAGGAGGGCGAAAAGTATTCGGAGTAGGGGCTTTAAATTGTGGTTGAGACAGCTGAGCAGACTGACGGCCCTTCTTGGGATATTTGTTCTTCCAATAGCCCTTCGATGGCAAAAAAACACACTCATCAGAGGCTAGTGGCCCCTTCTTAGGCTTTGCAGTGGCTTGAAGCTGATGAGGTGGGGGGTTTAACAGCAGAGGAGGCTGAGTAGGAGCCAAGAAGACAGATGGAGACATAGTCTGACTGGCCGTCTTAAGACAGGTTTCTTCGGAGAGGAGCTCATGAACGATAGTTTCCACAAAGGGAAGAGGAGACTGATGAAAGATACTACCACGGATAGCCTCATATTGAGGGGGAAAGAGTCATTAAGAACTGCACTAAGCGACCTTGCTCCCGGAACTCAACATAAGCGTCTAGTGTCTTGAGGCTAGATGGTTCTATGAGAGCCAACTGATCCCAGAGACCTATCATCTCAATGTAGAAGTCTTGAATAGATTGATCCCGCTGACGAGCACTCTAAATAGATGTTTCCAACTCATACCGTTTGACAAAGTTGGACTGTTGATACACACCCAATAAATAGTCCCACACCTCTTTAGCCGTACTGTATTTGGAAAATATCATTCCAATGTGGTCATCCACAGAATTATGAAACCAGGTCAGAACTTGGGCATTATCACAATCCCAAGTGTCACAGGAAGTCAGATATCCTTCTTGTGTCGGGTCCAATGGACAAGAAACAAAACCAGAAACATAGCCCTATTTTTTTTGACCAAGAAGGAATTTCTTCATAACACTAGCCCAATAAGCATAATTGGCACCAGTGAGTTTACATCTGATGGCTTGGATTTTGGTGTCCATCATTGTAATAAACCAAAGGATAATACTAAATAACAAGAGGGCCAAACTATAAATATTTTGTTTACAATTTTGCTTTTGTTTAAACCGAAAACAGTACTGATAGAGGCAAAAACATGAACATAGAGAGAGAGAGAGAGAGAGAGAACCAGAGCAGCAAACGAAGAACCAGAGGGATCGTGATGATGTATCGACCTAAGAGAGAGATCGAGACCCACGAACTAGAAACAGAGACCAAATTATCAGTTGAACAAACTCGATGAACCATGACGTGGGTGTTCGAGTATCTGAACCAGAGAGAGAGAGCCAAATGATAGGCACCCAGAGATGACTGCGAATAACAAGCATGAACGCCGGCCAGACCTAGGGTTTCAGACGTGGCTCTAATACCATGTAAGAATTTTGAATGTTTTTCTGTATATTCAACTTATAAAGTTTACAAAGAGTGCATCAGTTATATAGCCCTAACTATGAATGAAAAAAAGGAAATACAAAGATTTCTACTTACACCACCACAATCTTGCCTAATTTGCCTAATTCTTAATATACACAAGTATGCCATATATACATATATTGCCATATATACATATATTCTCACAATGTCCTCATCATAAACTCCTTGGATTTTCAAAATATTATCCTACATAAAGAAATAAATGGATGTCAACTACAATGAAAAAAAATATACCATCAAAAGAGCGAATACATATAAAAGAAGATAGTATATAAGAACTAAAACGTTGGGTCCGAATAAAAGAATACATTTTCAAAACCAAAGACAAAGTACATAACAAAAGCATTTGACAATTCAATAACCTACATTTCCAATTAGCCACGTCCAATCTTTCGTGTGGATGGAAAATTGGTGAGATTTTAGACACTTTTTTCTTCTTTCTTTCATGTGTTTATAATATTTCTCTTCTTTGCCCTTTTGTTTGGGCCTGCTCCTACTATTCCTCTTTGACATTTGTTGTTGTCATCATTGTGTAGCTCGGCTTTTCGCGCTCCCTTTCGGAAGAATGAAATAGCCCTTACAGTTCTAACTCCACTTGTGTTTTGGTTCTAATTCTGATTTCACAAGTGCAATGTGAAACAGTGGAAACAAAAAAAGAGTCCAAATCTGGCAATTTCTTTTGGAAAATCGATGTTTGAATCAAATGCCAAAAATGGACTGCTTTGCCAGATTTCAGAGTCGCCATCTAAATATTTATTTTTGAAAAATTTAGGAAAACCATGACTCGTGCCAAAGGCCATTAGTCTGTCGTTACCAAAGTGTCTGGGGTTCGGGAACTTAGGTATGAGAGGGGAAGGTCAATAATTGAACACCCCACTCACTCGATCAAAGATCGGCCTTTGCTAATCATGATGTGATTTTTATGTACACTATATGTTCTTGTTCTATATGTAACATACAAATATAGACTAATTTCACGAAAAGTTGAAACATTTGATTCCATGTTTGTTTTAAAAAAAATGTGTTGAATATATCTCACTAAAAATGGTGATCTCATATATACATGAATCAAAGTATCCCAATTCAAGTGATTAGCCTTCATTCACAGGCATTCAAATAGGTATATCAAATAAGCAGTTAGCCTCATGGTAGTATGTTTGATATGACAACATTCACACTTATGCAATATGCTAAAGCAAAAATGCTTACCTTAATGTCCAAAAGCGAGTCCAAAAAGAAAGCAAATAGTTAGAAAAAAAAAGGCATGATCCTAATTTAACGACTAATGCAACACATGCAACGTGCAATTAAGGTTCGGCTGCTAGTATGGCATGTGAGTCAATTCAAGACATGTGATAGCGCATGTATGCAAGTAAGGAGTTTGAATTTGACATTTGAATAATATGATGAGCCGAACTTTTATGCATGTAAACGAATGGATGCAAATCATGGAAAATGTTAATTAAACATGATGTCCCTAATCTAACCATCATAAGCACTGAAATAAAAAGGGAGAAAGAATGGGAGTTGGAAGACATACAACTTATTACATATTTGTCCTCGCGAAGGAGGGTCCAAATGTCCAAATGTACGAATAAATAATTATTACAAAACCGAATGAATAATAAATGAAAGGGGCTGTCTAATTTATTACAATAAGCCCTGACTCAATAAACTCGGTATAACGTCCGACCGAATTCAATTAATCATATTGGTTCTTTATGTCGGTTATAATCCAATTTTAACCAATTTTATTAGCCTTTTTATTACCTTTCCATTTCTTTATCTTTTCTCCTGTTTGTGCAAAAGTGATATTTATGTCCACTAAGTCCAAAACGCAATAAAGAGAAGCAAGCATCAACTTAACCAGAGAAAATTTTTTTCAGGGGAAATTACAAAGGAAGAGTCAAACTTATTTACACGCGATAAGGGATTCCAAGTCAAACTCAAGATGTGAAATAAGGACTAGTCAAACTCAAGATGTGCAACAAGGACTAGTCAAACTCAAAAGAGTGATTATAACGTAGAAAAACCCAAACTTGAGTGATAATGACTTGAAATCCAAACGTGATAATAAGTGGTAATGACACTTTCCTTGGTGCTTTCCAAGGGTCAGTTAGTCCCTTAAAAGAAAACACACTGATGAATAAAGAGAAATGAAAAAGAAAAGATTGTGCTTTAGTATAAGAACATGTATACATTTGGGGTAGTGAACCTCCAAAGAATTTAAACCTAAGTATAGAGCGTTTTATGCTTTTGGTAGTAAATCTCCTAAGAGATTAAATCAGTAAGCATAGAACGTTGTATACTTTTGGTAATGAACCTTTTAAGCATAAAACGTTTTATGCCTTTGGTAGTGAATCTCCAAAGAGATTAAACCATTAAGCATATAACGTTTTATACCTTTGGTAATGAACCTCCGAAGAGATTAAACCATTAAGCATGGAAGAGTTGCTTTCTTATACTTGAACCACAATCTTAATTTTTCACAACTTTTTAATCGAAATAAGCAAAGAAGGGAGGGAGGTTGCAGAGATGATTATGCAAAGTTGATTAATTGGTTAGTACAAACAAACTTGATATTTAAAACATAAATCATTGAAATAAATTAAACAGCCCCTAAATAGCATATAATAGTGCTGAAATTAAGCTATAGAAAGCGAGCAAAATTAAATAGCCGGAGGTACTATTCACCGCCGGAGGTTAGTATTTATCCGGCGGGATAAATTATTTAAAGTAATAAATTACAACAGTTTATATACAATATTTAAATTACAGTAGATATGTGGGTGTGCAGCCATCCCATTAAAGCGATAAAAAAAAAAAATAGTTATGAAAAGAAGTAAATGAAGTATTTAAACAAATTATATCACATTTTTAAATTAAATGAAAATTTGCGAAAACTCACCTTTTGGGGAAATAATGAATTTTCTGAGTCACAAACTTTCTTTTGATTACTCTCAAGTCTGTGGAATGTGTTCTCAATTCTCGGTCCAAAATTTGGAATTACAGCTTTAGTGGTTGGTTTTTTGAATGGTGTATTGATGAAATGGAAATAAAAATATCAAAAAAAATATTTCATTTTCCCTCTCTCTATTCTCAAACTCTCTCACCCCACTTCATTTTCCTCTCCCTGATTCTGAATAGCCTTTCCCTCTCCCTGATTTTGATTAGCCTTTCCCTCTTTTTCCTTTTCCTACTGGGCCACCCCCTTTTTTTTTTCTCAGACTCTTCCTTCTTTCTTCTTTTTCGCTGAGCCTCTCCTCCTATGTCTTTATATAAGGAAATTATAATAATATAATAATATAAATCTTATATAATATATATATATATATATGCAAAGTTTGATATGGTTGTCGGCTGCCGACATCAAAACAATTATATATTTTTTTATAATAATACAAATCTAATAATATAATATATATATATATATATATTATAATTAATGGTATCAACCTATTTAATGGTTTATAATATATATATATATGCAAAGTTATGCAAAGTTTGATTTGAATGTTGGCTGTCGACATCAAAAAAAAAAAATTTTATTATATTTTTTTTATAATATATCTAAAATATATAATTTATACCAATTTATATAAAAACACCAAAAATATGAACAAACACATAAAATTATGCAAAATGACAACATACTAAACTAATGAAATATTTAGTAGTTTAAAACAATTTGGCCAAAATGGTGAAGGTTGGGATTAAAGCTCAAATTTTATCTTTCTTACTGAGGATTCTGTGAGAAACACATTCTAATTGTCATCATCGGGTAATTAAAAGAAAGCGCCCAAGTCTTAGGGCCAGTCAAAATGAGGTGTCTACACATTGGTCCTTCTTTCTTTCATATGTTTCTAATATTTCTCTTCAATGCCCTTTGTGCATGGGCTACTGTGTTCCAATGCTTCTTTGGCAACTTTAGCGAGACTGACCGCAATTATCGGAATCTCTTTTTAGTTCTGGGTATATATGAATCGATTGGAAAAATAACAGCTTCTTAGTGTATATAAGCTCAGCTTGAAAGAATCAGTCCCTCAGAAGAAGAAAAAGCAATGGTCCATAAAATGCCACTCAAAATACTAATATGTTACGGACAAATTTCAGAAGCAACATGCAATGGAAGTTAAAATATAAAATATAAAATAAAAAAATTGATGAAACAATTCAAGTGTAATGACACCGTTATATAACTTGATTTCATGGCCTCACCTGTAATGGATTATGTCTCACTAGCATCAGAATTTTGCATTAGCACAAGTAAGGCATATCTTTAGAATAGAATTACCTACTAAAAAAGGGCATATTGTCAGAGAAGTTATCACACTGAAATTATGTAATAAGAAATAAATGAATAAGGTGATAGAATTGTAGTCCATATTGCTATATACCAAATAGATAACGATGATGATGAAATTAAGCTAGGCAAAATAAAGTGAATGAGATGATAGAGATCCACAGCTAACGTAAAGATAAAAATAATGGTGGCACCTTCATATGCCTTACAACATGGGTCATAAATGGTATCACTACATTAGTTGTGGGTAAGTAGCACAAGAGTAGGACTAACATATTCCAATCTCTCATTCATTGGCAGTGTTTTAAGTAGGAAAATGCATTAGTCCCTTGAGATAAGTGTAGTACTTTTCATTTAACCACCGATTCATTATTTAAAATTTGACCTACTAATCTTGAGGATGGGGGTTCAAACCTAAGAAAAACTACTTTGTGGAAGGTATGCCAAAGGTTTGCTTCCACCCAAATGGGGACTAAACAGGGTGTAGTTCTTCTTTTAAAAAATTATTTATCATATTCCATATCCCATATATGTTGAAATCAAAAAAGTATCCCGTATATGTAAGTTGGTGCATTGTTGTGGAGGAATTAATTAGATCTTTTATTTTTTGGAAAAGAACAATTAATGTAAATTATCGATTGGGAAAGTCATTTAATGCAATTACAATTCTAGAAATCTAATAACAAACCTCTTTCCCCAAACTTAAACGAGGAATTTTGACATAATTTTGTTTCTTATGGTTTTCCCATACATCAGAAGAGGAACACTCAAACCCTAAATGCCATAAAGCCTTTAAAAAATCAAAAAAGTTCTAAAACTTTGACTCAAAGATTTCTAACACTTTGTAACACAAAAATGATAATAATAATCAACTTCTTTTTTTAAGAAAAGTAACTAAAAAAATATGAATTATGAACATAATAACAATCCTAAAAAAGTTTCTATTAAATTTTTACTATGTGAATTCCTCAAGCCGAAAATCACAAATATGAAACCTCTAAAACCTATGCCTAAATCATAAATTCTAAAACTCTTACTCAAAATGTTGAAAAAACCATAAATCACACAAAATGTGATCCTAAAACCCCAAGTTTGAGGCTCTAAAGTTGAAGAAAATAAAAACATTTTGCTAACATGTATTTGTTTCTATATTGGGCATGCGCCCATTGTTTTACCCTTTATACAAAGATGGCATTATGTTGTTATTGAAGAAAAGGATATTATTTCTCATTGAATGAATTATGACTTACACAACTATATTATATATACAATGCTAAGCTAAGCTTGTAACTAATTCAATATAACTACTTAACCAATTCCTAACTGACTATACAATGCTCTTGATGTAACTGACGGAGAATGGACAACTGGAGTTGGAGCAGTTGCAGCTGAAGCTGAACCTGAAACTGCTGTGGTTGTCTTATCACCCTCCTGCAAGCTGATGGGAGAGGGAGAGACTAGAAGCTTGGCTTGAAGGTATTGGAACCGAGACACAGAGAGAGGCTTTGTAAAGATATCAGCAATCTGGTCCAAAGAAGGAACATAACGGAGTAAAATCTATTTGTGTGTAACCTTTTTGCGAATGAAGTGACAATCCACTTCTATATGTTTTGAACGAATGTGAAACACAGGATTAGAGGCTAAGGTAATAGCCAAGAGGTTATCACACCATAAAATAAGAGCAATGGAGAAAGGAAGGTGAAACTTACTAAGCAACATTTGCAACCAGGTGAGTTCAGCAGTAGTATGAGCCAAAGACCGGTATTCTGCCTCTATGGAGAAGCGAGACACTGTGGGTTGTTTTTTAGCTGACCAAGAACTAAGATTCAAACCAAGATACACACGATAGCTAGAAGTGCTGCGGCGATCGAGAACATCACCGGCCCAGTTAGAGTTAGAGAAAGCCTGTAAATCGAATGAACTAGGACTGAATGTGAGACCATGAGTTAAAGTCCCTTGCACAAATCGGAGCAATCTCTTGACTGAAGCAAAATGCCCAACAGTTGGAGTATGCATATGTTGACAAGCTTGGTTAATTGAAAGAGACAAATCAGGCCTGGTGATAGTGAGGTATTGGAGTGCCCCGATTATACTGCGGTAAAGTTCAGGTTGACCAAAGGGAAGATGAGAATCTGGAGAGAGTGAGAGAGAGAGAGAGAGAGAGAGAGAGAGAGAGAGAGAGAGAAGGCTTAACAGAAATTGGGAAACTGCAAGGCTTGTAATTAGCCATCCCAGCCTTAAGAAGAATATCAGAGGCATATTTATGTTGAGACAGAAAATAAGAATCACCACAAGCCTTATTAGAGACCCCCAAAAAATAAGAAATGTTCCCCAACTCTTTCATGGCAAAAACAATATGCATGTGAGCAATAAGAGAGTCAATGTGAGAAGAATTACTACCTGTTACCAGGATATCATCAACATAGACTAGGAGAATAGTGATTGTGGAAGCTGTCCTTTAAATGAATAAGGAATTATCACAGTGCCTGTTAAGGAAACCTTGAGATAAAAGAAAGGTGGAGAATGTAGAGTACCACCAGGCTCTAGGAGCTTACTTTAAACCGTAGATAGCCTTTTTTAAGAGACAAACATGATGTAGATGAGAAGCACAAGGAAAACCAGGTGGCTGAGTCATGTAAACTTCCTCCTCCAAGGTTCCATGAAGAAAAGCATTACTGATATCTAATTGCTTGAGAGGCCAATTGTAATTGAAGGCAACACATAATAAATTGCGAATGGTAGGTTGTTTGGTGACAGGGCTAAAAGTTTCAGTATAGTCAATACCCTCTTGTTGGAGAAACCCCTTGGCAACCAAACGAGCCGTATAACCAGCAATAGATCCATCAGAATTGCACTTAATGCGAAAAATCCATTTGCAGCTTATGGCAGATTTTGAAGAGGGTAGAGGAACCAAAAACCAAGTACCCTGGGCTAGAAGAGCATTATTGTGACGACCCCGACCTCCGAACCAGTGTATAATGATATTTTACAAAGTCTAATTGCATGATTGTGTGTTTATTTATGCGATTACATGCTTAATTTTATAATTATCTATCATTACATGGAATATCTATTCGAATTGACAACTTAGATATAGAAATTGAGAACTTATATGACTTCAGAAACTGAAATTGACTAGCCCAATAGGCTAATTAGAATATTTAGAATTTTATGGTAACTTTAATTGAAATTTGATTTGGATCAAAATAATTAGAATAAACTGATTGAATTAACTAGAATTAAGCCTAACTAGTTAACCTTAATCATATGTGATTAGACTAACTTAATCACACCATATAAATTGCTCTAAATAAGCTTATGAGCCCACATATACACACACTTGGCTGAGAATTGAGAAAGAAGGAAGAAAAGTTCAACATTTAGAGAGAAAAAGAGGAGATTGAAGTGAATTGCTAGAGTTTTGGTGAATTGAGCTAGTCCAACACTTGAACTCACACATTAGGTATGAAACTCAAGCCAATTCTTGGAATCAAGTCATGTAGAAACTAAGTTCATGGAGATAGGGGATCATTTGTTTGAATTTGAGTAGATTGAGCATGAATTACCATGGATATGATGAATTTGAGTTGATTATGCACATGCATGCTTAATCTTTCATTTTTCTCCAAGTATTCTTAGGCACCATTTGGACTCATATAATCATAAAATGAGGTAGAAACACATGAGTATAATTGAATTAAAATGAATTGGTGTTTCAACTGTGCTTCTGTTATATGTTTTGTTTAGGTGGACGTCCGAGGCTTAGTGACAACTCAAACCACTGTGAGTAGTAACTTTATAAAGATATGTTCAAGTAATATTATTTTCGAAATTGTTATTGCTTTGGAATCAATATGTGACTGATTGAATGGTTTATAGAAAAATTATTTTGTAATGATGAATGAAGTTCATTTTTGAAATGTATTTGTGGCATCCATTGAACATAGGCCCATGCCTGGGGGTAACAATACCACGGCTATTGGTTGTAAGCCCTTGCTTAGGGGTAACAATACCACGGTCATTGGATGTAGGCCCTTGCCTGCGGGTAACAATACCACGGCCATTGGATGTAGGCCCTTGCCTGGAGGTAACAATACCAAGGCTATTGGATTACATAGAGATCTCTAGTGTTTGACCCTTTGTGGTCCATTGGTTTGGCCCTTTGTGGTCCATTTACTTGACCCTTCGTGGTCCATTGGTTTTGCTCCACCATGATTGGAATGTTATTGTTCATGGGTGTGCCACATATTTTGATATTGAATGACGTCGATTATGAAATTTATTGGATATAAAGATTTGAAACAAGAATTTTGATGAGCATGTTATCAAGCTTCATTCATATAACCTCTTTATTATGTTATTACTCATTGGGCTTTAGCTCACTATTTATTTATATATATATGTAGGTGGGCAAGCTGAACATCAAAGCTAGAAAGCCTCGAGTCTACCCGGGTCAGCCCTTTTGAGGAGCTTCTAAGTGAAGTGATCAGGCTCGGGAGGAGCTATGCTAGTTGAACCCCCTTGTGTGTATTTCAATAGTTTTGTATTTGTTTATAGTTGGGGTTGTATATTTGCAAGACATGAATTTTGTACAATTGTGATAAATGTACTTTTAAATCAAAACTTTGCTTATTATATTAGTTCTCCTCATACATGCACAGCTCAATGGATAATTTCTATGTTGTTTCAAATTTTCGCTAAGCCCCGTACTTCATATTAAGAGGTTCATTTGTACAAGAGGCCTTAGGTAATCTATGATTACTGGCCGGTCATGACGCTAAACCTATAAGGGCGGGTTTGGGTCTTGACAATTATATTCCTCCAACATTGTATTATGCCAGACTGGGGACTGAAGAGCTTGCTGATAGGTCAATGGCTCAGTGTCAAGATAGAAAGAAGAAAAATGAGCAGAAGAAGAGGCCAATAAGGCTTGAGAAGAAGCTTTGGATCTAGTAAGCATTGAGTGAGTGTTAGTGGTAGGGGGAAGAAGAGAAAGATCAATAGAAATAGAAGAAATCGGAATAGAAGAATGAGGCTGGACACCAGCAGAAAGAGACTGATCAATAGGGGCAGTAGACTAAGAATGATGAGTAGAAGGTGGTGTAGGCCGAGCAGAGAAAGAATTCAAAGCAAGCTGAGACAGTGCAGCCTGCAGAGGTACAGAAGAAGAGAGAACAGGCACAGGTGGAGAAACAAACTTAGGATTAGACGAAGACTGAAGGTCTAAAGAAGGAGACTAGAAAAAGGACTGAAGTTGAGACAAAGTCTGAGAAATGAGAGCAGCAGAGGCTTTGACAGAGGTGGTACCAAATGGAAAAATCTGCTCATTGAAGATGACATGGCGAGACAAATACACCTTCCCAGAGGAAGGATCTAGGCACTTGTAGCCTTTGTAAGAATGATGATAACCAAGAAATACACACAATGTAGATTTAGGTTGAAGCTTATAAGATGTGTAGGGCTTGAGCCAAGGAAAACATTGACAGCCAAACACACGCATAAAAGTGTAATCTGGAGATTTATGAAACAACAATTCATAAGGAGAAGAATGAGGAGTTTTAGAACTAGGCAAACGATTAATCAAAAAGGTAGCTGTAGAAATGGCATCAAACCAGTACTTGATGGGAAGAGAAGAGTGATGAAGCAAGGCAATGGCAGTCTCAATGATATGTCTATACTTTCTTTCAAAGACTCCATTTTGGGGAGGTGTATGTGGACAAGAAATCTGATGGAGGATACCATGAGTGTGGAAAAATTGAGTCATAAACGAATTTACAAACTTAGTGCCACCATCAGTGCAGAAAATTTGCAGGTGAGTGGAAAATTGATTTGCAACATAAGCTATGAATTCCACAAATTTAGCAAAGACTTCACTTTTGTAACATAATGGAAAAAGCCAAGTAAACTTGCTATATTCATCAACAAAGAGTAAATAATACTTATAACCATAAATAGATGGTAAAAATGGTCCCCAAACATCATTGTGAACTAGTGAAAAAGGTTTATTAACAGTAGAGTTAGACAGGTTAAAAGGTAATCTATGACTTTTGGCCATACAACAGTGAACACAAGTGGAATCATTATTCTTGGCTTTATTACAAGCAACAGAGGGAGAAGACTTCAGTTTATTGAACTTGAGAAGTGACGGATGACCCAGCCTCTGGTGCCAAACAGTTTCAGGCACAAGATTAGTAGTGGAACTAAAGAAAGCATGATGAGGAATAAAAGAAGAAAGGAAAACAGCAGCAGCAGATGAAGAAGAGGCAGACATGGATGCATGAAAATGATATAAACCATAGGAATTAAGTCCCTTGTGCATAATTCCCTTCGTGTGCTTATCCTAAACCATGAAGGAAGAATTATCAAAGTAATTGTACAATTATTATCTTTAGTGAGTTTATGCACAGACACAAGATTAGAAGCAATAAGAGTGTGCAA
Source organism: Camellia sinensis (assembly GCF_055761805.1). Lineage (NCBI taxonomy): Eukaryota > Viridiplantae > Streptophyta > Magnoliopsida > Ericales > Theaceae > Camellia > Camellia sinensis. The sequence continues at coordinate 242,919,582 of NC_138961.1, read as the reverse complement.
AACTTTATTGAGTTTGAAAGTATGATGTGGAGTGGGCAAAAGACCCTTACCAGTGTGAAGAATAGGGATAAAAGGTTGATGAAGACTCAAATTTGACAGATCATTAGTCATATGATCAGATACAGCCGAATCAAGATACCGTGGGGAAGAGTCATACTGAGATGGAGCAGAGGCCACATAAGCGCGAGAGGTAGACAGTCCGGTTGATGATTGTGAAGATTGATAAGATTGAGAGGCAGATTGCTGTGACTGTGGCTGAGTTGGAAAATAAGTAACATCTAATCTGTGCCAACAATCCAAGGCTGAGTGATTAGTCTTACCACAAATCTAACAAATCAAGTTGTTGTTGTGTTGACCTCCTGAAAATTGTCTACCTCTTCCTCTAGGAGAGTATCAACCTCTGTAGCCATATCTAGAACTACCTCTATTACCTCTGAAGGAAGACTATTCTTGAGAAAACATATTAGATCCAAAACTGCCAAAAAAGCCACGAGTAGTAGCATATGCAATTGGGAGATTCATGTGCCTGAATCTTCTTAGTTTTTGAATCAATATGAAGAGACTCTGAATAGAATAGAGATGAAAGTTCCTCCATAGAAATAGTTTCTGATCTTGCTTGAATTGTAGTCTTTAAAGCATCAAATTCATCCGGTAAACCATTCAAGGTGAGAAGAACTAGATCTTCTTCATTTATAGGAAAAGAAGCAAGTGCAAGTTGATCTGCCAGGTCTTTGATCTGAGTGAAGTATTCTTCAATTGTTTGAGAGCTTTTAGTCATATTATTCAAACGATTCTTCATTTGATGAATATGACTATGAGACACAGTAGTGAACCTTTTACAGATAACATTCCAAACCTCAGCACTCTGTTGAAGATGCAAAACTGAGGAAAAAATCAAAGGTGTGAGTATAGCTGTAATATAACTCAAGAGATGTGCATCGATCTATTTCCACTGTGCATAATCTGGATTGATTGCTTCGGTTCCATCGACATTTTTTATTGTTAATGGTAGTGAATGAGAAGAACCATCAACAAACCCTAGCAGATTTGTTGCACGCAGAATATTGAGAACTTGACTTCTCTAAATGATAAAGTTTGATGAATCTAGCTTGACAGTTATAAAAGGAATTAAGATTCGAGATGAGAAGACTGAGATTTGGAAGAAGAGTGCTTGAGGTAGTCATTGAAGATCTGGAATAAGTCATTGAAGAGTTTTGAAGCTTCTTGAAGAGCTTTGAAGGACTATAGAAGAATTGATTTCAGGAACTCAAGAGTGCTCGTGGGAGCTATGCTTGCTGTGATCGAGCAATGCTTGCTCTGATACCATGAAGAAAAGGCTATTATTTCTCATTGAATCAATTATGACTTACACAACTGTATTATATATACAATGCTGAGCTAAGCTTGTAACTAATTCAATGTAACTACTTAACCAATTCCTAACTGACTATACAATGCTTTTGATGTAACTGACGGAGAATGGACAGCTAGAGCTGGAGTAGTTGCAGCTGAACCTGAAGTTGAAGCTGAAGCTGAACCTAAAGCTGAACCTAAAGCTGTTGTGGTTGTCTTATCAGTTATGTAGTAAAATTTTATTGTATGGGAGTATAAGACATCAAAGTAATAGGGGAATATTTGATGTGAAGTAAATTAAATGGCTTAACAATAGGTACTTCAAATGGCAAAGTGATGTTGAGGGTAGTGGAAGCATAACATAAAAAATTGTACGAATGGTTGTGTCTATGCATGGAGATATATGGTTGTTGGAACCTTACAAAGCTCCTTCAATATGTATTTAGAACATAATCAGAATATTTCCATTTTATTAATCTCGTTCTTTTTACTTCACCTACAATAATCATCCTACCATGTCCTTTATATAGGACTGCATAGAAACTATAGTTACATGAATCGCACACCTCTAGAAACCATTGTATATTCCTATGTAAACTATTAAATATACTCTTGTATTTTCTTAAACATGAATGTACCACCCAACATAAATGTTCTAGAAAATTGTGGATTACTTTATCCGACACCCCTCCTTAATTCACAATTTTCTCAAAACATGCCCAAAACTATTTTGTATTTGATGTTCCAGCTTTTCATGCTTTCTTTTGAGCAATTCATTTTTTTTTTGTTAGTTTGTTGAATCATCTTTTTTGTCACAAATTGGTCAACCCCCATTTTCTAAAACTTGTGTGTGCTCTTTCATCTATTTTCATTATCATGAAAAACTTCTTCCCAAGGCATGTTGCCCTTTCTATTTGATGGGTAGTTGGCCCCTGTTCTTTGTTTCAACACCTAGGTAAGTGTTCTTTCACAGCTATCGTTTTTTTGAGCTACTACTGATTTTTGTATTTTTGCCATTTTTTGTTGATGATGAATCATTTTCTAGGGTATCCTTTGATAAACCCTCTTTTATTTTTTCAGTTGTTGCTCCTTCTGTCATCTTTTAGAGATAACCAATTATTCAATCATGGCAAACATGCACCCAAGGTTGTTAAAATAAGGATTTTACATAGGATCAGTGAGAGGATCTCGTGGATCGGATCGAGTATCGTAAGATTCTACTTTAAAAATAAGGTAAAAATACAAATTAGGATGATACATATTAAAAATAAGGTAAAAAATCACAAATTCAACGATCCTATTTACGATCCTACACTATCCCATACGGTCCTACTATAACATTGATCCTATAGCTATTTGGATCGTTTTGACAATTTGTGATCGTAGGATCGCACGATCCTATGATCCGGATAGCGATTTTGATAACCATGCACACGCCTATTTTTCCATAGTCTAGGTATCCTTTGATATACGTACTTTTGTTTTTTTGTTTTGGTAAAATGCTTGCTACCTTCTTGATTTGCTTCTCACCATTCTGACTTTTCATCTTCAAACCTTGGTTAGCAATTTCTAGCTACCAAGATTTATCTTCAATTTTGTATCATGAAAAAATTTAAAAGACTCACTTTGGCTTTGATAGCAAATTTGTTGGGGGCAATAGAAGCATAATATAAAAAATTGTACTAGTAGGTGTGTCTATACGAGGAGATATACGAGTACAGGAGCCGCACATAGCTCCTTCAATATGTATTTAGAACACAATCAGAATATTTCTATTTTGTTAATCTCCTTCCTTTTACTTGATTTAATAATCATCTTACCCTATCCTTTATATAGAATTACACAGAAACTCTAGTTACAGAAATCACACATCTCCTGTGTTACTCACCTCCTATGTTACATAGTACAAATATTGAGCACGAGTATGTCCAAGTGTTAGACCTTTATAAACTAAAATTTTACGATATTTGGATATATATCCAAAATAAGATATAGGTACAACAACTCGTTACGGGCATATATATATTAAACATTATACAATATTCTTAGATAAGATATTATGAATTATGTAGAAATATGTATGAAATTAAATAAGACTTACAAAAAATATGAAATTTTTTATCTCTCATCTACGTTAGAGGTTATAAATGTTTCAATCTAGCAAAGGTGAGTTTCTTATTCCTCAAACATTGTAAAAGTTGGAGGATCCAAGTGTCTAAATTGGGTACGGTTGTTGGACATATATTCCACACCCTTATTTTTGTAATATCCAGCGGACACAGATTCTTTAGGGAAAATATAAGAGTCCATGCAACAAAGCATTCCTCTAGAAAGGATTTTATATTTTTATTGTGAGAACCCGAATATAAAAAATAAGTAAATAATATAATAATAATATTACAATCTCAAATATTTTTGTGGTGAATCTTAAAGTGCAAGTTAAATATTTGGAAGGTCTTTTAATTAATTTTAAACTTAAAATAAATTTATGGTGGAAATCTTTAATTTAGAGACAAGATTTATTATTTAAAAAAAAGTGGCAAATTAGTAAGCATATTTTAATCCAATAATATTTGTATGTTATTTAAATTAATTGAGAGAGAAAATAAAATAAAACAAAAGATAATTAACTTGAGCCTTTTGGTTAGATATATATATATAGTAACCCTAAGTTGCCTAATACAATATATAACAACCCTAGGGTTCCTAATCTACACTATAGCAGCAGCAAACACAGCAGCCACGGGAGAGAAGGGTTGAGAGAAAATAAGAAGAAGAAAAAGAAAGGGTTGCAAACAAAGAAGGATTTTTAGATGTGTGGTAGGTCTTTATCTCTCTTCTTCCTTTTGTTTTTGTTCTTTATCCTTACTCTATTATTATTTAGTTCATTGATGGAGAGGTTGTAGGTTTATGTATTTTGTATATATATATATATACTATTAAGAAATTTGAGGAGTTAAATTTATGTATAAAGAATGGGTATTATTCTTAATTCAAAAATTCTGCGCATAATCACGAACTTTAAAAATCAAGAAGCCATATCAAACGGATGAATTTTAATCTGAAATTTTAACAGTAGATCAATTACATATTGAATTGCATATCTGATTTTTTTTCATAATTTTTGGGAGTCGAAATCCATATAAATTGAGGTATTCAAATCTGTCCAGGAAACCAGTCCGAAACAGTAAATTCGGGAGTGTTGTTCTCTTTAGGTATAAATCCAAAAATTATCAAATTAGTGTCATTAGAACCGGTTACGAGTCTAGTTTCGTACGTTTTTGGCCTTGCATTGATTGCTCTTGTATATTAAGAGAACCGTCAATTTTTTTAAAGTACTGCAGAAAACAATCTGTTTGGATATAATAAATTGTAGATAATTATTTTGATAAGAAAATCAAGTGAAACCAATTGGGTTTGAAACTTAGGATATATTAGTTGATATCTGGAGGTTTTTGTCGAATAGTGTGGAGTGGGTTTTGTAATTTTCAAAGTTAGCGAATAGGTTGGGAAGGCTTATTTGAAATTCTGTTTTATCTTAAAGTCACAATTAATTAAGTTTTGACCGGAACCCATGTCTTGGGTGATTTTAAACCTTGAAGAACATGAACTTAGGTAATATTTAAGAGTAACGATGAGTTGGGTTGAGCCGTGTTAGTGTGCTTTAGTTGAGGTTACTTAGTTCCTATTTTTTTGTATTTTTAAATTAGTTGTGACGTGTAGTTTTTATACTTGATGCAGGGCACTAGTTGGACTTTTACACTCTATTCGAGGATTATATTATTTCGTTTTCAGGTGAGTAGTTTCATGCTACATATTTTTATAAATGTTCCCATACCCTGAACTGTTGGAAAATTAAATTGTTGTTCCATGATTAAACTGTTTTGATAAATTATTATATTATCAATTGAAGCAAATTATTTCTGAAACATGTGTGAACTTGGCATACTGTAAACTATTTGTTTTTGGTCTCATGTTTATAATGATGAACTACCATGTTTTGCAAAACTGATGTGTATTGATTATTGGGACCATGTGTGTATTTAGTCTAGGAAAATTATTCCACTGTGTGTGGTGACTCTGGCCACTAGGGAACAGATCTGGATTGGGCCGTGATGACTCTAGTGCTCAACGATTGTAAGGAAAAGACCTTTAAAAACAACTAGGTGACCTTCAATCAGATCGTCTTTGAGAAAAGGCCCAGGTGCCACCCTGAGGATGACTCTTAGTTTGGTATTGGATCCAACCAGGCTTATAGCCTTGAGAACTGTGTGGCAGATTATTTGTTTTTATTGGTACCCAGAAAATTATTGGTGTTCATGTTATAATCTATTTTAAGTGGAAAATGTCGTTTATCATGTTCTTGCGAGACATGAGTATTTTAAGTGTTGAATTGTGGAACCTTCTTTTTGAAACAGATTGTATTTACCAAACTGTATGTCAATCTAATTTCTGTGATATATATCTTATTTTGAAATTGAACCATGTTTTCAAAACTGTATTTACTATCTATGTTGCTACTCACTGAGCTATCAGCTGACTTAGTTGTTTACCATTTCTAGGTGTTAGAAGGACTTAGAGTCGACTCATGGCGTAGCGGGGACTCAATTGCATGGACCTCTAGGGCATTTATTTAATTTGTTTTAGGTTGGTTTGTCGAGTTTTGTGCATACATTGTGGTTGGGTTTTATTTAGAATTATTTTATTTTGTGGGCGGTTTGTGTCCCATTTAGTATATATATATTTTTAGGAAGTTGGTTATGACTTGTTTTTCAATTATGGCATGTCACTAGATTGAGTTTTGATTTATTTATTTCTGGGCTATCATCACATTTATTCTTTATGGTTTTGGATTCATGTTTAGGCTTACGTGTGCCTTGGGCTAAGTCCTTGTGGGCCACGGCCGGTCATGCCCGGATTTGGGGTGTGACATTTATGCAACCAATTAACTATATTCATGTATTTCCTTAAGATGAATGTACCACCCAATATAAATATTCTTGAAAATTGTGGATTACTTTTCTTCTCGTCAAAACATACAAAGTCTCAAGTAACTTGTCATTGACAAAGGAAGTTTATAGAGAGTAACTAATAAAACAGTTGTAATAACAGTTTACAAGCGGTACAGTTTTGATAACATGAAAAAAGAAATAAAGAAAAAGATACATAATTTAAAAAAACTTAAGCACCATCTGAGAGGGTTGAGAACATTGCTGGTCAAGTAAACGAGCACAAATGGCATTACCACGCGCCAAGAAATGTCTTCTACAATGTCCACTGGATTATTATGTGACAATACAGGATCGTTCTATCGCTCAAGTCAACATATACAAATGTCAACACCATTACTAGGTCATGAACGCTTTATGCCCTTGATAGTAAGTTCAGGAAGTGATGTCCACCACATTGGGAGCACAAATGAAATCACCACGCGCCAGGAAAGGTGTTCGACAATGCTAACTGGATTACAAGAAACTTCCAACCATTTTGTTTTAATGTCGTAAGTGACAATACAGGATCTCTCTTCATATCTTAAATACACAATATCCAAATTAAATGGATGGTACGCTAACGGAATAAAACAAACATGTAATAAATAGCTACTTATATGAGGATCATCCAACCAAATTTCACGACATGTAGCTCGATGCACTAAACTCCACTCCCTCCCTTCCATAATCTCTCATATTCCACATACTAAAACAGAAATCCTTTGTGATATCCGGAGATGCCTCAAAATACCTAAGCATCCCTTGGCACTCCTCACACAAACGGTAAGATCCATCATACTGAATTTCACTTTCAAGGTCTTTATAACTGGGCAAATTGATTACTTTACATTCCTCAACGTTGTATGGATCAAAGGCTACAACTTGATTTATAATAACCTGACCCTCGTACATGTTCTCTGATATATTTTCAGTCCCTTATTCTGCGCATTTAAATGCTTATTATGAAATTCCATGTGGAATTAAGTGTAATTAAGTGAACCTTATGATTATAGATTCATATCGGTTTAATAAGAAATCATATCTGTCACAATTAAAATGTTTGGATAAGGAATTGGAAGCCTTAGGAGTTTAATAATTTGAAATTGACCTTATATTTGGAATCAGCATAATTTTTTAGTAATACTAAGCATTTTTGCAGAAATTTGGTTTGGAACGATTAAATTGATTAATTTTTGTCTTATTCAATTTTTTTCTTTATATTATATATATGTGCCCCTTTGAATAAGGAACTTAGAACCTTACAAATATCTCCTGGGAGGAAAATTAGAGAGGAAAAGGGTTTGAAGAAAAGAGGTGAAAGTCCTCAAGATCTAAGAGTGGGGAATTAAGAGGAATTCAAGAGTATTAAGCTTAAGGTAAGTCTAACCCATCTTATTCCACTTTCTTTCCTTGCTTTAAAGTAGGAATTTCTTGGTGTGGTGTGGGTTGGAGTTGTAATGGAATTCATATATTTGAACAAATGGTTGCATGTGTGTGTGTGTGTGTGTGTGTGTGTGTGTGCGAGGACGTTGGGAATATTATGTAATTGAATTTTGTTATAAGCTTTAGGAATTAAAGATTTGAATCATAGTGAGATTGTGGTGTGTTTGTGAATCTTGTACAGGATTTTTGAACCATATTCTAACAATTAAAGAACCTATTTTGAGCCTTGACAAAGTGTACCAAAAATTGGGTTTTGCTGGATTTTCGAATTTGCAAACTGCCCAGAATCGCCACACGTGCGGGGATCACTGCCGCACGTGCGGGGCTCACAGCCGCACGTGCGGGCCAAGCTGTAAAATTTTGTTCGCTCCGTTTTGCGTGCTTAACCCTCTGGTATTTTTGAAATATGTGTTTGATGTCCCTAAGATGCCTGTAAATTCGTTTGAAGTAAAATGAAGCAAGAAATGAATTAAGAAAGAAAAAAAGGAACTAATGAATAAGTTGTGCATGTGTTTAGGTCATAAGCCGGGAGGGGTAAGCACTCCGCTAAAGCACTGTGAGTAATAGTACTGTAATCGCACATTTGATTACCATTAATAATTCTTTTTATTAACGCTCTGCTTTTCACAAGTGGTTATGTTAACCTTATGTTGATTGGGAATTGGTGTGAACATTGAAAGATTTTGGCGTACATCGGTACAATGCTGAACCTACTCTGTATTCCGATTAAGGTTAATGATTATCGTTAATGTACCAACCTGTAAATTACCTATGATTCCGTATAAGAATTGCATACAAACTATTAACATTGTGAAGTTGGTTAATAGAAAGGAAGTATCAATAACATTGTTACGTGACTCATGTTATGGTGCGAATTGTTCTAACTTATTAATGTAATGGTACCTTTACCTTCAGATTATCGTTAATATTAATGTTCTGCTAATTGCAAGACAAGAATGTCGATTTACAATGAACCATGAGGAAATCTAAGCGGATCATTGAGTCATACGTTGTTTACTGTTGATAGTTAATGTTAACATTCTGTTATCTACGAGTAGCAGTATTGATTCATGACAAGCAAATGGAATGCATGTGCATTATGGAATTATGGTATTTATGTATCTCTGAAATTGTTCCATTTGTTAATAATTATCATTAACACTCTGTTAAACGCAAACTAGCTATGTTAACTCATGTGAATGATTGGAATAATCTGTGTGCCTCTATATAACTCTGAGACTAATAATATATGTGTCTTATGTTAATGAATATTGTTAATATTCTTATGTTAACTTGCAATAAACCATGAGGTTATTCCGTTCTGTTTATTCGTTCCATTGATACTGTGACATGATATGAATTGTTCGGTCTTGAATACCTAATATTTTCTGGTATGGAATAAAGTGTTGTACGGAACTAAGTGCTGCTATACGAGTCACCTCTAGAATCCGTACGAGCCACCTCTTGAGTCCATACATATGTGAACTGAGGCCTATAGCCGTTTTGTGAAAGTTATGAGGCCTATAGCCGTTTTGTGAACGTTATGAGGCTTATGGCCGTTCTGTGACATATGTGAGACCTATGGCCAATTTGTGACATCTAGGCCTATGGCCATTCTGTATGATCCGCTAGTATGAAACAAAGTGCTGCACGGAACTAAGTGCTGCCATGCGAGTCACCTCTAGAATCTATGCGAGCCACCTATTGAGTTCATACATGCATGAAAATGGCTTAATGCCGATTTGTTTAAGGGCTTAATGCCATTCTGTTTAAGGGCTTAATGTCGTACTCTGTTTAAGGGCTTAATGCCATACTCTGTTCAAGGGCTTGAAGCCATTCTGTTAAAGTTTAGGCCTAAGGCCATTCTGGAAATACTTACGAGATAAAGTTAACTATATGTTCTCTGCACTTATATATGTACATTGTAATTCAAGTTAACCATTAAATTGTTTATGTACTACTACTCACTGAGCTTGACTCACTTTATGTTATGTCTGTTTTTGTAGGCACTCCACCTGGAGGTCAGTTTTAACCCATGGCATCCGTTCCTCTTTTGTCAACCTCAGAGTGTCTAGGCACTTAAGTGAAGGTAGCTCATTTTATGGGATTTTGCTAAGCTTTTGGTTTTGCACCTTGATTGTCTATCTAAGGTTGAAGTGTATATAATCCCTTTACCTTTCCATATTTTGTTATGCCCAATCTTGAGGGCTGGGTCTGTATATATATATGTACATAGCTAAATTCTCTTATGCATGTCACTGTATGTTTATCTGCCTTATGTTCTGTTTGTGATCCTGGCATGATAGTGGTCGCTCAATGGATGCAGTTCTTTTATTTGTATTAAATTATGTTGTTAAATGCTTCCATTCAAGCCCCATATATTTTGTATATCAGGTTAAGTGTCCGGTTCTAAATAGGTCATGCCCAAACTTTTAGGGGCGAGTTTGGGGCGTGACATGATTTCTGTAAATAAACCAATGCATTCCCCCATTAAAAAGAAAAGAGCGGCCACGTTTGAACAACTTAACCCTGTTGAGGGCAAGACACCTTAAAGTCATTCCATCTAGACTCCAAAGAGGAGGTTTGAAAATGGAGATAAGCAGACTCTTGAGGGAACTGGTCAACGCAAATCACATTGTAGCTAGTGACCACATTATCCTCATTAGCAAGAGCAATCAAGCCCTTACCGATAAATACAGGGCGGTTGTCAATACAAAAAAGAACTTGGGGTAAAGAAACCCATTGTTTGGTTACAGGGTCACTATAACAGCCCCAAAATACATGGCAAAATTACCTTTATTTTCTTATGAGTTAATGTGATTTAATTCGAAAGTCTCTGTTGAATTGAAAAAGTATCTGTTGGGGTTACGACTTTAACACTGAAATTGACAGCCTGAATGGGTTCAGAAACTAGAATTGAGTACATGGATATGCTAATGGAAATTTTTAGAGCCATTTGGGAAGTTTAATTAAAAATTGATATTGTCTGATTTGTGAGGGTGTGCTTGGCTCTTATTATTGAGGTAAAATATATGATTATAGATATGTATGTGATATAAGCTTTGTATAAGCTCATTTTGAGTGCAACCCAAAAAATCTGAGAAAAGAAAAGAGAGAGAGAGAGAGAGCCCTAGAGAGTTCAAAGAGAAGAAGGCAAGTGTAGGAATCAAAGAAGAAACTCAAGATTTGGCTTGAATTTATCAAGATTATGCAAGATCAAGTATCTATGAAGGCTCTAGGTAAGGATTGATCTCTTAAACCTTGAAGATTAAGTGTAAAAGAGTGTGATTCATGGCTACATATGATCACTTGCATGTATGGTGTTTTATAAGTCAAAAAGATGTTGAATCTTTACATATATGGCATTATATCATGAAATTCATGTTTATAACTTGTTTGCTTACAAGATTCCTAAGGAAAGTTCCCATAAATTTTGAAGCTTGGAACTCAAACATGTTTATTCTATGATTTCACACCTTAAGTTAAATGTTTTGATCTTTTAAGTGGAAATTGGGTTTGTAAAGAAGTTATGAGTTTTGTTTAAAGTTAATGATTTGTATGTCAACATGTTTTCATGAGTTTTGGGATTTGAAAGGAATGGAATGCAGTTTGGATTTAGAAAAGGAGGAGTTCCAAGTGAATGAACCATTTTCGAACAGTTTTTTTACCCAAACCGATCGAGCGGCCAAGCCTTGATCGCCCAAAATTGCCTTCTGCTTGACCACCGCACGTGCGGCCAACATGGCAGATCCAACCTGTTTTTCTGGCTATGTCTCGGACTGTTGGACCTCTGTTTGCGTGGTTTTTACGTGGTTTCCATGTGTATTCGCATCTTATAAATATGAAGGAAATTAATGAACAAAACGGAAAGATTAGTAACGAGTAATTGAACCAGTGAGACTGTATATTAAACCATTGTGCTTGTCTGTGTTTATATAGGTTAGACACCGCACCCTAGCCATGTGCCCCACGAAATAAACTGTGAGTAACAATATTGTAAAGATATGTTTGAGTTATTCTTTCTGACTGTTATTGTTATTGTTAGGAATTGTTTCTGCAGTGATATGATTTACTGAATGAATGCGTATCTGATTGTAATTGTTATTGTTAAGAATTGTTTCTACAGTGACATGATTTACTGAATAAATGAGTATCTAATTTCATGCAATATACTCACGTGGCCCATACCCGGGGGTAACAATACCGTGGTTATGTTCATGTGGCCTATACCCGGGGGTAACAATACCGTGATCTACGTTTACATGGCCCTTACCCGGGATACCGTGGTATATATTCACGTGACCCTTATCCAGGGATGACAATACCGTGATATATGTTCATGTGACCCTTATTCAGGGGTAATAATATCGTGGAATATGTTCACGTGGCCCTCGCCTGGGGGTAATAATACCATGGCTTTATGTAGATAAGATATTGGTTTATATAATCGTTTGTACCAACTATGATCTTATAGACCGCTATATGTACACGTGGCCCTTATAACTGCTATGCTTGCATTTAACGAACATGCTACAGCTATATGAACGGACTTGCTACAGTAACTGATTGATTTTAATGTCTTCATCTAGAATTTCTTTACGCATTTGTTATTCACTGGGTTTTAGCTCACTGTTTTTATGTATATGTATAAGTTAGCGTTCTGGAAGACAAGCCTACGAGGGGTCTTTAGCCGAGTCACCATTTTGAAGCTTATTGGGTTTTGATGCCTTCGAGTTAAGGCTAGGCCGTGATGACTGTTAGCAAGTGTTGGTCCTGGTTCCTTTATGTATGTGTTTTGCATAAGATGTTATAAGATATGTATATGTATCTGGGTAAATTAACATTTATGTATGTACATGTTTGTTCATATTGATGCACAGCTCATTGGACGATTGCTATCGTTGTATATTACTTCCGCTAGCCCCGTTTATTTTTTATCTGTACAGGAAGGCCTTTGGTAATCTCGGATTACTGGCCGGCTACGATGCTGAACGTTTAAGGACGGGTTTGGGTCGTGACAGTCACAGACAAAGTAGGTTAAAGGAGCCAACAAGCAACACAAAAACAAGCTTTTGCTCGTTGCCAAGATCTTATACCGGTCACTGTTTAACACTTTTTGAAATTCTCAAATGACCGGTATAAGATCTTTACTCGCTGCCAAGATCATGGGCAATAGATATAACAACATAAAGAAATTCTCAAATGAGGGACACATCATGAGAATCCGGACTTAGTCGATTGACAATTTTCTGAAAATGCGATACGTAAACGTATTGGTATCAAATTGGGGATTTTTTATACTTACCACAGTTATCTGACGACCTGCCGTTTGGATTGCTTCTCCGGCTGCTTTCGCCGCTCTGCATGGTCACAATTTGGGAGCAAATAGGGAAGTGATTTATGGTTCGTGGCAGGGCACCTGCTAGCCATGTCTCAGCTAATCGCAAAGCTCTATAGTTTTCATATTTTTTAATCATTTAATACAAAATTATAAATTTTATTTCTTTATCAATCACAACACGTATAGCGTCATTGTCGCGATATCCTGAACCAATCAATAACAATATTTATAGGCAATCAAAGCTGTGGAAACCTATGTATATTCCTACTCAGATGTCTTGCCAGGTTTACTGACAGGTGAATTTGTAACGTAAATATGTAAGTATTTTATTTTATTTATTTTTATTATATATTTTTGTGGTTAGAGTCTTAGAGATAATAATCGTGCTCACATTTAAAATATTAATTTCTTTTGAGAATATTTTTTTTGGTACGATTATTACATTTTTAAAATATTAATTTTTAAAAATTATACCTTGATTTAAAATTAGAATAATATTATTTTTTAAAAAAATATCAATTGTCATAATAATATATTTTTATATATATTAATAAATTTAAAAGAATAACAAAATAAGAAATTCATATTATTTAGTTTTTAATTTTTGAAAATAGACTAGTATTTTGAAATAATAAAAAATAAAATAAGAGACTAATATTTTGAAATGGAGAGAGTAGCATTAATTAGGTGCCGTTTGGTAACACTTTATGTTTTCAGTTTTCTGTTTATATTTACAAAAATTTTAAAAATTCAAATAAAAACTTGTTTGGTAAAATTTTTGATTTATAAATCAGTGGTCTCAATTTATAAATTTGGCCAAAAAACTGAAAACACAAAAAATGTGTTTTCGTTTTGAGTTTTGAGTTTTTTTTTTTTTACTACCCAACACTAACCACCATCCGCCACCATTTTCCACCACCGTCTTCCGCCACCACCACCCACCACCACCACCACCTACCACCACCACTCACCACCCACCAGCCACCACCCGCCAGCCACCACCCACTTGCCACTCACTCGCTACCACCACCACCCACCTCTCACCACCACCACTACCACCGCCACCACCACCACCGACCACCCACTTACCACTACCATCCACCGCCTGTTACCACCACCCGCCACCTACTTGCCACCACCACTCACCAGCCACCAGCCACCACCAGCCACCCACCACCACCAGCCACCTGTCACCCACCCGTCACCACCACCCACCGCCACCACCACCATCACCCACCACCCACCCGCCACCCACCTACCACCACCACCCACCACTCACCACCCACCATCGCCACCACCACTACCCACTCGCTACCACTTACCACTCGCCATCGTCACCCACCGACCACCACCACTACCACCACCACCCACCCGCCACCACCACTCCCCACCCGCTACCACCCACCACCCACCACCCACTCGCTACTACCCACTACCCGTCACCGTCACCGTCACCGTCACCCACCCACCCACCATCACCACCCACCACCCACCCGCTACCACCAGCCATCTGCCACCCACCTGCCACCACCATCCGCCACCCACTCGTTACCACCCACCACCTACCACCGTCACCCACCCACCCACCCACTACCACCACCACCACCACCTGCCACCACCACTACCACCCGCCACCACCACCACCACCGCCACCACCATCCACCCGCCACCACCTACCACCACCAGTTACCCACCACCCACCATCACCATTTTCTTCCACCGTCTTCCGCTGCCACTTGCCGCCACTTGCCATTTCTCACTCTTTTTTATATTTTTAAATTTTTTTAAAACATTTTATTAATTACCAAACGCGTTTGTAGTTTATGTTTTTCTAAAAATAAATAAAAAAATAAACAAAAATCAATTTATAAATTTTTTATAAATATAAATTGAAAACGTAAACGTTACCAAACACACCATTAGTGTTCAATGACAGCAACCACAACCACAATCAAAAAAAAAAAAAAATTGATAAAATATTTGAAAGTAACCTGATCGGGTTTTACAGCTCTTTAACACTTTTTGGATAAATTTTATTTTCAAATTACTAATAAAACATAGATTACTAATTGGATTTTTATAGAAGCATGATTATTGATTTTTTTAATATTTATTTTACTCACATCACTGTTTGAATTAATTTTAATATTTTGTTTTTCTTAAGTGTCATATTCAAGTAAAAGAATTTAGTGTTTTGTTTTTACTAAGTGTTTATATTAAAGTCATATATTTTTTAAAAAAAAATCTAGTTTACTAATTAGGAATATAAATTATTCCTACACTATTTATCTAATTTTGAATAAAAAAGGTGAAAGGCCTTGATTTTACCTTCCAATTAAAGAAAGCATTTACTAGGTAGATGCCACCCCAACATATCTCCAAACTTTGACCAAATATTTTTTTTTAAAAATGGTAAATTGTACTTATCTCCATTTAAGTTGGAAAAAAAAAATCACAAAAACTTTAAAATATTTTAACATAATATAAAAACTTAAAAAAATCACAAATATTTTAACTTAAAAACTTAAAAAAAATCACAAAAACTTAAAAATTTTGATTCACATATCATTTTTTACTTTTTTTTCATTATCCATTCCTCAATCATAATAATGTAAAAATGATCTTATCATGTTAAAGATAGTTCCAACAATAAATTTCTATTGCAAATATATTCATGCGAGGACTATAAAATAAAATACAAAAAAACTGCTATACTACCAACCATTCATCAATCATAATAGTGTAACAATGATCTTGTCGTATTAAAGATAGTTGCAACGATAAATTTCAATTGCAAATAGATTCATGGGACTATCTCTGTCAAAAAAAAAAAAAAAAAAAAAAAAATGCTATAGTATTGACCATACATATTAAAGATAGTTAATCAAATTCTTGCTTTTCTGTCCAAAAAAAAAAAAAAAAAAAAACTAGATGTCCAAAAAAAATGAAAACAATAAAAAATGTCAATCTCTTTCTCTTGCAACAATAATACATTAAATCTTAACCTTATGCTCAGTCAAAAAATAATTTTGATACAATGCTTCATTCAACAGTACGAAATAAAATGTTCCAATAACTGTCAAGTCAACCAATCTTCTCTTTAGCTCCTAGTCTTAAGAAAAAAAAGGAAAGAACATTGGGGAAAACGAGATTATAAATTACGAGACAAAGTTCAGGGCAAAAAGAATCTTGAAGCACCAGCTTTTCCTTTCTTTATTTGGATCTTCGTGTAGAATTCAAGCTTTTTCCGTCCAATATATACCTGTTTAAGCAATTTGGGCATCTCATTCGGTACAAGAAACAACAACTGTAAAGAGTTGTGAAGTTCCTAGTTGTCATGTCAACAATAAAATCAAGCAATCACGATATACCCATAGGGAACCACAATAACAACGAACCAACTAACAAATATTACCTTTGAATAGTCTCCGGATCTCCATATGCGCTAATAGAAAAAACACAATAGTGCAAACAAACGTCCTCGTCAGAAACTCCTTGGGTTTTCAAGATATTATCCTACATATGATAAATAAAATGGCAACAAGTCTACCAAACCCACCTGTTTTACCTAAAAGTTTACCAGAAATCCCACTTGGCAGCCATCTCAGTGCAGGCCACTATTATTAAAAGCAAAATAAAAAATAAATAAAAAACAAACACTATTTATATGTCGAATAATTAGGTTACCGATCTCTATGGATATGGATAGACGAGAAGAGAAAAGTATGCCAACTGCTTGCACTGATGTCACCATAGTCATAGCTTGAGTGAGATTATCGTACAGGTCCTGTGGATGCAGACTTTCTTTTCTCTAAACATACCAAAAAAGTGAGAGCAGAAAAATTTTCATGTTATGTGTAGTTTTGACAAGAAAAGGAAACACGTTGAATGTTTGGGAGAAATCCAACTCAGTGATGGTTTTGAGAAAAAGAAAAAAAAAAAAAAAATTCAAATCTGAACTAGAAAAGCTCTATCTTGACTATTTTCTACCAACAAAGCATTCTAAATACTCAAATATTTAAGTTTTAGGTTTCATACAAAATTTTGAAATTTACATCCCAAAATCTAATGCGGGTAATAAATTCAGTGTTTGGGTCAATATTTTCCTCCAAAACTCACTCCGGCTCCACAAAGGCGATGATTTGTAGTTACTGGTGACATGGACCAAAAACTAAGATCGGCCGGCAACCTACTCAGTTTGGTTTTCTTTCCCATCTCACTGTATCAAAATATTTGTTTTTGGTCCCAACTTCAGCTGGCAGCCAAGTGAGATTTTTGGTAAACTTTTGGGTTAAATGGGCAGGTTTGGTAGACTTGATGATAAAATGGATGTTAACTCATACCCTCAAAAGTGTGAATGCATATATATATATATATATGGGTTGCAAAGTTAACAGCTTCCTAAAACAAGCATATAAGCTTAACTTGAAAGAATCATCAATCCCTAGAAGAAAAAACGCAATGGTCCATAAAATGCCACTCGAAGTACTAATATAATACAGACAAATTTCTGGTAAAACATGCAATAGATTTCAAAAAAGTTCGATGCAATGATGCATGCGCAATGACACTTGTCATTTAGATCTAATATATCTTGATTCCATGCCCTCACCTGCAATGAATAATGGCCTGACTAGTGGCAGATCTTTGCATCAGCACAAGCAAGGCACATCTTCAGATTATTATTACCTACCAAAAAAAGGGCATAACATCAGATGTTATCACGCTAAAACTATGCAATAAGAAATAAATGAATATGGCGATAGAACTACATTAGTCGAGAACTAGAGTCCATATTGCTATGTACCAAATAGATAACATCGGTGATGAATTAAATGGAGGGATTCATAAGTTCCCCCCCCCCCCCCCCCCCCCCCCCGGTGCATTCATCAACAGCTAATGTCAAGATAACTACATAATAATGGAAGCACCTTCATGGGAGTGCCTTAAAGCATGGGTCATAGCTAGTATCACTACATTAATTGTAGGTATGTAGCACAAGAGTAGGACTAATATATGTTTACTCTCTCATTCCTTGGCGGTGTTTGAACTAGAAAAATGCAGTAGTCCTTTAAGATAAGTGTGGTATTTTCATTTAACCACTGGTTCATTAGTTAAAACTGAATCTACTAATCTTGAGGTCATGGAAGGTTAGGTTCATACTGAATTTACCTCCTCCTTCCAGACCCCCTTCAAATGGGGACTAATGTTGGGTCTAGTTCTTTTTTTTATATATAATTATTTATCATATTCCATGTCCCATATATGTAACTTGGTGCATTGTTGTGGAGAAATTAATAAGACCTTTTATTTTTTGGGAAAATAACATTTAATGTACATTATTGATTGAAAAGGTTATTTAATGCAATTAAAATTCGAGAAATCTAATAAAAACCCCTTTTACCAAACTTAAAAGAGAAATTGACATGAATTTTGTTTCTTATGGTGATACATATCCTGAGTGAGTTGGCTGAAAGACATCTAGTCTAGAGGGTTTTAAAATAAGAATAGACAGATAGGATTCATTTAAGATCCAATACAAATCTATTCTAATTTGATTCCTTTGAATTTCTTAATTTACTATATTCACACAAATTTTGCTCTTTCCTATGTTGCTTTCCAAGGCCAATCTAAATGATTTGTACGGTACAAAGGCCTATCAATCAAGTAAGCTCGAAACTCTTTTGATTCCATAACATGTATATATATATATATATAAAGCCCTTTTTATCCCAAAATAAAATAGGAATGAGACTCTAGTTACTTGTTTCAGCAAAAACAAAATGTAATAATCTTATAGAATTTCTAGAGTCATATAAGTTAAGAATCATTCACTGAGCATCCTTCCTTTCATAGAAATTGTGGGCAATAGATTCTCCTTGGGGGGTTGGTAGGTTTCAGGCATGGATGAAATTCATGATATTCCCATTCTTGGAATAATTTTTGGTGTAGAAGCAAAAGATTAATCCGTAATCGATCACTTTGGAAAATGTTTTTGTGCAATGGGAAGCGATCGACAAGCGATCAATCCGTTTATAACACGATCAATCGCACTTGAAGAGCGATTGATTGCCTGTCTAGTTTTTGCAAAACCTTCCCAGAATTGGTTTTAAATGTTGAACATGTATATAACGACCTCCTTGGCTCATTTTTCAGTATTCCAACCATTGTTTTACATAGATGATATTATGAAAACTCTAGAAAAATTCTAAGCGATTATTTTGATCATTGTGAGAGCATTTTCACGAGTTGATTTTCAAAAATCCACAAGGTCGTTGCACATTTTAACTCAAAAGTTTCAAACATTTTTTTAGCTGGTTTTCCAACAACTTTGTAATACAAAATTAATAATATAATAATAAAAAACTATATATTAGAAAAGGAACTAAAAAATATTAATATCATATCAATCCAAAAAAATTTCTATTAAAATTTTTACTATGTGAATTCTCCAAACCATAAATCACAAATATGAAACTTCTAAGGCCATCTCCAATCCTTTATCAAATGTTTCATCAAATTTAAATTTGATGAAAAATCGGTGAAAATGATACTCTAACCGTTTCATTAGATTGATATCTGCTGGAAATTGTGTTCATGCATATAATATGATAGTGGTGTTGGTGATAGATAGTGGCATGTATAGAATATGATAGTGGTGTTGGTGGTAGATAGTGGTATGTATAGAATATGATAGTGGTGTTGGTTGTAGATAGTGGCATGTATAGAATATGATAGTGGTGTTGGTGGTAGATAGTGGCATGTATATAATATGATAGTGGTAGATAGTGGTAATATATAATATGTAAGTGGCATATAATGGGTTATGATGATGTTTGTAATATCTCCTATATAAGGAGTGTCATTTGGTCTTGTAAGATAAGAAGTTTTGAATATAACAGAAATATATTCCTTCTTCCTCATATTTTCGGAGTTCTTCTTCTTCATATTTTCTAAGTTGGTATCAGAGCAACAAAAAACACAGCAGCCCTAAAACCGTCATAGCCATGTCGGAAGTCACGTCCGGAACCACTTCAACCCCTGCCGCTGCCATTCCGGTGAAAACGTCCAACTCTCACTCTGTCCAAATCACCACCATCCGCCTAAATGGTGATAATTTTCTCCGCTGGTCACAATCTGTCCGGATGTATATCCGTGGGCAAGGAAAGATCGGTTACATCACTGGTGACAAGAAGGCTCCTGCTGTTAATGATCCGCTGTTCGACAATTGGGACGCTGAAAACTCCATGGTTATGACATGGTTGGTCAATTCCATGGAGGAGGATATAAGCTCTAATTACATGTGCTATACTACTGCACAAGAATTGTGGGATAATGTTAGTCAGATGTATTCTGACCTAGGAAATCAATCTCAAGTTTTCGAATTAACTTTGAAGTTGGGAGAGATTCGTCAAGGAGATGATTCCGTCATCAAATATTTCAATTCGTTAAAAAGGTTATGGCAGGATCTTGACATCTTCAACACATACGAATGGAAATCGGTTGACGACTGCAACCACCACAAGAAAACTGTGGAAGACAGCCGTATTTACAAGTTTCTTACCGGCCTCAACATTGAGTTCGATGAAGTGCGAGGAAGAATTATTGGCAGACCTCCTCTCCCATCCATTGGCGAAGTATTTGCCGAAGTCAGAAGGGAAGAGAGCCGAAGGAGCGTCATGCTTAAGAAAAAAGGTAATGGTGAATCAATTGAAATTTCTGCTTTAATTAGCGATGCTATGGCCAACAAGGCTGCAAATTACCAGCGCAGGTTTGATGATAAGCCACGGGTCTGGTGTGATTTTTGCAACAAGCCTCGCCATACACGCGAAACGTGTTGGAAGATTCATGGCAAACCTGTCAACTAGAAAAGCAGCAAACAAGGAGAGAAGAATCGTGGCTTTCCTACCGCTAATGAAGCCGATTCAGGTCCCTTCAACAAAGAGCAGATTGATCAACTCTTAAAGCTGATAAAATCCAACTCCTCAACCGGTACTCCTAGTGTTTTGTTGGCACAAACAGGTAGAAATCCTAAAGCCTTCTCTTGCCTAAACTTCTCTCCGTGGATCATAGATTCCGGTGCCTCCGATCACATGACTAGTTTTTCCCATTTATTTAGTACCTATTTCCCTTGTTCTGGTCATGACAAAATCAGAATAACCGATGGTAGTTTTTCACCTATTGCAGGAAAAGGATTTATTAAACTAACTGAGAAAATTAATCTCAATGCTGTTCTTCACGTCCCCAACTTAGCCTGTAACCTTTTGTCTGTCAGTAAACTATCTAAGGATTCTAATTGTCGTGTTACATTTTTTGAATCCCATTGTGAATTTCAGGACCAGAACTCGGGGATGATGATTGGGCGTGCTAGGATGCTTGAAGGTCTTTACTACTTTGATGAAGTACCTGTTAGTAATAAAAAAGCTCAGAGCTTTAATAGTACCAGTTCAATCTCTGTTCGAGAAAAAATAATGCTATGGCACTATAGGCTAGGACATCCTAGTTTTCTTTATCTGAAACATTTATTTCCAGAATTATTTAAAGGGATTGATTGCTCTTCTTTTCATTGTGAAAGTTGCATTTTTGTAAAATTTCATCGCTCTACTTATTTGCCAAAACCTTACCAGGCTTCAAAACCTTTTTATTTGATTCATAGTGATGTTTGGGGCCCTTCTAAAATCACTACTCTTTCTGGTAAAAGATGGTTTGTTACATTTATTGATGACCATACCCGCTTATGTTGGATTTATTTGATGAATAAAAAATCTGACGTGAAAAATTTATTCACAAATTTTTACAATATGATTGAAAACCAATTTCAAACCAAAATTGGTATTTTACATTCTGATAATGGAACAGAATATTTCAATGAGCAGTTGGGTGAGTTTTTGGAAAAAAAGGGGATTTTTCATCAATCTACATGTCGGGATACCCCTCAACAAAATGGCATTGCAGAACGAAAAAATAAACATCTACTTGAAGTAGCACGTGCTATAATGTTTTACATGCATGTTCCTAAATATTTATGGGGTGAAGCAATTTTAACAGCCTCTTATTTGATAAACAGGATGCCTACAAAGGTGTTAACATACAAAACACCTTTTGATTGTCTCAAAACTTTTTTTCCTGACACGAGGTTGTTTTCTGATTTACTCGCCAAAGTTTTTGGATGTACTGCCTATGTTCATGTTCCCAGTCAATTTTGTTCAAAACTTGACCCCCGTGCTATAAAATGTGTTTTTTTGGGTTATTCCTCAAACAAAAAGGGGTATAAGTGCTTCGATCCTCAAAACAAGAAATTTCATGTGAGTATGGATGTGTCATTTGTGGAAACAAAATCCTATTTCCCCAACACTTCTCTTCAGGGGGAGACAAGTGGAGTAGAAAACCGTTTTTGGGATATTTCTAGCCCGCTCCCCAATGTCATTTATCCTACACAAAAACCACATCTATCTGATAATGATCACTTAGGAGAACCAAGTTCTATGGTGCCTAGTCAAGAAGATTCTTGTTTAGGGGGAGAAGTACTACAAAATGATCTAAATCCTGAGCTTCAGGTTTATACTAGGAAGCGATTTCATCTGAGGAATAATGACCCGAATGTCCATCCTAATGACCCGAATGTCCACCCGAGTTCTGGCATCGAAATTTTAGGTAATCCTATTCCTTCTATTTCCGACCTTGATGTACCTATAGCAATTAGGAAAGGTGTCCGAAATTGCATTAAACATCCTATTGCAAATTACCTCTCCTATCAAAGACTGTCTAAAAACCATAGAGCTTTCACATCTAGGATTTCACACTTGTTTGTTCCAAGGAATATACAGGAAGCATTGGATGATCCGAATTGGAAATTAGCAGTCATGGAGGAGATGAATGCTTTAAGGAGAAGTGGTACTTGGGAGATAGTTGATCTACCCAAAGACAAGAAAACAGTTGGATGTAAATGGGTGTTTACGATAAAATGTAACGCAGATGGAAGCGTTGAGAGATACAAGGAGAGACTGGTAGCTAAAGGCTTCACTCCAACTTATGGGATCGACTATCAGGAGACGTTTGCTCCTGTTGCTAAAATAAATTCCATCAGAGTACTATTATCTCTTGCAGTAAATTCAGATTGGCCTCTACATCAACTTGACATTAAAAATGCATTTCTCAATGGTGATCTTGAAGAGGAGGTGTTCATGAGCCTACCGCCGGGATTTGAGCAGAGACTTGGAAGTGACAAAGTATGCAGATTGAACAAGTCATTATACGGACTCAAACAATCACCAAGAGCGTGATTTGAACGCTTTGGGAAGGCAGTTATCAGTTGTGGCTTCTCGCAGAGTCAAGCAGATCACACAATATTTTATAAACATTCAAAAAACAGTAAAATTGCAATTTTGATTGTTTATGTTGATGACATCATTTTAACTGGTAATGATGAAGCAGAGTTAGCAGCCCTCAAAGAGAAACTCGCAAAAGAATTTCACATTAAGGATCTGGGAGCCCTCAAGTATTTCCTCGGAATGGAATTTGCAAGATCCAAGGAAGGTATATTCGTTAATCAGAGAAAATATGTTCTTGATCTCCTTGGAGAAACAGGTATGCTTGGTTGTAAGATGGCGGAGACTCCGATCGAGCCTAACTTGAAGTTACAAGCTGCTAAGGCTGAAGAAGTCAAAGAGAGAGAACAATATCAGCGACTTGTAGGGAAATTAATTTACTTGTCTCATACGCGGCCTGATATTGCCTTTGCAGTCAGCATGGTAAGTCAGTTCATGCACTCACCAGGGGCAGAGCACTTTGAGGCCGTTTATAAGATCTTAAGATATTTGAAAGGAACTCCAGGGAGAGGCTTACTATTCAAGAAACATGGACATCTTCAAGTTGAAGTATACACAGATGCAGACTGGGCAGGAAGTGTTACAGACAGGAGATCAACATCCGGATACTGCTCCTTTGTAGGTGGGAACCTAGTTACATGGCGGAGTAAAAAACAGAATGTGGTAGCTAGAAGTAGTGCAGAAGTAGAGTTCAGAGCTGTTGCCCATGGAATCTGTGAAGTAATGTGGATTAAAAGAATTCTTGAAAAATTAAAGCTTTCTCACCCGACACCTATGAAGGTCTATTGTGACAACAAAGCAGCTATATCTATAGCTCATAATCCAGTTCTACATGATCGCACAAAACATATAGAAGCGGATAAACATTTCATCAAGGAGAAAATCAATGCTGGCATAATCTGTATGACCTACCTTCCAACAGGTGAACAATTAGCTGATGTGCTAACGAAGGGACTACACAAGAAGCAATTTGATAAGCTGACTAGCAAGCTGGCTATGGAAGATATCTTCAAACTAGCTTGAGGGGGAGTGCTGGAAATTGTGTTCATGCATATAATATGATAGTTGTGTTGGTGATAGATAGTGGCATGTATAGAATATGATAGTGGTGTTGGTGGTAGATAGTGGTATGTATAGAATATGATAGTGGTGTTGGTTGTAGATAGTGGCATGTATAGAATATGATAGTAGTGTTGGTGGTAGATAGTGGCATGTATATAATATGATAGTGGTAGATAGTGGTAATATATAATATGTAAGTGGCATATAATGGGTTATGATGATGTTTGTAATATCTCCTATATAAGGAGTGTCATTTGGTCTTGTAAGATAAGAAATTTTGAATATAACAGAAATATATTCCTTCTTCCTCATATTTTCGGAGTTCTTCTTCTTCATATTTTCTAAAATGAAGGGAGCACTATATTTTTTATCAAATCAAAGGAGTTTTTTATCCTTTCATCAAATTTTTCAGGCGGCCGGTGGACGACTAGATTTTAGGATAAATTAGGAATTTTGTAAAAAGATTTGATGAAAATTTACTCTTCACCGAATGACCGGCAAGACGATCAACCGAATTGATGAAAACTTACTCTTTACCGTTGGAGTGTATTCATCAAATTTTTATTCAAATTTGATGAAAAAAATTGATGAAACGTTGAAAATGCTCTAACACATGTGCCTCAATCACAATTTCTAAAACTCTTACTCAAAATGTTGAAAAAACTATAAATCACACAAAATGTGATCCAAACACAATAAATTTGAGGCTTTAAAAAGAAAATAGAAATATTTTGTTAATATGTATTTGTTTCTTGTTAATGTATTGGGCATGTGTCCATTCTTTTTACCCTTTTTGCAAAGGTGACATTATGTCATTTTGTAGTAAAATTGTATTGTGTGCGAGTATATAATATCAAAACAATAGTAGTATATTTGATGTGAAGTAAATTAGAAGGCTTACCAATAGGAACTTCAAATGGCAAGGTAAATCGTGAAACACACGTCTACAAAATCTAATTAAGACCCATCTAACTAGTAAATATGTTGGTCTCCCCTTTTATCATGTATTAATTATGTTTAAAAGGGCAACTTTGAGAGCTACTTATATATAAATGGTAAAACCTGCTGTGAATTATTGTTGCAATTCAATTGAAACCATCACCAAAAAAAAAAACTCTTTTGATCGCTATCAAAAACTAGTAACGAACCCTAATATTGTCTATTTTCTTGTACAAACTTACCTTTTCTTCATGACAGACGGTGTCTCAGGTAATAAGACAAAGGAAGTTCATAGTTGTAAAAACAGTTTATAGACATTACAGTTTATTAATACCATGAAAGAGAAACCAAAAACAAGATATATAGGAAACCTTAACCACCATCTGAAAGGGTTGAGAACGTTGTCGGTATATGGCATTACCACGCGCCAAGAAACAACTTCTACAATGCCGACTGGATTATTATGTGGCAATACAATATCACTCTGCAGCTCAAGTCATTGATTGCTTCATTCCCTCCTAGCTCGTCTAGGGAGCGGTGTCGGCCACGTCGGGAGCACAAATGGAATCACCACGCGCCAAGAAAGGTCTTCAACACTGTCCACCAACTGATGACAAGAAACTTCCAACCGTTTTGTTTTAATGTCATAAGCGACAATACAGGATCTCTCCTCACATCTTAAATACACGACATCCAAATTAAATGGATGATACAATAACGGAAGGAAATGAGCATGCAATAAATAGCTACGTAAGTAAGGATCATCTGACCAAATTTCATTACGCGTAGCTCGATGCACTAAATTCTACTCTCCCCTTTCATAATCTCTCATAATCCACATACTAAAACAGAAATATTCCGTGATATCCGGAGCTGCCTCAAAATACCTAAGCTTCCATTGGCACTCCTCGCACAAATGGTACGATCCATCATATTGATTTTCACTTTCAATGTCTCTATAATTGGGCAAATCGATCAGTCTACATCCCTCAACGTTGTAAGGATCAAAGGCTACAACTCGATTTCCATAAGCAAACCAATGCATTGCCCCATTAAAAACAAAAGGGCTGCCGCGTTTGAACAACTTAACACGTTGAGGGCAAGACAAGTTATAGTCACTCCATTCACCAGTCTCTGAATAAAAGGTCTGTAACTGGAGATCGTCAGACTCTGTAGAGTGCCATTCGATGCGAATCACCTTGTAGCTAGTGACTAAATTATCCTCATTAGCGAGAGGAACGAAGCCCTCACCCACATATGTGGGGCGGCGGCGAGTGATACTACGGTAATCGGGTCTGGGTAAAGTAACCCATTCTTTGGTTACAGGGTCACCTATATAGTAAGTTAAAGGAGCCAACATGCAACACAAAAGCAAGCCTTTGCTCACTGCCAAGACCTTAAATTGGTGACCGAAACTGTGTTCTCGAGTATTAGACAGATACAAAACAGAGAAATTCTCAGGTGGGCACGCATGAGATTCATGATTAAGGCGATCCACAATTTCCCAAAAATACGATACATATACGTACCGATACATGATTCGGAAATTGAGTTTCCGAGACGCATACAATCGAGAAAAAAAGCGGCTGGAAATCATAGATTTCCACTCCGATGACACACATTTGAAACTAAAAAGCGATTTGAGGGGCAATCTTACAAGGATTTCTTGGAGAAGCCCTTCGGGAAGAGACGACAAATCGAATACAACAACTTGCTGATCATCAGATTGGGGATTGCTGCTACTTACCTCAGTCTGAGAAGGAAGGCTATTATTGCTTGTGAGGCAGAGTGTGAGCTGACGACAATCGCCGCCACCATTTCCGTCGTCTCCGCCGCCGTCGGAATTGGTTGAATGGGTGCTTCCGCCGCTGTGCATGGCCGTGATTTGAGAGCAGAGAGTGAACTACTCTTTGGAAACCTAGCGGTTTTGGGTTGAGCGAAAATGGTAGTGTGTTTGCTTTGAGTTTTTTCAATTAAGGCCTTGTTTGGTTTGCGTTTTTCAAAAAATTTTGAGGAAAATTTTTTAGAAATAAGTTTTTAAAAGTAATTAAATTAAACAAATTTTCTTAAAATTTTTTTCTAAAACTTGTTTGGTTTATAAATTTTTCAAACAAATCTCTCTCTTATACACATCAAATTAATCATTTTTTCAAAACTCTCTTTCAAAATAATTTTTCAAAATATCTTTTGAAAAAAAATCAAACCAAACAAATTTTCGTACTTTTAAAAATTTAGTTTTTTGATTTTTGTATTTTTTTTTATTTTTAGTAAATATTTTTAAAATTTTAAACATTTTTTTTTTACTTTTTAGATTCACTAGATGTATCTAAAAAGTAAAAAAAATTGTGAAAAAATATTTTTAAAAATTAATAAATAAATAAAAATATAAAAAATATATTGAATTTTCATTTTTTTTTATATTTTTGGTATTTAGTGAATTTTTAAAAGGTTTTTTTTATTTTATTTTTTTTACTTTTTAAGTATATTTATGTTAGGTATACCTACAAATTAAAAAAATCAGTAAAAATAAAAAATCATCAAAAATAAGAAAATAGAATTTTTTAAAAAATGTTTTTGAAAAATGATAGTAGCTAAATTCGGCTGCGCTGTGCAAACTGAAAAATTATTTGGCGGTACTAGGGCAACTCAGCGAGGTGCTGAAATAGCGAGACTGCGGTATTTTGTTGGGTTTTTTGAATTATAATATTACAAGTGTTAAGTTATAAATGGTATAATAAATTTCTCGAAAAACACCGAATAATTTCTCGTCCAGACCATCGCCTCCTCAGATGTCATGCCGGATTGACTTACAGGTGGATTTAGTAACGTAAATTTTATTTAATTTTATTGTTAGAGATAAGAATCGTGTTCACATTAACAATTCTACCCGTCTTTAATGCTCCAGTTGCAAATATATATAAATATAATATTGGTAAAAAAAAAAAATTATATTTTGAAGTGGCACCTGATTTTAGAGCTCCTTCACCTTGTAATTTTTTTTTTAATTCAAAATAAAATATATAATCTGCTCACAAATGTTTTGTGAAATTATAAAAGTGAGATTATTAGACCATCTCTAACGGTTCACCAAACTTGATATCAAATTTAAATTTTGATGAAAAAGTTACTGTTTGGTGCTCCAACAGTTGCACCAAATCGATATCAAAATGAGATTTTACCAAACGATTCATCAAACTGAGGACAGGCTTCGCATTTCACCAAAACACTGTACATGATTGTTGGGGGAGACGAACCGGTCGACCAGCCGGTTGACCGGTCGGTTGACCAACCGGTTGTCCATGAAAAAGTTCAAATAGTTTAACATTTATGGTTCAAACAATTCAAAAAAAAAAAAAAAAAATTTTGGCTGACCAGCCGGTTGACCAACCGGTTGTCCCGAAAAGAGTTCAAACAGTTCAACATTTCTAGTTCAAACAATTCAAAAAAAAAAAAAAATTTCCCCTCACCGGTCGATAGGGGTGGGCAACAGTTTATCCGAATCGCTCAAACCGCCCAACCCGCCCAATCCGCATATAAATAGGCAGTTTCGCAAATATAATGCGGGCGGATGCTGTTTGAAATATGACAAATTTGCGGGTTGCGGCGGGTCGCGGTTTAAACCCGCAACCCGCAAAAATCGCCCGCACTTTAATTATTATTGTTATTATTATTATTTTTTATATACCAACTTTGTAACTTTAACAGGAGCCCCATTATGTTCTCTATGACACTAGGATCCTTATTTTTAAGTATTTCTCAACTTTCCTAATACCGTAGAATTATCAAGTCCTAAACTTGATTTCTTATATATTTTCATTGGTGACTCATCCACTTTTTTCTAATAAAATTTTCCTTCTGGTAGTCGATGGAGCTTCTAGTTTGATTATTGATTACTGAACTGGCAATTCTAATTGCGTACAACCTTTAATGCATTGATATATATTTTTTAATGCATCGATATATATTTTTTTCATGGCAAAAATGCTAGTGTAGGGTCTCTTTGTTTTAGGTACTTTCATTTATGCTGTGTTTGGTTGAAGGATTTGAGGAGGGATTTGGAAAAGAAAAGGGAAAAGGTGTGTGAAACTAGGTGAAATGTAGGTATATTTTATTCACATTTCACCAAATTTTTCCCTTTTCCTTTCCAAATCCCTCTTCAAATTCTCCAACCAAACACAGCGTTAATGCATTGATATTCAATTTTTATTTGTAAACTCATCAGAAAATTATTGTCAAATAATCACAAATATATAAAAATGAATCTGATGCCTAAATTCGATGGGGAAAAAAAACTCAAAAATTAATTTTTAAAGAAAAAAGTGTAAACCGCAAACCGCCCGCACATCCGCAAACCCTATCCGCATAAACCGCAAACTGCACTGTGGGCGGTTGCGGGTTGACTTTTTCCCAAACCGCATAGATGCGGGCGAGTCAAAACCGAACCGCAAACCGCACAAAACCGATCCGCGAACACCCCTACCGGTCGACCAACCGGTTGTCCCAGGATAGAGTTGGTGAAAGGTGAACCGTTGGAGCATCTGATACCAAATTAGGAAAATGGTGATTTTTTTACTCAAATTTGGTGAAAAAGTTTGGAAATTCTCTTAACCGTACATTTTTAATAGAAATGATTGAATTGAATATATGTTGAATAAATGAATATGTGGTTGCAAGGGTGGAGAGATGGTAACGATGATAGTAATAGTAATGAAGTGACTATCAAGAAGTGATGATAATAGTAAAAAGGTGATTTAGGTAATAATGAAGTTAGCAACAAAAATAATAGAGTGACAACGATGAAAGTGGTGAAGTGATAACAACAATGATAATACATGAGATGAAGGTGGTGGTGGATGAAGTGGTATCCATTTAAATCG
Source organism: Camellia sinensis (assembly GCF_055761805.1). Lineage (NCBI taxonomy): Eukaryota > Viridiplantae > Streptophyta > Magnoliopsida > Ericales > Theaceae > Camellia > Camellia sinensis. The sequence goes on along the minus strand of NC_138961.1, from coordinate 242,889,248 downwards.
ATACTACGTTCAAGTTATTTATATTTGTTTATAAAGCGAGTTTTAAATTAGGTTAATTGAAATGATTTACAATTTCAAATTGAGTTTGCCGCTTTTAAATTTTTACTTGACTTAGAATATTATCTAAATTAATTTTAGTTTTTTTTCTTAATTCAAGTAAAAATTTTAATATTAAGTGTTAATTTACATCTTAAGAATAAAATTTATTTGTATATTTCATTTTGAATAAAAAAAATTAAAAGCCCTGATTTTACCCAACTAAAAAGACAAATTTTACTAGCTAGATGCCTCAACATGTCTCAATACTTTGTCCAAATAAAAAAAATAAAAAAAGTAAATTATACTAATCTCTGTTTAAATTTGGAAAAAAAAACACACACACACACAACCTTACATATTTAATATAATTATAATATATTTTTTAAAATTTTAATTCACATATCATTTTATAAACAATTTTACCATTCATTAATTATAATAATAAAAAAATCTTATCATATTATAGGAAAATGTCTCGTAACTCAAATTTTGTGGCTCAAAAGTGACTCAAATGGCCAATTTGAATCACTTTTGAGCCACAAAATTTGAGCTACGAGACATTATCGTTATAGATAGTTGCAACGATAATTTTTCATCACAAATAGATTTATGCAATTATTGCCTTTCTGTTTAAAAACAAGAAAAAAAAATGGAAATAATAATAAAAATAAAAAACTGCAATACCATCTTTGGTGAAATTGATACACAAATTTTCAAACCATGCTTACTGGCATTTTCTTGAAAACGTGGTAAATGTCTAACAAATTTAAGAAATTAAGAGGTTGTTTGAGATGATCTAAATAAGTATAATTTTTTATTTTTTATAAAAAAATAAAGAGATAATGTGACCCAAATAAGTATATTTATCTAAATAAGTGTACTTATTTAGTTTATGCTAAATAGTGCCTAAAACAATAATAAATGTTAAATCTGTTTCTCTTGCAACAATTATACACTAAAACTTGCCCTGGTACTCGGATCAAAAAAATAATTATAATATAATGCTTCATTCAACAATATGAAAATAAAATGTTCAAGTAATTGTCAGGAGTCAACCGATCTTCTCTTTAGCTCCAAGGCTTAAGAAAAAAGGAAAAAGTTGGGGAACTGTTGGCTTTTTGGCTTTTCGAAGGGTATTTTTGTGAATGTGAGCGTGCCAGCAAGGATCAATCAGTCCTTACAGAAATTATAATTGCCAACCAATTATCAGACGATTGTGTTTTAGTTCTTTTCAGCCTCAATGAAGAGGACTTTTACTGGTGGCTTGACTTAGGAGAAATTAAGAGAAATAACAGTAATATGAAGAACAATTGAAGTATTTCATAAAAATGAACACTTACAACGGTCCGAACTCAGCCTCGGAGAGGTTTACAACAGCAATCTACTTGAATCTACTTGAAGCTACTCCTATGAATCGAAGTGCAGTGCGAGTATTTAAAGTGCAGGTATTTAAAGAACAGGTATTTAAGGACTGGAAATATAAATGACTGGAAAGAAAATATATGAAGTAAATGACTGGTTTGTATGGTCTGAGTCCCTCCCTCTTTCTGGGGGCTACCCTGCTATTTATACTCGTCAGTGATGACCTTCGAACTGCACTTCGAACTGTCGAACTGCTCCTCCATGATCGCTGGTCATGCTTCCTTACAAGTAGCTCCATTACGCCATTACTGGCAGTTGAGCTTCCCTCTTGTACTTAGATTTGAATATGAGTAACCGTTTGAAGACACGTCATCTTGCATCCCGTTTATTTGATCTAGTGTTACTCGGATCATGTGAGGACCAATGTTTATTGTCACGTGTACGATCAGGATTAAAGGCTTGAATAACCTTCCTTTATTACCCTTACTATGCCACGTGTCGAACTGTAACTGGCTTTTACAAAATATGTAGCCAACATTACCCCCCGCACTAATATACCCAATACTTGGTGATATTAGTGGATTGCAATTTTCCCGCGCTTCCAGAACGTGTATGAAGTCCATATTCTGGAAATACAACCGTCATCCATTTGGAGATCATCTACATTAACTCGTCGAACATCCCAATACCTTAGTATTCGAACAGGTTATGGCTGCATCAACTTCCCTTTCTATTGATCAAGCATATGAAGAGCCTTTGAGTGATGTTGTTCCCCCTCGAAAGAACCTCCACGCATTCATTAGCCACCTTTACCCGCCCTTCTATATTCAGGTAATGGAGGCTTTTGTAGATTATAAACCTCTGGACTATGAACACATTGCTTTTAATCCCTTGGTTTACAAACTTACAGATACAAAGAATTCTTCCCCTAAGCTCCCTTTGTATTCTGACCGAACTACCCTCGAGCCTTTGCTTCGACAAGTTGAAAATATGGATCTAGGAAACTCTTCTTCACAGACCTCTGCATGGGATGAAATTGTGACCTCTTCATCCTCTGGAGCTTCTGGCTGGACAATCTGGTCCTCTCCTGAGACTTATGATCTAAGGGAGCGAATCAATCATCATTTTGTTGAGTTTACTGACCCTTTGGAGTTTCCCTCCTACGCTCGAAGCTCAGTGGTCTACCCTTACGCGCCCATTGACCTTCGACGTAGCTTGGAGGAGAATCTGCTTGTGGCTTGGTATACTTCTTCCATGCCTACGAAGATAATGCATCCTGCCCAACGTTCAGAAGAAGCACAAGGGTATACCCCTTCATTTTTAGCCAAAAAGGCGAAGATTTGTTCTTCTGATTGGCTTGACTATATTAATGCTTTTGCTCCTTCTGTTCCCGTGCCATCTCCCATAATAGAAGCATCCACACCTTCTTCTGCATCTGCATCCTCTGAGATAGAAACACCTGCTCCTTCCCCTTCGTCTTCTGAAGCAGAATCATCTTCTCCTTCTCCTCCTCCCATCCTTTCCTGGACAGAAAAACTAAGACTTGCCCTTCCAATGGACAAAGTCTTTCCACCTTACCAACCTCCGTCACCCCCTTCTCCAGCCGAGCGAAAGCAAGCTCAACTTTTGCTTGCGGCTTTCTCCCACCTGCCCTTCAATGTTCTTGAGGATGATATTCCTCTTAAGAATTTCCAATGGGCTTGTGATATCCTCACTAGGGGTCATGTCCTCAACCCTCTTGCTCAAGCAGAGCTCCATTTGTTTTTGGACCAACTCCCAGTGCTCCTCTACTGGCATCAGAATTCTAAGATCACCATCCAAAATCTGGATGAACTTTTATCTCTCCGAATTCATGCCCAATATGAAGCAGAGAATCTCATCGAAGAGCTCGATGACTTCAGGAATAAAGATTCTACGTACTGGGATGGTTTGGTTATGGATGACTTGGAACAAAAATCGAGGGAAGAGGCCTTCGAAGCAAAGGCTGAAGAACTCTATTATGAAGTGAGGGCTCATCAGCTTATGCAATCGACTTTAGAAGAAATAGAAGAAATAATAAAGAAAGAACAGAAATTTATTGACCATTGCTGGACAAAATTTCATGACCTTGTTATTTATTCTATTCCTTATTTTTATGAGCTTGAATTTGTACCGAGATAGAGTTACTTAATGTAATAAACAAAGTCTTTCTGTACTTAACACTGTTTGACTCTGTTTCCTTTTATCTCTAAAAGCTAACTCATAACTTTGAATTGAACAATTTCATACTTCGAATCAACTGTTTAATGAAGTACTAAAAGAACCAATCATGTCTTCTTCCAATTCATGGAGTAAAATTGACAATTCTGGCAGATATCATTTTAGTACTTTGATTTTAATGACTTTATATTAACTGTAACCAATATATGGTCATAGTTGATATAGCCAATCAATTTGAAACTGATCTCTTTTGGCTTCGAAGGGCAAACTATGGTAATTCCTTCTTGCTCAAACCAATAACTGGTTTGGATGTTCCGAACAATGCCCTTTTTTCCTTAAAGAGTTCTAGGGCTTGCTTCGAATGTTATCACTTCGAACAGGTCTTTAGATTTTTTGAAGTAGACCAATACTTTGAATATTCAGACATTTTTAAGCATGCAGTATGCTTCGAAGTCGGCTCCTGCATTTCGAAGCCGTTTTTGTTTGAAATTTTAGCGCAAAAATGTGGCTTCGAAGCTGGCATCAATGTGCTTTTCCCTCCAGAAATTATCGATGTTGAAAGAGATTCCTTGTTTTCGCACGTTTTAGTACTTAATGACTTACGAGATGTATCCCCGCACACAAAAGTTATTTAAAACCTTTTCACTCTGTGCCCCGGAATTGCTTACACATTCAAATCCCCTTTGGATTTCCATTTCTCTCTACTCCCTTCTATATTCTCCGAAAACCCACGATCAATGGCTTCTTCCCCATCAAAAGTTCCGACCATAGAGCGCGTAAGCTCATCTGTGGCTTTGAAGCGGCTTATTGATGCTGAATGTGAGAAATACAAGGGTGATGAGAAAAGTGCTATCGATGGGCGTTTCTTTATCCCTCGTCGCCATGTGCAGCGAGAGTACGTGCTAGGACCTATTTTCAAGGAGATCCCTTCCGAGCTTCCCGCCCTATATCCTCGCTTGGAGAATCAATGCCTTCTGTATGAAGGTGGTCTCGACTGGCAAGGCTGGAAAGTCAATCGTCCTCACCGATGCTGGCCCACGATGAGACCAGAGTGGCAAGAATGGTACGACCGAGTTGTCCCTGCTAGGACATTGGACCTTCAAGAACTCTGCCTTCTTGATGCTCTTCGACTATCTAGGGTAACTATCCCAGAAGACCCTTTTCTAATCCCCGCTGCTTTATGTTTCTGGAACCCTATTTTCAATTTCTTTCAGTTTAGGTGTGGGATGATGGCTCCCACTGTTCTTGATATTTGCCACCTATTAGGAGTATCCCCCATTGGTACCCCCATCACACCAGATTTTCCTGACTTAGTAGTCCCTTTCTCCCTCCCCTCTCTTAATGTATCTTACAGTGATTTTGTTAGAGTCGAGAACAAAAGAATGGGTCCAGTAACTGATAGGGAATTCTTTTCCTTTTTATTATATTGGCTTTGCAAATTTCTTTTCTGCACCTCCTCCCAAAGAATCATGCTCGAATTTGCTCCTCTTGCCAAAGCCTTGGTTTTGCAGAAAAGAATAGCCTTAGCCCCATACATTCTGGGTCATGTATATAGAGTTTGTTCCCTCTTTTGTGAGAAACCCCTAGATGCCAATCAAGGGGGACCATTTTGGATTCTTCAGCTTTGGCTCTTTGCCTATTTTTCTGAACTACAATCCAAATGTCTTAAATTTTCTGGGCTACACTCCCTCACTCATGGCATAAAACTGGCCAATGCTTCACTTTATCCAGCTACTTTTGCCTTTTATTTCTCCTTCTTTCATCAACTACCAGCTGCTCTTCCTGATCATCGTTTCCGTCCCTTCGAAGCTAGCATAGGTCCAACCTGGTTAAATCACTTCCTTAGTGATAGGCTCTGTGCTTTGCCTATTCATAAAGATATGTGGGCTTCCCTACTGATCCCTAGGGAACTGTTTATTGGGACCACCAACCCCAGAGCCTATAAATGCATAGCTGAGCCTTATTGTCCTGCTCAATTTGCTAGACAATTTGGCCTCACACAAGGAGTTCCAATACCTCTTTGCAGCAACACCAATCTGAGTCTTACTAAGAGGGATTTGAAGGTTCGAAAATCGAGATTAGAAGAGGCAACCTTCAAGTTTATGGATGATTTGGCCAGTTTTGAGTTCATCCCTTTCTCCCCTCATGGTACTGCATTGAAGAGATATCAAAATTGGTGGGTGAGCAACATGGAAGTTTATTTGGCCATCTCCTCTCAAAACCTATTGGAGGTGCTGGATGTGCCCAAGCCCAAAGAAGCTGAGACTGTCATTTCTTCCACTATTCCAATTACAGTAACTGCTACAACTCAGTTTACTTCTGCTGCTTCAATTCCTCCCAGGGTCACTCGAAGTATGTACCCCTTTCTCCTTTTCTCTAACCTCTTCATATAATGCTTGCTATCTTATCTCTAATCCTTCTTTTATGAAGGTGGTCAACAACAAAAGAAGAAGAGACTCTTTGAGCTAGAAAGGGAAAAAACTGAACTTCCAGAGATGGAGGAAGAAGAAAATGATCAAGAACAGGAGTCTCCCTTGAAAAGAAACAAAAGAGACCCTCAATTGGCTCAAGAGGGGATAGCCGCTAGGGAAGAAGAGGAGAAGCTCACTTTTGAAGAGTCTGGACCCCAACCTAAAAAGGTCGAGAAGACAATGGAGGAGCGAATGATTCCAACTCAAAGGAAAAGGAGAAGAAAAATTACCGTTTCTCCTTCCGATTTTACCGAAGATTCTGATTCCGAGACAATTGCTCAAGTAATAGAAAAGAGGAGGAAGATCACTGTTCTAGCTACCAGCTCGTTTGAAGATCCCATCCATGAGGTTGTAGAACAAGAATATCCCAAAGCCATAGTTGTTCTTGAAAGAGCTGAGGAGAGGCAGCAGCAACAATTCCTTGGGACAAGTAAGTTTCTGCATGCCTTTATTCTTTTCTTGTCGACTTTTCAAGACTAAGACTTGACATTACCTCACATTTTCTTCTTTTTACAGCAACGACCACTGCATTAATCTTCCCAACGGAAACTTCCCCAATTTCAGTCGAAGTTGATCAGATGCAACGCGTGAAAACCATTCAAATCACGCTCCCACTTCCTAAGCCTATATTCGATACGTCTTTACCGAGGCCGAGTATCCCTGCATCTCTTTTCCTTGGCTTAGAGCCATACCTCCCTTTCTTGACTCTTGATCTGCCTCAGTTTGTTTCTTCGATCCTCACTCTTCCTCCTACTGCTACTTCATCTCGCATGGCAGTTGATTCTCCTTCAGGGGATGCCGATAATTTTCCAATTCATGACTCATCACCAATGCCTACTTCCAGCCCTTCCTCACTTGATTTGCTGGTGGCCAAGACCATAGAGGCTGCCAAAGATGCTCCATCTGTTTCTCCCATCCCTATGCAGCCCTTTGTGTCTTCCACCACAACACTCTCTATGCCCTTCATGTCAAGGGATGAGGTAGACATTTTTGAAGAAAGACTAGCTAGTCTTTTTGACATTCCTTCTACCTCTCCTACTTCTACTACTGAAGCTGAGCCATTAGCCTTGGCTAACTCCCTTTTGGAAATCTTCGAGAGTTCTCCTTCCTCCAGCAACAAGCCTTTTGTACCTTTAGTAGATTTGGACACATGCTTGCAACTGTTGACTTCCTTTTCGAGGATCCCCTTCGAGGCTCTACAAAGGCCTATCATCAGGAACGGGTTCCTTCAATGCTGTAACATTGCTGAGCAGTCTGCCATGAGTGTTTCAAGTCATCTATCTCAGGCTGCAGCTACTATTGATTTCTATCTCAACATTTGCCATGCTGCTAAAGCTGCGGATGATAAGCTGGTTAAGGACCAGAGTTTTGTTTCTCAGGTGCATACTGAAGTATCAACTCTGAAAGAACAACACTCTTCTGCCTCCCACTTTCGAGTCCAACTTCTGGAGAAGAAAGCTCAGCTCGAAGAGGAGTTAGCTGCAGTAAACCAAGCCTTGGTTCGAACTGATAAGAAATTGCACATCACCAATCAAGGACTGGCTGATCGAAAAGAAAACATGGCTGCAGCTATTCAATTATTTCCTTCCCTTAGTAATAGGAAAGCTATTGTACAAAAACAATTAAAGCATTGTAATGATTTTTGGGCCAACTTGTGGCATAATGTACTTGATTCTTTATGAAAGCACACTATTTTGAATATAATTTGAACAAGCTTTGTGTTTTTGCATATGGTGTTTACTCTATCCCTTGTGTCTCCCAAACGGTTGGAAAATAAGGTTTTAGATATCTGCCATTAATCTTTTTGGGATGTACATAACCATTCAAATTTCTTAAATGGTATGCTCCGAAAGGCAGAACCCTATGAATTTGATATGGACCTTCCCAATTAGGTGACCATTTGCCAAACTTATGGCTTTTAATCCCAATTGGGAGTATTGTCTTCCATACCAAATCACCTTCATCAAAGCCAATGTGTTTGACTTTCTTATTATAATTCTCGGCTGCTTTCTTCTTTTGGAAAAGAATGCTATTTAATGCCAAAATTCTGGCTTCATCTATGCCTTCTAATTCTAAGCACATACTTTGATGGTATTGTTCAGGATTCAATTGATCTTGACATCTTACTCTCAAAGATTTGACATTAATCTCCACTGGTAAGACTGCGTCATGTCCATACACCAAGGCATAAGGAGTGACCCCTGTGCTTGACCTCGGTGAGGTTCTATATGCCCACAGAACATCCAACAATAGGTTATGCCAATCCCTGGGATTGTCATCCACAACCTTTTGTATTCCTTTTTTCAAGGACTTATTGGATGACTCAGCTTGACCATTAGCTTGTGCATAATAGGGTGTGGAATTAACAAGGCTAATTCTAAATTCTGCCGCAAAAGCCTTCACCATCTTCCCATCAAACACAGTTCCATTATCAACTGTTATGGTTTGCGGGATTCCAAATCTATGGATCAAATCTTTAATAAAACCAATAACCTCTGTTTGGTCTACAGCCTTGTATGGCTTAGCTTCGACCCATTTAGTGAAGTAGTCAGTAGCCACTAGAATGAAACAATGATGTTTCGAAGAAGGTGGGTGTATTTTTCCCATCATATCCATGGCCCACCCTCTGAATGGCCAAGGCTTTACTACTGCATGTAGGTCAGTTATGGGCACGTGCCTTATTGTGCCATGCTTTTGACATGCCTGACACCCCTTTGCATATTCTATGCAGTCTTTAAGAATGGTTGGCCAATAATAGGAATGCCTTCGAAGCAACCATCTCATTTTTACACCAGGTTGATGAGCACCACAGATGCCTTCATGAACCTCAGCCATGGCTGTTAATGCTTCTTTAGGGCCTAGACATTCCAACAATAAGCCATCTCCCCCCCTTTTGTAGAGAGCATTACCATATATCATATATTGCATAGACTGCAATTTAACTTTTCTACTGGCCTTCGAAGATGGACCAGCCAAGTACTGCATTATTGGATGCCTCCAATCTTGTTCTTGTAAGTCATTATGATTGACTTCCAAGATCACATTCCTTTTATTCAAAGGTTGAATTAATCTCTGATATGTTGTTTGGCTTATGTCCCTTTGGGTATTATCCCTTCTCTTGAAGTTCGAAGCCTTTTGAGCCACATCATTGGCTCTATTGTTCAAGAATCTTGGAACATGGGTTACATTTGCTATTTGAAACTGAGAAAGCAAATGTAATGCAACAACATAATATGGCAAGATACTTATGCTTTGACACTTGAAAATTCCTTTCACTTGGTTAATCACCAATTGAGAATCCCCAAATATGTCAACTGCATGTACTTGTAATCCAATAAGAATCTCTAGTCCCACAATTAAGGCTTCATATTCAGCCTGGTTATTGGAACAGGTAGCTTCATCCACTCTAAAACCATGGGTAGTTTCTGTCCCCTGTGGAGACTTGATTACAATACCAATTCCAATTAACCCATTTGCTTTCGACCCATCGAACCACATTTGCCATGGCTCAACACTGGTCATACCAAGTTCCATGATCTCCTGGTTCTCAGTTTGAGATGGATGGTCTGCCAAGAAATTGGCTAAAACCTGCCCTTTTACTGCCCTTTGAGGGACATATTCTAGATGAAATTCTGATAAGGCAAGTATCCATTTGCCAATTCTTCCCCTCAACATTGGTCTAGATAACATATATTTAACCAAATCTGTGGTTGCAATTACCAAGACAGTTGTAGGCAAAAGATAATATCTTAATTTTATTGCAGCAAAATACAAAGCAAGACACAGCTTTTCAACAGCTGAGTATTTACATTCACACGAACTTAAAAACCTACTAAGGTAATAAATAGCTTGCTCCTTGCCTTCTTCATTATCTTGGGCTAAGAAAGCTCCCAATGAATCCTCTGCTGCAGCTATGTATAACTTCAAGGGCTTGTTCCCCTTTGGTGGCATCAGCACTGGAGGTTTAGCCAAATAGGCCTTGATACCTTCGAAAGCAATCTGATGCTCTGCTGTCCACACAAATTCCTCTTCATCTTTCAGCCTTAACAAGGAAGAAAATATTTTAGTTTTCCCTGCAGTGTTAGAAATGAACCTTCGAAGAAAGTTAACCTGCCCAAGGAACCTTTGTAATTCTTTCTTACTTGATGGGGGTTTGGCTTCGATGATTGCTTTGGCTTTATTCTGATCAATCTGTATTCCTTTCTTGTGAACAACATAGCCCAAGAAATTTCCAGATGATACCCCAAAAGCACATTTAAGAGGATTGAGCTTTAACTTGAACTTCCTCATCCTTTCAAAAGCTGCTTCTAAGTGAAACAGGTGCTCTTTCATGGATTGGGATTTAACTACAATATCATCAATATAACATTCCAGATATCCTCCAATAAGATCATGAAAGATAGTGTTCATGGCTCTTTGGTATGTAGCTCCAGCATTCTTTAGACCAAATGGCATTTTAACCCACTCAAAGGTGCCAATATTCCCAGGACATCTGAACGCTGTCTTGTGGATATCTTCCTCTGCAATGCATATTTGGTTGTAGCCGGAATGCCCATCCATCATTGACAAGACTTGGTGACCTGCTGAACTATCTACCAGCAAGTCCACTATAGGCATAGGGTACTCATCTTTGGGAGTTGCTAGATTTAAATTTCTGAAATCGATACATACCCTCATTTTGCCATTCTTCTTGACTACAGGCACAATATTAGATAGCCACTCAACATACCTGGCTGTTCTAATAAAACCTGCCTTGAGGAGTCTAAGGATCTCTTCCTTGACCTTCTGAATTACTTCTGGACTCATCCTTCTTGGTCTCTGCTTATAGGGCCTGAAATTAGGCTTCATAGGGAGCCTATGTTCCACTAATGACCTGTCCAATCCTGGTAGTTCATTATAAGACCATGCAAAGCAATCTTTGTATTTCTTCAGAACAACCAAAAGCTGGTTTCTGTCCAGATCATTCAAACAAGCACTTACATAAGTGGGCTGTTGTACAGAACCTTCCCCTAGATTTACTTCTTCTAAAGGATCTTGTGCATGAGAACTCCCTCTAGTTTCTGCTGCCTTTGAAGTGATCTTCGAGCTTGGTTCTGCCCCTAAGTTCTTCAGTTCAATATCTCTGCCCTCCTCCTCATAGACAAAATCTGTCCACAAGGCTTCCTCTTCCTGTATTTCTTGGACTTTTGTTTCAATGTCCAAGGCACAGTACTTACCAAGAGTCAAGACTCTAGCCTGTTGCTGCTGCTGTTTGCAGCCAATTATCATGGCCTCTCTCTCTTGCTCCTGAACTTTCTGGACTATTGCTTTTATGTCCAATGCTGAAAACTTGATCAAAGCCAAGGACTTGGCTTCTGGTGATTCCTCTCTTTGCCTATAACCAGGCATCATTGTCATCTCTAAGGACAACCTCTTCACCAGCACTTTTTTGGACTAAGTGCTTCAGGTGTGTCACCTCTTCATCAGCCGTCACTTCGGCTGAATTGTCATCTTTCAACAGTATACTGAGAGGTGTCACTCCCTCAATATACAATTTAGCCTCCGCAAAGTCTGCACAGGCTATGAAGGGTTGAGGATCTGCGTCGATCTCCTCTGTCTCTCCATTGCCCAAGGCCATCATGATTTTCTGATGTAAAGAAGAAGGCACACACTTGTTAGTGTGGATCCAGTCCCTTCCAAGCAAAGCATTGTATTTAGCATTACTGTCGATTACGAAAAATGCTGTCATACAATCCCTGGTTCCCACACTTAAATTAATGGGTAGAATCCCCTGAGCCATTTGTTTATCTCCAGCAAATCCAGCAATGGTTGTGCTGGTTGGTATCAACCTGGGATTCTTTTTCCCTAGTTTCTTCAAAGAAGATTTCGGGAGAAGGTTCACTGCTGCCCCATTGTCTACTAGGACTCGGTTCAGCTGTACCCCATCAAAGAAAGCTTTGATGTACAAGGGCCTGACGTGCTGTGTCATCGAATCCGAGGGGTACTCAAATGGATATGATAGATTGATGCTTACCACCTCTTCACCCTCATATCCATCTTCCATCGGGATGACCATTTCGAAGTTATCTTGCACCATACTTGCTTGTGAATCTTCACTGGAGATCTGAACTGGGTCAGCTTCCTGCCCCTCTTGATTCTCATCTCCAGCTTGAAATTCTTGTGGCAATATGTGCACCATGTTTACTGATACTGGGGGAAACGAGCCAAACTGGATGGCTGGCTGTACTTGTTTCCCCTCTTGGTTACTTTGGTTGACTCCCTCAGAAACATCCTGCATGATGCATTCTGGTATTTCATCACTAACTGATCCCTTCGAAGGATTTTTTTCAACTGGCTCTTTAGTCAGAAACGTTTGCTCAGCCATGAAGGCTTCAAACATCTCTTCCTCCACAACTTCTTTCTTCTGACTCACGCTAATCTCTTCTTCAGTCTCACTATCTGTTTCCATCAGAGCTTTCTCCAACCCTACCAAACTGGCCTTTTCTCTGGTTTTCAGTTCAGAATGAACCTTGGCCAACTGTTCTCGGCTGCAAACCACTGTGCTCTGTGGAACTGGCTTTGGAGCATGGTCTGATTTTAGGTTCTTCCTCCCTTCCGTTTTGACTGATGAAGAATTTTCTCCACCTTCCTTCAGATCCTTTTGGTACTGGGTGTACCTGCGCTGAATTTTTCTCCTCTGTGATCTTGAGATGACTGGGATCATGTCGGGTTCCCTCGTCTTTGGGTGTTTAAGCAGTACCCAGTTGTTCGGAGCCACCATAGGAGGCTTGATCATCCTGCCTTGGTTTACAGTATCTCCATAAGCCCGTACCTCCCTAGGTTTGTTTTGCATTACAAACCAATCCGGGACCCCAGGTACCCATGAGCTTACTGATTCAGAAGCTGACCTGCCTTTTTCCACCTTCGAAGCCATCTTCGAAACTGGCCGTGAAGGTAAGTGCTTGGTTTTGTCCTCATGTTTTGAATCTGGTTCAGACCTTCGATAAGGGTGACCATTTTCTGACCTGCGTGAAACTGATCTAGGGAGCCAATCTCTGGCTTTGATTCCATGGACTGAACTCCTCTCCAGCTTTCTTTCAGAATGGCTACTCTGCATTCTATAATAGTTATGTGGTCTGGATTCATGCAAGAGTTCCTTGCCTTTGTCATGCATTCTGTTTACCACAGGCTCAACCACCGGTGGTCTCTGCCTATCACTAGCCGGATACGGCCTTTTGTTGTAAGCATTGGTTGATTTAGGACGTCTCTGAACATCCCTGTAGTATTGCTTCCCATCAGTTGGAAGCCCCTTCAACCACTTGTAACTGAGTCTGCACCTGGGGCACATTCTCTGCATCACTGCTGCTTCTAAAGAATCATCATCCAGTGACTCTTCATCAGAACATTCCATCTGGTGTGAGGAACCTTGTTCAATAACTGGTAGTCTTCTAGTATTCTTCTTGACGTTGGTTTGATTAGCAACATGCATCTGCACATTGACTTCCTCCAATTCTGTCAAGGACAAGTTCTGGAAATCTGATGTAATGACATTGGCTGCTGCCTCTCCAACTTCTGGAAAGGGATCACTGTCAATTCCCATGGCTTTTTCTGTTTTAGCTGAGAACTTCAAACTTCCTTTCCGAATCTGTTCTTGGATCCTGTCTCGAAAAACAATGCAGTTTTTAGTCGAGTGAGACCAAGAATTATGCCATTTACAGTATACTTTTCCTTTCAGTTCATCCGGAGATGGTAGTTTTACTCCTTTAGGCAACTTAAGGAAATTAGCCGCGAGCAAATGATCAAAGATGTCATCTGCTTTTGTTAAATCGAAAGAGTATTTTCTGTGAAAGTCTTTCTTTTTAAACTGCTGGTCTATAGTTGTATCCTTACGAATTAATGCTTCACAGATTACAGGTTCTTTGCCTACAATCTCTGCTGCATCTATTTCATAATTAGGATCTCTATAATATGTCTTATATGATGCATTATTTCGATCTTGTTCCTCTTCTAATAATGTTTCATATCGAGACACCTTATAGGTCAGTTCGACCAAATCTCTGAATTCAGTTGAATCAAACTTCTTTCGAAGCCTGAATTCTAAACCATTTTGAGCCAATCTGACGAATTCTGGCTCTGGCAGGATGACTCTACATTTATTTCGAGCCCTTTTAAATCTGGCAATAAACTGAGTAGCCTTTTCTTCAGGCCTTTGACTCAACCTAGCCAAATCTGCCATAGATACTTCTGGTTCTGATTGGAAGAATTGGGCATGAAATGCCTCTTCCATTTGTTGCCAATTTTGAATGGAGCCAGGTGTAAGGTTGATGTACCATACAAATGCTCCTCCCGTTAGGGAATTTGGAAATAATCTCAATTTCATATAATCATGGTTAGTGAATTCACCGCATTGAGCAGCAAATCTAGCAATATGTTCTATCGTTGATTGATTTCCAGTCCCATAAAAAAGGGTAAAATCTGGTATCCTGAATCCCCTTGGGTATTCATGTACCCTATCTACCCATTCTGGGTATGGTTTTCTGTATATAGGAGTCTGGACCCCCCGAGCCATTGGTCCACATATCTCCCTAACAATATCAACAATCTGGTCTCTAGGGACCATATTTTGTGCCTGCTGAACCACTACTGGAGGAGCAAACACAGGATTTGGTGGATAAACTTGTGCTTGTGGTCCTCTTGGTCCATAAGGTGGTAAATTTGGGGCTGGTTGTCCTTGCGGTGCAGGTTGCTGTTGAGGGTATGGGTAACCTCTTTGAGCATGACCTGCGAAAGGACCTGCAACAGGTGCTGGGACAGGTGTCGTGTCTCTACCATTTGTAGGAAAACCCTCCAACCCCCCGGGTGTAAATTCGAATAAGGGATTGGTGTACCCTCTTGTGCCAGGTATGGCTTCGAACATAGGATTTGTAACCATTCTTACACCAATTTCTTGTACTTGGCCAGATCCACCAACTTGTGTGGCTTCATTATTAAGTGCTGAGGTATTTTGGCCTGCTATAGGCCTTGAAATGGGTTCATACCAAGACTGAGGTGATGGTCTTTCAAAGTTTTGGGTACTAGTTTGACCATTAACTTGCATAGGCTGTTTTTCTCTAGCCAATCTTTGTTGGGGGACATTTACAACTTCCTCCGTTTGTCTTGTGTTTGTTGGTTGGTGGTTATTCATTCGATCCAAAAAGGATGTTGCCCACCTTTCCATTGTGTTCATTAGTTGTTGTCCCATGGCATTCACTAAACCATCCCATGGATTTGTTGGCATAGTGGACGGTCCAATTCCTTGGTTTTGTCCAATAATATGAACATATGGTTCTTGTCCAGAAGTACTGGTCTGCTCGACCATGGGTTCTGACAATATAGGAGTTTCCACAGGATGTGTTACCACATTATCCTCTGGATTTGGTATTTCTACCTCTCCTTCCACGCCTTCTTCGAAGCGTTCATTTTCTCCTTGTCGTCTTCTTCTAGCCATTTTTAATTAAGTCCCACTGGGCGTGCCAAAAATATATGTTGGCTTTTTGGCTTTTCGAAGGGTATTTTTGTGAATGTGAGCGTGCCAGCAAGGATCAATCAGTCCTTACAGAAATTATAATTGCCAACCAATTATCAGACGATTGTGTTTTAGTTCTTTTCAGCCTCAATGAAGAGGACTTTTACTGGTGGCTTGACTTAGGAGAAATTAAGAGAAATAACAGTAATATGAAGAACAATTGAAGTATTTCATAAAAATGAACACTTACAACGGTCCGAACTCAGCCTCGGAGAGGTTTACAACAGCAATCTACTTGAATCTACTTGAAGCTACTCCTATGAATCGAAGTGCAGTGCGAGTATTTAAAGTGCAGGTATTTAAAGAACAGGTATTTAAGGACTGGAAATATAAATGACTGGAAAGAAAATATATGAAGTAAATGACTGGTTTGTATGGTCTGAGTCCCTCCCTCTTTCTGGGGGCTACCCTGCTATTTATACTCGTCAGTGATGACCTTCGAACTGCACTTCGAACTGTCGAACTGCTCCTCCATGATCGCTGGTCATGCTTCCTTACAAGTAGCTCCATTACGCCATTACTGGCAGTTGAGCTTCCCTCTTGTACTTAGATTTGAATATGAGTAACCGTTTGAAGACACGTCATCTTGCATCCCGTTTATTTGATCTAGTGTTACTCGGATCATGTGAGGACCAATGTTTATTGTCACGTGTACGATCAGGATTAAAGGCTTGAATAACCTTCCTTTATTACCCTTACTATGCCACGTGTCGAACTGTAACTGGCTTTTACAAAATATGTAGCCAACAGGAACACTTCTTCGAGGACTCGTTTAAGCAATTTGGGCACCTCATTCGAAAGAAGAAACCACTACTGTAAAGTATTGTGAAGAACCTAGTTAGTACGCGTGACACGATAAATTCAAGCAATAAGGTTTCGTTTGGTAATACTTACGTTTTCAATTTTCTGTTTATATTTATAAAAATTTTAAAAACTCAAATAAAAATTTGTTTGGTAAAATTTTTTATTTATAAATCAGTGGTCTCAGTTTATAAATTTGGCCAAAAAATGAAAACACAAAAAATGTGTTTCTGTTTTGAGTTTTGAGTTTTTTTTTTTTACCACCCAACATTAGCCACCACCCGCAACCATTTTCCACCACCGTCTTCCGCCACCACCACCGATCACCCACCCCCTACCACCACCTGCTACCACCACCCACCACCACCCACTCCTCGCCGCCGCCGCCGCCGCCACCACCACCACTCACTTGCCATCCACCCACCACCCGCCACTACCATCCACCACCCGCCACCACCACCACTCGCCACCTACTTGCCACCACCACTCACCACCCACCTGCCACCACCATCTACCACTCGCCACCACCAGCCACCCGTCACCACCAGCCACTTGCCACACACCCGCCACCACCACCCACCACCCACCACCACCATCTACTACCCACCCGCCATCCACCTGCCACCACCCACCACCACCACCACCACCACCCGTCATGGTCACCCACCCACCCACCACTACCACCACCCGCCACCTATCCGCCATCCGCTACCTACCTGCCACCACCACCCACTACCCGCCACCCGCCACCACCATCACCCGCCACTGCCCACTCGCTACCACCCGCCACCACCACCACCACCTACCACCCACCACCCACTACCCACCCGCCATCTACCTACCACCACCCACCACCCGCCATGGTCACCCACCCACCCACCACTACCACCACCCGCCACCTACCCACCATCCGCCACCCACTTGCCACCACCACCCACTACCCGCCACCCGCCACCCGCCACCACCCACCACCACCAACCACCGCCCACTCGCTACCACCGACCACCTGCCACCGTTACCCACCCACCCACCATCACCATTACCACCCGTCACTTACCCGCCACCACCACCCACCCGCCACCACCGGTCATCCGCCACCCACCTGCCACCCGTCATCCGCCACTCACTCGCTACCACCTACCACCCGCCACCGTTACCCACCCACTCACCATCACCACCACTCGCCACCTACCCACCACCACCCGTCATCCACCACCTACCTGCCGCTACCACCACCACCACCACCACCACCCGCCACTGTCACCCACCCACCCACCACCACCACCCGCCACCTACCCACTACCACCCGTCATCCGCCACCCACCTGCCACCACCACCACCACCACCACCACCCACTCGCTACCACCCACCACCCGCCACCGTCACCCACCCACCCACCACCACCACCCGCCACCTACCCACCACCACCAGTCATCCGCCACCCATCTATCACCACTACCCACCACCCGCCGCCACCACCGCCACCACCCACTCGTTACCACCCACCACCCGCTACCGTCACCCACCCACCCACCCACCACCACCATCCGCTACCCACCACCCACCGTCACCACTTTCCACCACCGTCTTCTGCCGCTACTTGCCACCACTTGTCATTTCTCATTCTTTTTTATATTTTTAAATTTTTTCAAACATTTTGTCAATTACCAAACGCATTTGTAGTTTATGTTTTTCTAAAAATAAACAAAAAATAAACAAAAACCAGTTTATAAAATTTTTGTAAATATAAACTGAAAACGTAAACGTTACCAAACAGACCCTAAATGATATGCCCATAAGGAACTGCAATAACAATTTACCCTTGAATAGTCTCTAGATCTCTGTATGTATAATGTCCTCATCGTCATAAACTTCTTGGATTTTCAAAATACTATCCTACATGTGTGGGTGATTTTCGGATCACACTGCCCGCTTAGTAATCAGCTGGAGAGCACTGGCAGAATAGATGGCACCTGACTGACCTACAACAGATAAGAATCCCGCGGTGGTTCGTCCACCCGGGGGCACTCCGACGATCAAGTAAGAGCAGAAATATAAGAATCTCTCAAAGATAATCAATTATTCAACTCACAAGCTTGAGCCTAAAAAGCATACCTTAGACCCATGGGGGTGCCTCTCTTTTATAGCCAATACAATCCTAGTCCCAATAGGAGCCTAGCCCTAATGGACTTAAGATTACTGCTAATCTGGGACTCCCAGTGGGAATAGGATAAACTCTCTAAGAGTCTTATCTTTACCCAAACTGAAGTCTTCTCCCAATCTAGGACTCTTGTCCCTTATCCACTTATCTCGGTTTCCAATATCTTCGGAGATAACCTTGGCCTAACCGAGATTACCTCGGCATAACGACCAGGACACGTGGCACCTCGGCTGACACGTTAGCGTCACCTTGGCCACGTGTTGGTGCTCAGAAAATATATCCCCACAACTGCCCCCTAGGTTCTATTACCTCGGCATTCTGAGGTGATGGAACCTATATTGTTCGTTCATCTGTGCCCCTCTGTCCGAGATCAAACTCGCCAACCTCAGAGTTCCCTGGACTTTACTGTCCACTTGTGTCAAGTATCAAGTTTCAAGGTTTCCAAGCGGCTTGAGATCGCACCTCCTAGCCGAGGTTCTGGTTCCATTAATTCAAAAACTCCAAGAGCTTTGCAACTGCTTCATTCACATCTTCTGTGGGTTTCCGACTTCCAGTCATCTATTTGACTCCGGCGATATTCATATCGGCGTTCATTTCTCTTGGTAGGTTCATAAACTCTTTTATTAAGCTCAATCTTCCATAACACTTCTGAATTTGTTTACTTGCCATCTGTTGCCTTCTATTTTCGTCTGTTTTCAAGTTTTGAATTGTTTGAATGCCTGGCACTGTTCTTGTCACATCCGCTTTCTGTTGCTAGCATCGTGTCTGGGTCATTACTTTTTTGTTCTTCACATACTTACTTAGTGCATGTGCACTTGGCTTTATTCTTGAACTTTGTTGTCTTCTTGACTCTGATTTTTTTCTTTTTTCATTCAATCCTCTGGCTTTTTCTCTTTCTAGCTCTTTTGCTTAAATCCATCATTTGTTCCAAGCTTTCAAGCTCTGTAACTATTTTCGTTCCTCTCCTCCGGTGAAGCTTATGCCATTTTGTCATTTTCGCATTCGTCGTCAGACTTCAGCAATTCTCATTCCGGCTTCCCTCTTTCTGGTAAGCCACTGTTTCCTCCTAGTTTTATTTCTTGTTGCTTTCCAAGAAGCTCTGCTTCATTGTTAATCACCATTGTTGTTTTACCCGTTGTTTTCCAAATCATCTTCTTGAATACACATTGTTTACACATCTGTTGATTTCTGCCCCTGTTCTTGGCTTGACACACTTGTGCAATCTTTTTGTCTTGATTTCCTGATAGTTTCATCACCATTCTTGATTACGAATTACATTCTTGTTTCTGTTTTCTGTGTCTTTTTCCAAATTCTTGCTTTCAATCCTTGCCTTCAAACTCCGAGGTGCCAATCGTCGAGAAGAGCTTTGATCAAACTCTTCGGGAGATCGATGCTGAGCTCGAGGCCGAAAAGGCTGCTGAGAAGTCTTCCCAACTGTCGTTTATATCCTACCATTGATGCCAAGTAGTTTTGTTTCCTTCTTTTACTCCTTGTACCTTGTACCTTGTACTTTGTCCTTCTTTGTATGCTTTTAATCCGGCCGACGTGCCATTTTTGTAGTCTGAATAATTTATTTTTCAATATTCGGCCCGAAATGCCTTCTTTCTTCTTTAAATGCATTTCTCTAATTTCTTCTTTAAATGAATGTCTTCTTTTTTCTGCTCTTGTATGATTCTACACTTAGAATAATTTGTATGTCTTCAAAAGTACGCCTTGACTGTGCAATCTCTTCGGGTAAAATACCTCTGTCACAACTTCTAATCTTGCTCATCTCGACCTTGTCCTAACACTTGAAAATATTGTAACAAATATTTTCACAAGTGTTGCTTAGGACTTGTCACTTTCTCAATGTCTTCTATCAAGACTTTAGTTTTCTATATTTCAAGTTTTGACAACCTGGTAGTCTCGACAAGTACGCAGATATTGCTTGAGCTTGACTTTAACTTGTAAATTTTTCTCAAAAATTTCAACAAGTGTTTTAACCATCATCCTTTATCATAACCTCGACTTAACTTCAGCTTGTAAATTTTTCTCAAAATTTCAACAAGTGTTAAACCATCTTTCTTTCGATACGACCTCGGTTTAACTATAACTTGTAAATTCACACAGAATTTCAACAAGTGTTAAATATCATCTCGGTTTAACTTCAATTTGTAAATTCACACAGAATTTCAACAAGTGTTAAATATCACATCGGTTTAACTTCAACTTGTAAATTCACACAGAATTTCAACAAGTGTTAAACATAACCTCGGTTTAACTTCAACTTGTAAATTCACACAGAATTTCAACAAGTGTTAAACATAACCTTGGTTTAACTTCAACTTGTAAATTCACACAGAATTTCAACAAGTGTTTAAATATCACATCGGTTTAACTTCAACTTGTAAATTCAGACAGAATTTCAACAAGTGTTAAATATGATCTCGGTTTAACTTCAACTTGTAAATTCACACAGAATTTCAACAAGTGTTAAATATCATCTCGGTTTAACCAACTTGTAAATTGCTACAAATTTCAACAAGTGGTAAACATCATCTCGGTTTTAACCAACTTGTAAATTGCTACAAATTTCAACAAGTGGTAAACATCATATCGGTTTAACCAACCTGTAAATTGCTACAAATTTCAACAAGTGGTAAACATCATATCGGTTTAACTAACTTGTAAATTGCTACAAATTTCAACAAGTGGTAAATATCATCTCGGTTTAACCAACTTGTAAATTGCTACAAATTTCAACAAGTGGTAAACATCATATCGGTTTAACCAACTTGTAAATTGCTACAAATTTCAACAAGTGGTAAATATATTCTTCTTCTCTCTACCCCCTGCATGACTTCCATATACTCCTTTGCGAACCTTATAAAAGGTCTTCAACCTGGCTAACTGCAGTCCAACCTTGTGTGTTTTCTTTTTTATCTTCTGGGATCTGAGATTTGCTCACTGAGCTCTTCTCTTTTCGGACTTAAGTGCCGAGATCTTGTCTGCTAGAATCTTGGATCTGCTCACTCAGGTTGAGCTCTTCTCTTCTCGAGCCTACTCATCTAGGCCGAGATCATGTCTTCTAGGATCCGGGATCCAGGATCTGGAATCCGGGATCTGCTCACTTAGGATGAGTTCTTCTATACTTGAATGTTATCTCCTCGGGAGCGCTCATGCCTCCTGTCTTTGCATCCCTTCTGGAAGGGTCTTCGTTCCTCCGTAGGTATCTATCATTCCATACCTGGAGGTCATCTTTGTTGTAGTATCCGCTTCGATCTGTTGTCTTTGGTGCATCACCTTCCTGGCCGACGTCTTTCACTCTGTGACTCTGGTCACGAGTTTCTGTGTTGCGGTCGTTCCCTTCAACGTCGAGGTTGATAGGTCTCCCACTCCCAGCAGGAGTGTTGTCTCCAATTTGATTCTTCTGTCCGTCATTAGCCATCTATTCTTCTTTCTTTCTCATAGACGACGCCAAATTGTGTGGGTGATTTTCTGATCACACTGCCCGCCTAGTAATCAGCTGGAGAGCACTGGCAGAATAGATGGCACCTGACTGACCTGCAACAGAAATATAAAAATCCCGCGGTGGTTCGTTCACCAAGGAGCACTCCGACGATCAAGTCAGTATATCTCTCAAAGATAATCAATTATTCAACTCACAAGCTTGAGCCTAAAAAACATATCTTAGACCCATGGGGGTGCCTCTCTTTTATAGCCAATACAATCCTAGTCCCAATAGGAGCCTAGCCTTATGGACTTAGGATTATTGCTAATCTGGGACTCCCAGTGGGATTAGGATAAACTCTCTAAGGGTGTGTTTGATTGGGGGGATAAGGGGGGGACTATCCACTATTTGGACTCCATGTCCGGCCTCCCTCCTTATCCGTTGTTTGATTTTTTTTTAGTCCGGCCGGACTCCATGTCCCCCCATATGGGGGACTATCCTGTCCCGGGGGGGGATTGTTTTGGGGGGACTAATCACTGTTTGGATTAGATGCGAAAATGACAATTTTGACCTTCTATTATTTAATTATGTATTATATTTAATAAATTTAATAAAATTTAAATGTCTCAATTTAAAAATAAAATAATTTTATTCAACTTTTTATTAATGTTTTATTTATTTAATTTTTTAAAATAATTTTTTATAGATATTTTATTGATGTTTTATTTTAAAATTTTGTTTATGTTTTATTTAATTTTATTATTTGAATTTAATAGATGTTTTAATAGATGTTTTATTTAAACAATTAAATGTTTAATTTCAACAATAAATAATTTCATTTATTTAAATTATGTTTTATTTAAACATTTAAACATTTGTACATCAACATGTTTATTAAATTATTTCAACATCTGTACATCAACATGTATATTTATTTAACATCTATTAAATTATGTTTTAATACGTCAACATTTGATTACATCTACATTTGTTAATTGTTAATTACATCAACATTTGTTAATTGTTTAAACATAATCTGTACATCAACATTTATTTAATTGTTAATTGTTAATTGTTTAAACATAATCTGTACATCAAAATAATTTCAATGTTAATTGTTTAAATAAAAATTTAAACATTTAACCATTAGTATGTTTAATTTCAACAATAAATTTTTATTTGTTTAAATAAAAATAATCTGTACCAGTCAATTTTTTATCAATATTAGTATGTTTAAATAACTTTAAACAAAATTTAACCATTAGTATGTTTAATGTTTACTAAAAATAATTAAAATATTAAAGATATGTTTAATATTGCTATTACTTAGTAAACAATTGAAAAATGGTAAAATAGTCTTTTGTTCATTTATCCTATCCAGTTCGTCCAACCAAACGTTGGATTCACTGAAAATAGTCCTATCCAGGCATCTAATCCCATGAAAAAACAAACACAGGATACATATCCAATCCGACCAAATAGTCTGGGGGATTCACAGTCCCAGGACTCAAGTCCGATGGATTCTAATCCCCCATTTTCCAGTCCGTCCAATCAAACACACCCTAAGAGTCTTATCTTTATCCAAACTGAAGTCTTCTCCCAATCTAGGACTCTTGTCCCTCATCCACTTATCTCGGTTTCCAATATCTTCGGAGATAACCTTGGCCTAACCGAGATTACCTCGGCATAACGACCAGGACACGTGGCACCTCGGCTGACACGTCGGCGTCACCTTGACCACGTGTTGGTGCTCAGAAAATATATCCCCACACTACATACGAGAAATAAAATGGATGTTAACTCCTCTGGAAAAAAAAAAAACACCTTGAAAAGGGCAAATACAAATATAAATGGATTGCAAAATTAACAGCTTCTTAAAACAAGTATATAAGCTCAACTTGAAAGAATAGTCACTTGAAGAAGCAAATGCAAATGCCCCACAAAATACTAATATATTGAGGACAAATTTCTGATGCAATGATGCAAGTGTAATTATGCTATCATTTAGATATTATATAACTTGATTTAATGGCCTCATATCGTCATATGTTATCACACTGGAATTATGAGTATGGTGAAATTATGAAATTATGGTCATATGTTATCACACTGAAAAGGGCATATCGTCATATGTTATCACACTGAAATTATGAAATACAAAAATAAATGAGTATGGTGATAGAATAGTATTAGTTGAGAACTAGAGTCCATATTGCTATGTACCAAATAAATAACGGTGATGCTAAATCCACTGCAGGAAATTTAGCTTTTAGCGGCGTTTAAAAAGCGCCGCTATAAATGCCAAAAACGCCGCTAATTCTTTTTGCGACGCTTAGCACCAAGCGTCGAGGACGCGGCCGTCGCTATAACTCTATGACGTTTTAAAAACGTCGTTATTAAATTATAGGCGGCGTTTTTAAAAACGCCGCCAAATGTCTTACTTGATAACATCATGACGTCATTCTGACATTTAGCGACATTTTTTAAACGCCATCATATCTTTTTTAAAAATCACCGTTAATATTTAAGGTTTAAGTGGCGTTTTTTAAAAAACGTCGTAATATCTCTTTTTTTTTTTTTTGAAATTGTGCTAATTTATGTGATTAAACTAAAAAAATACATAATACATATAAACGGAGATTGATAGCAAATGCATTCACATAAATTCACTTTCCAATTCACCAATCACCATTACCCATAAAATAACATATCCACAAATATTACATAACAGTAGGGTGTGAAAATACACCATTAATAATTTAAGAATACTTGGTTACATAATTGCTATCATTTGATCAATCTTCTCTTCATCTGTTAGATTATATCAAGCATGTCATGTTTGGTTTCTTGGCAAGCTCTTCTGAACAAGAAACAATGTGCAACACATGTACCTTAAAAACAGTTCAACATTGTGAAAAAAGAAAAAGAAAATGACTAAATCAAACACCTCTTTGGTTTTTTGTTGATTGTCAACGAGTGTGTTGTCCCAATTGCTGAGGTGGCACCTCATGAAGTCATCAAGTTTGGGCAAGAGTTGGGACCTGATGATGGGGGGGCACAGGAGAGAAAGCAAAGCAGCTCTGATGTGCCTGTGGGTGGAGCCATGAACAGCAACAAATATATATATGTGGAGCTGAGGTTTGATTATGATAAAATAAAAATAAAAAAACGACACGACAAACAGAGATAGCTGCCCCATCGCTTACATATTCATAGAAATTAAAGCAACAGGTCACAAATATATATAACAAAAATATCTTTATTCAAATTTAATTTAACTTAGATATGTGGTCGAGTAATTAATGCCAACTACATCCACTATACATCAACAACTACAAAGATGTTTAGTCATATATATGTCAAAATGATTTGATAAAAATCTCGAGACATAAATTTTATATGGCTAAAAATGCATGTGGTAGAACGATTTGGGCATGGAGAATCTTGTGTTCTAAAAAATCATGGGTTCGGTTAACAAATGTTCTAAGGAAAAAATAAATAAAAATAAAAAAAATAAACAGGCAAACAATTTAAAACGCAATATCCTTTTTACTAATAATTTCATAACACTTTTCACTCCTTTAAAATATTTCAGAACTTTTTTACCATTTTAAAAACACTTTTTACAATAATCTCAATAATAAACAAGGTATAGAAAGCACTTGTTAATAAACAATGTATAGAAAGCACTTATTAACCTTCACCCAAAATCAATGTTTCGATATTTACTCCAACCGGTGAGATATGAAAAATTCTAAGTAAACTACACTGTTTAGATTTGAATTCCAATCTCTTATGGAGCTTGAGCAACATCATTGTTATTACGGAGAGCAGGGTTAGATAATCATGAACTACCCAACTAAGAAACTTACTTCCAAGGAGACAACTGGTGAGTATCCAATATGTTTTTGAGCCATAATCATTCAAAAAGAAAAATGAGGTCAATATGGATTTGCCATTGCTTCAGTAAATATTCTAGCATGATGGCATTTTTCAAAAAGGAAATGGCTAGTCAGAAGGGCAACAGTAGACAAATATAAAAATGTTACTAATGTGTTACAAGCAATTAGGCACAATCTTTAAAAGCTATAGAAAGTACAACAGTGATACATCATTATATAAGCTATAGAAAGTACAACAGTGATA
Source organism: Camellia sinensis (assembly GCF_055761805.1). Classification (NCBI taxonomy): domain Eukaryota; kingdom Viridiplantae; phylum Streptophyta; class Magnoliopsida; order Ericales; family Theaceae; genus Camellia; species Camellia sinensis. Next base: position 242,863,095 of record NC_138961.1, on the reverse strand, counting down.
CATCATTATATAAAGGTACATACACACGTATAGACAGACATGTATATAAATAACTGCACAATGCATAAAGAAAGAAAGAAAGATAAGGAAACAAAGACTGTAAAAGATATAGTAAACAGAGAAGAGAGTTATTTCAGCAACAAAACTAATTGGCATACACAAGGACAATAATACAAGTATAACCTCTACTCAACTGATTAAATATATGTTGTGATTTCAAGAAATTGGTGTGTTACTTGCAAGTAAGGAAACTATTGACCAAGTTAGTCCCTGGTTGTTGCAGGTAAGGAATCTTGTGTTGATTCAATCTCTGTAGAAAACAATAACACAACTGCTATTTTTTTCAAGGCATAGAAGTGTAATTAAGGTACAGAGATTCAAGAATTGCTCATATGAAAATTTGATTTTATAATTATTATATTGTATTCAATTTTTCAATAAAAGCACACATCATGTCAAATATCAACAATCTAAGCAATTTAATCAAGCACATGTGGCCTCATTTTTGGGTGCTTTCTTTTGAGAGGAGATAAGGACATGGCGCATGTGGAATGTTTCATTGCCTAGGTGGACCAATTTAAAGGATACAAGTAGGTAGTCAAAAGATCAAGAATCTAATTCATAGAGTCCATTTGTTAAAATCTGCAATTTTCTCCAGGTTTCAAGAGGGTTTCCGCCTCATGAAAGACAGTATCAGATATTGGAGAGTTGTGTGAAGTTAGGTACCTTTAGCATGTCACCAATTGTGGGGACATATTTTCTGATTACCAACACGTGGCATGGTGACGCCGACGTGTCAGCCGAGGTGCCACGTACCCTGGTAGTTAAGCCGAGGTAATCTCGGATAAGCCGAGGTAATCTCGGATAAGCCGAGGTCATCTCCGAAGATGTCGGAATCCGAAGATAAGGGACAAGAGTCCTGAAGCAAAGAGGGGACTTAATTAAGATAAGGATAAACCTCTTAGGAAGTTTATCTCTATCTCCTAAAGAGTCCAGAGTAAGTACTAAGATTGGGGTACACAGAAGTCATATTTCTAGTTGGACTTGGATTAAGTATATTATAAAAGAAAGGCACCCCCGTGGGTCTAAGGTATGTAATTCATACTTTGAGTATTCAGTTTAATACTTGATTATCCTTGAGAAACGTACTGACTTGATCGTCGGAGTGCCCCCGGGTGGAAGAACCACCGCCGGAGCTTTTCCTTTCTGTTACAGGTTGTTGGAGCAATCTATTCTGCCAGTGCTTTGCTGCTGATCACTAAACGGGCAGTGTGGTCAGATTTTTACCCACACAATTTGGCGCCGTCTGTGGGAACGAAGGAAGAATAGATGGCCAGTAACGGACAGCAAGGAAACGCTGGGGACGATGCTCCTTCTGGAAGCAGCAGACCGATTAACCTTGACGCCGAAGGAGACAATCACAATACAGAAGCCCGTGACCAGGGTCACAGGGAGAACGACGATATCCAGGAAGGTGACACAACAAAAAGATCAAACCAAGGAAAATACTATAATGAAGACAACCTCCAGGTATGGAGGGACAGGTGCCTACGCAGAGACGAGGAAGTAAAAGAATTAGCAAACAAGTTGGCGGACCTCCAGTCAGTCGTCAACTTCATGATGCAGAATAATGTTATGCAACCACCATACCCGCTGCAAAATACGCCGATGCCAGCAACCAACACCCAGAAAGGTGGAGGAAAAACAATCCCCGAGGTCCCTCAACATACCAGGAGCGGAAGGCATTCTCACCGGTCTTCCAGGGAAGTCGGACGAGAAAGGCCAAGGCAAGAAGAGTCCCGAAGGACACAACACATAAAGAATCCAGACCCCAAAGAACATCGACATGTTCAGGGGCAAGTACTCCACTTTGACACAACCCATGAAGAAAGACCCAAACGGACCCACCTCGAGGCCGAGAGCAGTATACCAAAAAGACTAAAATCAAAAGACAGCCGAGCTCCAGGGAGGAGCAAAGAAGACCTAAGGGACTACCTCAAGAGGAGGCAGCAAAATGCAGAGGCCGAGGTAAACTCCCCAGTAAAACCGAAGACAGCCTTCTCGGTAGAACTGGACAAATTTGAACCACCCAAGAGGTTCAGTATGCCGAGGTTCCAAATCTATGATGGTAAGTCAGATCCAAACTTTTATGTTGGGCTATACCTAAATTCAATGGCACTATATAGCGGGAACGAACCATTGCTCTGCAAGGTATTCCCCTCATCCTTTGGGGAAATTGCGTCTGATTGGTTCCACAAGTTACCGAAAGGAAGTATAAAGACATGGGAAGGCTTGGCCGAGATGTTTGTGGCCAGGTTCGTGACCAACAAGCTGCAACCCCTGAGGGTTGATGCTTTGATGGCTCTAAGAATAACCAAGGAAGAAGGCCTTAGGGCCTATGCGAAGAGGTACTACGAGGTGTTCAACCGAATACCTGAGTGCAACCAGGAAGTAGCAGTCGTGTCTTTCAAGAACGGCCTGAAAGATGACTGCCCACTACGGAAGTCTTTGGCAAAAACATTGCCAAAGAGCATGGAAGAACTCATGGCAAGAATTGAGAAATACGCCAGGGCCGAGGAAGATACGTCGGGAAACAAAGAGGTGAAGCAAGAAAAAGGAAACGGCTCGCCAAAGCGAAGCCGAGTCAACAATGGACCCACCAGACAAGAAATAGAATTAAGAAATAAACAGGCGGTAACCACGGTATTCCGGATCCCAATCCATAAAATCTTGGATCGGATTCGAAATCAACCATATTTCAGGGCTCCGGAAAGAGCACCAGGGGAATTCATGGGAAGAAACGTCGGCAGACGTTGCGCCTACCACAATGAAGAAGGACATCCAACTCAAGGTTGCAGAGCCTTAAAAGCACACTTGGAGGACCTAGTAAGGCAAGGCCTTCTAAGGGACCTGGTCGATGAGGCCAGAACCAGGGAAGAACAGGCAAGGTTGCCTCAAGCACCAGCAGCACCCCCTCCCCCAGCACAGTTACCACAGGCAGGAGAACCGAGGGTGGTCAATGTGATCCACTCAGGGGTCAACGAAAACGAGGTCAGAGGAGAAACCCAGAGGGTAAGACATTTACAGCATGTCCACCAAGTTGGGGACAAAAGACATCGGCCAGAAGAATGCCAAGGGCCAATGATAGCCTTTACCGAAGCCGACCTAAAATTGGTCCAACATCCGCATAATGATGCCTTGGTAGTATCCCTCCAGGTTGGGGAATGCCAAGTAAAACGCATCCTAATAGACCAAGGCAGCTCCTGTGATATCATGTACGTCAGATGTTACAGAGAGCTAGGCCTTCACCCCGATGACCTAGAGCAATCCAGCGGCCCGATGGTCGGCTTTAATGGGACGCCGACATGGCCACTGGGTGCAACAAGCTTGGAGGTACAAGCCGACACTAAAAAGATCAGGACAAAATTCCTGGTTATTGACACACCCTCACCATACAACATCATCCTTGGAAGACCATGGTTGCATGCAATGGGGGCAGTTCCCTCGACGTTGCACCAACTACTCCGATTCCCAACAGAGAATGGGATTGAAGAAGTCAGAGGGGATCAACTACAAGCCAAAAATTGCTCAATGGCAGCGATAAAGTCCACCTGTAGTATACAGGAGCCAAAGAAAGCAGAAGTTGAAGATGGAGACATGGAAGTCCTGGAAGACGTCGGGAAAGAACCGACCGAAAAAAGCGAAGAAGCGCTAAAGAAAATCCTCGTCCAGGAGGGCGACGAAGAACGATTTTTTCTCCTCGGCTCTGGCTTAGCTAAAGAAGAAGAAAAGGAACTAGAAAATTTTTTAAGGGAAAACATAGAGGCATTCGCCTGGACACCCTATGAAATGCCTGGCATTGACCCCGAGGTCACTTGCCACAGTCTGAATGTCGACAGATCGGCAAAACCAGTGATTCAACGAGCCAGAAGGCCGACGTTATTACACGTCGAAGCAGTGGAGGAAGAGGTAGACAAACTCCTTGAAGCCAGGGCCATCCGAGAAGTTCAGTACCCAACGTGGCTGTCCAACACAGTAGTAGTAAAAAAGAAGAATGGCAAGTGGAGGGTTTGTGTGGATTTTACCAGCCTCAACAAAGCTTGCCCCAAGGACAGCTTCCCTCTACCCAAAATCGACCAACTGGTAGACGCCACTTCGGGACACGAAAGAATGAGTTTTTTAGACGCATACAGAGGGTACCACCAGATTGCTATGTACCCTCCAGATGAGGAGAAGACCGCGTTCATCACCCCGAAATGCCTGTACTGTTACAAGGTAATGCCTTTTGGGCTGAAAAACGCAGGAGCAACCTATCAGAGGTTAGTAACAAAGATGTTTAAACATCTGATCGGCAAAACAGTAGAAGTTTACATTGATGACATGGTCGTAAAGACCAAGGAGTCAAAAGGTCATCTTGCCGACCTAAAAGAGGTCTTTGACATACTCAAAAGATATCGGCTCCGACTCAACGCCGCAAAGTGTGCCTTCGGAGTTGGGTCAGGTAAATTCCTAGGCTATCTGGTAACAAGAAAGGGCATAGAGGCCAGCCCAGACCAAATCAAAGCCATCCTGGAGCTACAGAGCCCAACATCGGCAAAGCAAGTCCAAATGCTCACTGGAAGGGCCGCAGCCCTGAACCGATTCATCAGCAGAAGCTCAGACAAGTGCAGACCCTTCTTTAACCTGGTGAAAAAAGCCACCGACTTCCTATGGACAGAAGAATGTGAAGCTGCCTTAGCCGACCTAAAAAAGTACCTGACCACAACCCCGGTCCTTTCTAACCCAGTCCCAGGGGAGGAATTATTTTTGTACTTAGCAGTCTCTGAACACGCAGTCAGTGCAGTGCTAATCCGAGAGGAAAAAGGAGAGCAAAAGGCTGTCTATTATGTAAGCAAGACTTTGGCAAATGCAGAAACAAGATACCTACCACTGGAAAAATTAATGCTAGCCCTGGTAATGGCTTCAAAGAAATTAAGCCATTACTTTCAGGCACACAAGATTGTGGTTCTAACAGAACACCCACTGAAGTCCTTATTGCATCAAGGAGACTTAACAGGAAGGATAGCAAGGTGGGCAGTGACACTGGGTCAGTTTGACCTGGAATTTAGACCAAGAACAGCAATAAAGGGCCAAGTTTTGGCCGACTTCGTCGCAGAACTCACACCCGAAGCCATCACACCTCGGGCTCCGTCGAGCCAAGATGAGGACCATCCCAATAAGCAAAAAGAAACCCAGTCAAAGACAAAACAGCAAGAGAAAGAAAAGCTCAGACCATGCAGCATCTACATCGGCGATTCGTTCAGACTATTTGTCGATGGAAGTTCAAACCGCCAGGGAGCAGGAGCAGGAGTACTGCTGATATCTCCAGATGGAGAGATTGTAGAACAGTCCATCCGACTGGGGTTCAAAGCCTCCAATAATGAAGCAGAATATGAGGCATTAATTGCAGGACTAAAACTAGCAGCAGCAGCAGAGGCAGACGAGGTAATTGTTTTTTGTGATTCGCAATTAATTGTTAACCAGTCAACAGGAGAATTTGCAGCCAGAGACAAAAGAATGTCGGCATATGCAAAGGAAGTCATCCGACTGGCAGCCCTATTCCGGAACTGCAGATTACTCCAAGTCAGCCGAGATGACAACACCCACGTCGACGCGTTAGCCAACCTGGCCAGCTCAATTCAAACTGGAAAAACAAGGACAATTATGATCGACTACATGTCGGCCCCGAGTATAGATAAACAGAGTACCGAACAAGAAACGATGTGCGTGGGCCTTGGACCAAGCTGGATGGATGCAATCGTTGCATTCCTAAAAGAGGGAAAGCTACCAGAAGACCACAAAGAAGCACATAAAATTAGGCTGAAATCGGCCAGATTCAGCCTAACAGCGGAAGGCCATCTCTACAGGAGGTCCTTCACTGGACCACTTTTAAGGTGCGTACACCCTTTGCAGGTTGAAGATTTTCTTTATGAGATTCATGAAGGAATTTGTGGAAGCCATGCTGGGGGCAGAACGTTAGCCTATAGGGCCATTACCCAAGGGTATTGGTGGCCCTACATGCAAAAGGATGCCGAAGCCTATGTAAAGAAGTGTGAGCAATGTCAAAGGTTTGCACCTTTGATACATCAGCCAGCTGCTGACCTAAACCCAGTATCCAGCCCTTGGCCGTTTGCCCAATGGGGCATGGATCTGGTTGGACAACTTCCCCAGGCAACTGGGCAAAGAAAATATTTACTGGTAGCAACAGACTACTTCACAAAATGGATAGAGGCAGAACCTCTTGCCAAAATCCGAGATGTGGATGTCAAGAATTTTATTTGGAGAAACATAATCACCAGATTTGGGATTCCAAGAGCAATAGTTGCCGACAACGGAACACAGTTCGACAGCAAACTTATCAAAAACTTCTGTGCGAAATTCAAGATCAAGAACTATTTCTCAACTCCAAGTTTCCCTCAAAGCAATGGGCAAGCAGAAGCGTCCAACAAAGTAATCCTGGATGGAATAAAGAAGAGGCTCCAAGCAGCAAAAGGAAAGTGGGTGGACGAGCTGCCCAACGTACTTTGGGCATATCGGACTACGCCGAGAAGATCAACGGGAGAATCCCCCTTTGCCATGGCCTATGGCACAGAAGCAGTCATCCCATTAGAGATCGGCATCCCAGGGATCAGAACCCAGGGAGTAGAGAATGGCGACAATGACGTACTCTTAGCCCGAGACCTGGATTTACTAGAAGAACGAAGAGAGAAGGCTGCAATCCAGCTTGCAGTATACCAGCAACAGCTTGCCAGAGCTTACAACAAGAAGGTTAATCCAAGGGATTTTCAAGTTGGCGACTTAGTCCTAAGAAAAGTCGTCGGGAACAAGAAGGATCCCAGGGAGGGCAAGCTTGGCCCAAACTGGGAAGGACCCTACAGAGTTACTTCAGTACTTGGCAATGGAGCATATCGGCTTGAAGACAATGAGGGCAAAGCATTGCCCAGACCTTGGAATACTTGTAACTTGAAATTCTTCTATCATTAGATAAACGTCATTGTTTGGCCGATATTATCAATAAAGTCTTTTCAGAATTCTCTCAACATGTATGATTAATGTTTATTGAAGACATATCAAACTCAGGCAAACGAAGCCGATGTTATTCCTTGATCCACTTGTTGAAATTTGTAGCAATTTACAAGTTGGAATCAAGCTGATTCCTTATCTTCACTTGTTGAAATTTGTAGCAATTTACAAGTTGAAGTTAAGCCGATGTTATTCCTTGATCCACTTGTTGAAATTTGTAGCAATTTACAAGTTGGAATCAAGCTGATTCCTTATCTTCACTTGTTGAAATTTGTAGCAATTTACAAGTTGAAGTTAAGCCGATGTTATTCCTTGATCCACTTGTTGAAATTTGTAGCAATTTACAAGTTGGAATCAAGCTGATTCCTTACCTTCACTTGTTGAAATTTGTAGCAATTTACAAGTTGAAGTTAAGCCGATGTTATTCCTTAATTCACTTGTTGAAATTTGTAGCAATTTACAAGTTAGAATTTAGCTGATTCCTTATCTTCACTTGTTGAAATTTGTAGCAATTTTCAAGTTGAAGATAGGCCGAGGTTATTGCTTAAGTTTTCATAACAATATGTGGGTTGTTTAAACCCTAGGGAAGATGCTTAACACTTGTTGAAATTTGTAGCAATTTACAAGTTTATGTTAAGCCGACGTATGATCACCCACTGAGGTATACAGAAAATTAACAGGCTGAAGCAAAGGTTAAGTATATTGTTTAATCCTTGTTGAAATTTGTAGCAATTTACAAGTAGGCTAGACCGAGATCACCGTTTAAACACTTGTTGAAACTTGAGAAAAAGTTTGCAAAGTATACATTGAGTAGTATATGTTTTGTGCTTATCAAAATTTATACAAGGTTTGCAGGTCAGTATCTTGCCAAAGTAAAAGCTTTGCAATTTTACCCGAGGTATGTAATCCCGAGAAGATTGCACAAAGAAAGCAGAAAGCAAGCAAAAATTTCTAAGTATAGAACTACGCAGAAGCAAACAACAGAACATCATAAGATCGAAATATCCATAGCAAGAACAGTTGCAATTACATACTGAAAAAGGCACATCGGCCATAAGAAGGAATATACATTGTCCAGGAATTGAAAAAACAAAGTCCAAAATCCAGAAAAGAAAGAAGGGAAAATCAAGACTCTCGAACATCAGCAACAGCAGGAACTGGAACCTCGGATGATTCAGCTGGAATCTCCTCGGCCACCTTCTCCGCTTGTATTTCGGCATCTATCTCTGCCAAAGTTGTGTCAAGACTTCTTTCAGTCAGAAGGAGGTCAGATGAAAGACGCCCTGAAACAGACTCCTTGGACACTTCCTCAGCATCATCACCCCCCTCATCTTGAGTTAAGTCCATAACCAGTTCAGCGGGAGGAGGGGACTTGACTTCGGCAGCATTCTTGGGCTTTCTCACCAAGGCCTCACCATCATCATTTTCTTCATCTTCCTCCTCGGCCTCGGACTCTGACTCACCAGCAGGAGGAGGTGGAGGAAATGGTAACGGAATAGCATCGGCCTGACGCAATGGTGAGTCAGCAGGAAGGTCAAGCTTCTTTATCAAGGACATCCAACCAAGGGAAAATCCCCTGTTGCATGCTTGCCTGACTTGGAGCTTGTAGTCTTCTGCAACGTCGGCCATACCTTGAGCATAGGCTTTTTCATCGGCCTCTTTGATTTCGGCCTCCTTGGTGGCCAGCGCTTGTTGAAGTTCTTTTTGCGCTTGGACCTTCTGAGCCTCGGCCTCCCTTTTCTCGGCTTCAGCTACTTTTTTAACGGCTTCAGCAGCTTCGGCCTTTTCAAGAGCTAAGGTCTGGTTCTTTGTTGCAGCCTCGGCTTGATCCTCTAGTTTTTTCATTTTTACTTCAAGAGCCTTTAATTCTCTCTTCATTGAAGTCGCTTCCCTCTTCATATCAACCAATCTTTGACGATTTTCAAAGGATTGCATTGAAAATGAATGGGCATGTTGGATAGCCTGAATGCAAACAGAAGTATCAGAAAATTTTCTCAGAAAGAAAAAGAAGGAAGAAACATAAATACAAACAGAAATACTTACTTGAGCAGAATGTTGGAGCATAAGAGCATAATTTTCATACTCACTAAAACTGGCATTTCGCTCCAAGTCATTCGGTAGAAGGAGAGCAGTGCTAAGAGCGACAGCAACATTAATGTCGTCAGCACTCTCGCTAGCCATAATGGGCCTATCCTCCAGAGATAGATCAGGGGCCCATGGGACGTCGGGCTTCTTTGAAGCCGAGGTCGTCGCAGACGATGACCTTGGCCGCTTTGTTTGTGTAGACCCTGAGGGTTGACCCTCAGCAGATCTCTTGGTGGAGACAGAGGCTGATTTCTTGCTTTCTGCCAGCTTTGAAATAGGCACAGTATCTTCAGCTTCGGCATCTGTAGCCTTGGCCTTAGGCTGAGCCCTTTTTACTCTCTTTTGTTTGGGTGGGAGCATTGTTTGCCCTGGTGCGGCTTCGGCGTCAGTTGGAATGTCGGCAAGAAGATCTTGGACGACAGGCTTTGAACGAACCATTTCGGCTGTTTTTACAAGCTTTCTTCGGCGTTTACGTTCTGGAATTGGTATTAAGTAGGGGGCCGAAGTTGATGGAAGATCGGCTGGGTCAGATGTGGATTCTTGATCTGTTCGGGATGTAGAAGCAGTTAAGGTTGTGGCTGTAGGTGGAGAAAGGCTCTTTTTCCTTTTTCTTGGGACGTCGGGTAAGGTAGATTTGTATGTAGGGATGAAGTTTAGTAATACTGGGGCTTTTCGTTTATGGATTGGGAGGCCAAGAAGCGTTTTCAGATCTGTTCCTGGGAAGAAGGATTGACGAAAATTTTTCGGTGGTTGATGAAGATCTGCAAAGAATCAGACGTCAGAAATAAAGTATTGAAATCTTAAGTAAAAAACAACTAAGTGTTGACTCAGGGCTCTTACTCTTGCCCTCTGTAAGTGTTCGAGGAAGAGGGTAGAGGTGGACATCTTCATCTGGGCCAAATTCCCAATTTCCAGAGGCAATAAGAAAGTCATCTCCAGCCCCCTTGTTGGAGTCTGGAAGGTCGGCTATAATCTTGTACTGAGTGGATCTCGGCTTAAGGTAATAGACAAAACCCCTATCTTCAGATCGAGAGGACACATGGTATAACAATATTGAAGGTCGGCTAGGGTGATTCTAAGGTTTTCTTGCCTAGCTAAGACAATAATGCCGTTAATTACCCTATAGGAGTTGATAGTAAGTTGCATAGGGTTCAGCCTATAGAAATGGAGAACTTGACGAAAGAGGGGATCGAGTGGAAGCCGAAGTCCACATTCGGTAAAAGCAACTATTGGAAAAGGCATTGTATGATCTGTGGGCACAATGGTATCATCATCCCCAGCCAATTTAAGATGAACATCGGCTGGGATAGAAAATTCTTGTCTAAAGTATTCAAGTTTTGTTGGGGTATTTACCCTATGCCTCCACATACCCATTTTTGTTGGCTTAAACTAAGAGGAATCTGTCTTAAAAGATGGGCGTTTTTTAAGCTTCCCTAAAGATTAAGGGTTCTACAGACAAATCCCAAATCTATGGACTATAAAGATAAAGATCAAGGGCACAGATCTGGGACAGATACAAAAAAAGAAGAAAACAAAGACGAAGTTTCAGATTCAAGAACAGAGGTATAGTTCTCAGAAGCAGTAGAGATACAGAAACAAATCAAGAAACAGCAGCAAAGAGAATAATGGAAAAGCATAGAAGCTCAAAGTATAGCCACAAATTCAAGAGACAAATAAATCCCAGACCTCGAACAAAATCAGTAATGGCAGTAGACAGACAAAAGCACATAAAGAGAATTGAAGAATTAAAAGAAAGGGTCTTACCAGAACAAATGAAGCCAAGGCAGTGCTCACCAAACCCAGAAACCAGTTGCAACAGCAGAGAGGGCTTTTTCAAGAATGAAGGATCAAAAGCAGTTCCAGGAGAAAGTTTGAAGCAGTGGCGGATTCGAAGAAGAAAAAGCTTTCAGAAGGAGAGAGAACGAGAAGACAGAATGAAAAAAGTAAAGGAAAAGAAGAGGCAAAAAAGAGTTTTGTCAAAAATTTGAAACGGCGGCAAAAATAGGGCAATTATTGCGCCTAGGGTAACGCACGCGTCAGACGGCGCAGACGAACGAACAGACAGCTTCCAGGCGCGTCTCTGACACGCTCCAATAAAGACGAAACACGTGGAAGAAACAGTTAGATATGCATGACAGCTCATATGCGTAGGGGAGTACGACCGAAGCATCGTTCTCCGAAGAGAACACGTCGGCTGAAAGAAAATAATCTTGGCAAAACAGTTTTTTTGAACCATTACTCAGAAAAGAAATGACAAAATTTCGAACAGTGTAGGTTCTATCACCTCAGAATGCCGAGGTAATAGAACCTAGGGGGCAGTTGTGGGGACATATTTTCTGATTACCAACACGTGGCATGGTGACGCCGACGTGTCAGCCGAGGTGCCACGTACCCTGGTAGTTAAGCCGAGGTAATCTCGGATAAGCCGAGGTCATCTCCGAAGATGTCGGAATCCGAAGATAAGGGACAAGAGTCCTGAAGCAAAGAGGGGACTTAATTAAGATAAGGATAAACCTCTTAGGAAGTTTATCTCTATCTCCTAAAGAGTCCAGAGTAAGTACTAAGATTGGGGTACACAGAAGTCATATTTCTAGTTGGACTTGGATTAAGTATATTATAAAAGAAAGGCACCCCCGTGGGTCTAAGGTATGTAATTCATACTTTGAGTATTCAGTTTAATACTTGATTATCCTTGAGAAACGTACTGACTTGATCGTCGGAGTGCCCCCGGGTGGAAGAACCACCGCCGGAGCTTTTCCTTTCTGTTACAGGTTGTTGGAGCAATCTATTCTGCCGGTGCTTTGCTGCTGATCACTAAACGGGCAGTGTGGTCAGATTTTTACCCACACACCAATGTTGCAAACAAATGTGCCGGGGACTGGAGGAGCGGATATCCACTCACCAGATTGGTTTCTCACCTTCAACAATTTACTAAAATCACTACTTTTGGCTTGATATAAAAAAAAAAAAAAAAAACCATTAAATAAGATAACAGCAAATAAATTAAAATTTTAAACCCCAAATTGAATGGAACAAGAAATAAATTAAAAACAAGAATCTAGTATTACGCCATTTTCAAACCAACAGAATTTAACCCTGGAGGTTTCGTAAACAAATGTATTGGTTAGTATATAAATGATAAGAGTGAGAAATTTCTTTCTTTAAACCAAAATTATAAAAATAAAAAAAGATTAAAAATTAAAAGAAAGAGTCGATGATCATACCTCTAGTGCGGTTATATCAGCATCCTGATCAACTATTCATAATGGCAACACAAACACCAAAACTTCAGAACCAATTAGGCAAAACATACATCAATAGCTTCGTGCATGTCAGGGATGCCTTTGGTTATATTTTCGCCAATCCGCTGATACCCTCTGTGTGCAAAATGTTAACTCAGTCAAATTAGGAAGCAATTTCCAAGTGAAAAAACGAAAAAGAAAATACTAATGCCACAAGTTATTCCAGGGAGCATACCTGTATCCAGTTGTGGGAGATATTTTAATCTTTAGTTTTTCCTCGTAAGGTAGACTAAAGAATTTGTGTGCCACATTTCCAACCTCTTTGATAATGGAATTGGGTATACCGTGACCCTTCTGATTAATCACAACACATAAAAAACAATATTAAAAAGTATTTATATATATTAATAAACAAATAAAAATTTGGTTTAGGATGTTTGGGCTGATTTTAAAATAGATTAAAAAAAAAAAACTATCATTTTTTGAAATATCAATCCAATGTTGGTTAAACTTAGACCCTGTTTCCATTTTCATTATTTAACCAAATATGTTTGTTTTTATGTGTAAACAATCATACATGCTAACCAAATATGATTATACACAACTTGTTTATTCATTAATTACCTATTTAAATAATCAAAAACACATTTAATAATCTAAATCAAACAAGTTCCTGAAGTCCTGCTGTTGAAGTTAAGAATTCAAAATGATAGTAGGTATCCAACAAGACAACAAAGAGAGAAGATAATTGAGGGTCAGTAAACAACTGCCCCAATCAAAATAAAATACTTTGAAAACAAAGATGAATATTGAAATGACTGATATTGAAATGACTGTTGAAGTTAATAATTTGTTGTTTACTATATTTAACAAAAGTCTGAAATAATCCTAGTCTATGTAAAAAACCAAGAATTAATATGCATTTTCATTTCCATTCACTTAAAAGTGTTTTTTAGTCCTAACCACATATCACTTTCTTCAAAAAAATCAGACATACACACCATTAAAGAGTTTGTAGGCATGTTGTAACCAAAGAACAATATGATATGTGCATAAACAGACACCAACACTCACGACAATAACAACAATATGGCAATACCACCACCAAAAAAATGGAAAAAGAAAAAAGGCAAAATTTTGATGCACATATAAACAAACAGACAGATACATGGCTTTTGAAGACTTTCATAGTTTAATAATATTCTATATTTTGTGCCTACTAAGTATTACACATGTAAATCTAAAGAATGGCTCTTTTGTTGTGTAGTTAATATTGTAGGCACGCTTATTTATTAAGTAGGTAGTAAATGTTTACTAGCAGAAAACACTACCTTAAAGGTTTCTATAGCATTGGCAGCAACATTGAAATTTGGAAGTTGTATATAGTCAAAAAACTTCTTCATATTTTCTGATTTTAAAACATACCCCTGAGAAGAAAACCAAACAAAACCGCTTCCGCCGGTGCTGGTACCAACGCCATTGACACCAGGGTATGAAATGCTCACACTGGTGTCCCTGATAGAGAATGGTAGTTACACCAACACAATAATGTCAATATAATAAAACAAACAAAACAAAACAAGGGTTTGAAATGTTAAGACATGGCATCATGGGGCCTAGATCATTCAATATTTACAAGTATCTTTTTTTTTTGTTGTTGATAAATTTCACTTTCAATAGCACAATTAAAAATGTACCAAGTCCCAAAGTGGTTGATGTGAATCTAAAAAGCAGTTGAGGGAATTTTTTCAGTTGAATTGTGTAAAATTAGACACAGTTATGTTAAGAATACAGAAAAATTTCACAGAACATGTGACAAAGATGTGAAACAAAGGTGTGAGAGCTACCTTTTATCTCACATTTATGTCACATTCTGTGAAAATTCTCTGTGCAATTAAACTGTTTAACTAGGAAGAAAAAGCCTCCCTCACATGATGGCACAGTTGGGAAAGAACCTCTCCATGTTGCCAACCCCATTCAGATCCAAGTAATCCAATAAGAAAATTGTGGGAACAATATACGGCCCCCACATGAAAGGAACATGCCAAATAGTTAGCTCAGCTCTTTATGGCAACTTTGCATCAAATTGTTACATTCACATTTATTATTATCACATTTCTATTATGATATGAACATAAAAACTAAATACATAATAGAACACAAAATACATACGAATGGATAATATTTTATAAAATTTGTTGATAAGACTCATTTTACAACCTGATGTGACACCCACATCAACCTGTGTTTTAAAAAGAATAAGTTTACAGTTAATAATTTATACCAACAGGAAGAAGCCAAATGTGTAGTGTCACAAGCAAAGATAAATGAATTTCAATATAACGGTTCAAATAAATAAAACCACTTTCCTCTTTGTCATTTGACACACTACTATTAGACCTTGAATCAACATCAAGCCAATCCTCAAGAAGTATAGAATCTACTATGGTAAACAACAGAAAATGGAGACACAGATCATTAAGATAAAAGGTACACTCATTAAGATAAAAGGTACTATATGTAATACCTTGCTCAGAAGATATGCTATCCAAGTTAACACAGAACCAGTGGTCTTATGCCCAGAAACTAACACTGACAAAAGGTCATCTTGTAATTGTATGCTTGATACCTGCAACACAGTGGCACAAATGTAGAAACAAAGACCAAAACAATAAGAGCAAAACCTTGCATGTCAATTTAAATGTGAAAAAGCCCATTAAACTGAACAAAATATGTTATCAACCCAATCAAGCACAAGCATAACCAAATTTGGATGGCAAGATTAACTATTTTTTAGTTTATTTTTGACAAGTATGCCAAGCTTAACTGAAATTATGAGGAAACAAGTGCAGTGAATTACCTCTCTAGGCATAAGAGTTTTTGGAATCACTCTGCAAAAAAATAAATAATGGAGTTTATGAGTGGAGAAGAGAGAGAGAGAGAGAGAGAGAAATTACCCTAAGACGTGGTGGCCACCATCATAGACAGCTTGGGAGATTAGACCCATCAACCCTTTTGGAACCAAATGGTTATTTCAGCAAAGATTATTTCATATTTCAGCAAACATTATTTCATATTTTTTCAGCAAAGATTATTTCATATTTTTTTTGTTGAATATGACCTTAAAATGCAAAACTTGCTTTCCACAACCCGTGACCTTGAGATGTAGCCATAATTTTTTCTTACTATTTTACTACCCTTGGAGCACAAACCAAAAACTCATTTATTTGGCTATAAGGTTCATTCATCCTGTTTAAGGGAAATGATACATACAATACATGTGAACAGATAAATATGCGTGAAGTGTATAATTGATTGCTAGATACATTTACTTTCTATTAACAAATAACATATTAGATATTAGATAAAATAAAACAATGAAAAGTCTAATATTGCAAACCCAGACATTTTATAACAGAGAATTTTCACTCATTCTCAGCAAAGCATTTCCTTTAAGCCAAGTGTAAGTATTTACTGAGCCTGAAATCCTTTGAAGCCACTGTTGTCCAAAATTGCATACAACAGTTAACGTGATTTGTAAGACATTTTACATACCCTTGTCAAGCTCCCAAACTGTTGTTCTCTTTCCAGGAAGACTGTCAGAGTCTTCATAATAGGTTATGTACTTTATAGTTAACCCAATTGAGCAGTACGAGACAATTATAAATCTTACGGCCATAAAAAAGTAAAGTTGCAGTCCTTCAGCAGGCCTATTAGCTTATTTCTCATGTTCTCAATGATCCAGGAGTGGTTACTATGTTTTATAGTTTAAGGTCCCAAACTATGAGATATGCTTTCTAGATAGGGCGGAGTGAAGCAGGAGGGTAAGAGAAAATGAAAATCAGCAGAGATGGTTCTAAAACAGCATGTCAAGTTTAAAAAATGAGCATACTAATAAACTAAAGTCAGTTGAAAAATGATCATTCTCCAAAGAGTGACAAAATAAACAATTTATTTTCAAATTACATGAAGCACAAACAAACAATTTACCAAAACAAGTCCAATTATGTTTGTAGGTTGCTCATAGTAGACTGGCACTCTTCTATGCCCTTTCTCCAAAATTAAATTCATCAGCTCCCTATTAGATATCAAGCATCATCATATATATGATCAAAACAAAGTTAAAAAAGACTTCAAGTAAACCTTCTATTCAAAAGTTTTCCAAAGCATGCAACACCTGTCAAGCTTGGCATTGATATCAACAGCAAAAGTGTCAGATATGGGAGTCATGGCATCACTGGCTGTTTTCTCAGTAAGCCCAAGTGCTCCAGCAATAATTGTTGTCTCATCATGTGTGAGTTCTCCACCTTTTCCAGCCTGTTTACAGGTAATCAGAAGACTATCAAGTCACAAGATAAAACAGAAGGAAAAAGAAGCTCTTTGCAATGGAGTTTGAAGTGAAAAATAAAAATGGGATAACATTAACTTCGGGAGACGTTTTTATAGACGAGAAAATTAAAATTCCTGCAAGCAGCACATTTTGTAGGAAAAAGGGAGGAGTATTGGATGGATGTTTTAAGGATTCCTCAATTGGAGACCTTTTTTTTCTTTTCGGTGTGGGTGGGTGGGTGGGTGGGTGGGTGGGAGGGGGATGGACCAGATTGCATCATAAATAAAATAAAAATAATGTCGTTAGTTCATAATACTTTCACAAATGTGTCTACTTACCTCATTACCATGCAAATCAACTAGTGTTTTCAACTCAACTCTACGGAAAAGTGCTACATGTCCATGTCCTAGCAGAAAATCTAATAGCTGAAAATCACAGACAATAAGGGTACCCAAGAAGACTAATTAGAAAGACCAACCAATGAATTTGCTTTAAGTAATGCAATGCAATAGTGCTGAGCAAACACAAGTACCTTGCTTATTGGATATGCTACAGGAAAACAAATCCAAACAAGAACGCGGACAAATGGGGCTACAGCTGCATCAATAGCCAACCCATGTCTAGAACAAACAGATTGTGGTATAATCTGTTCACACAGACTAGTAGTAATTAGCACATGCAAATTCACCATGCTGATTTAACCAGGAAAATTGAAACATCATGATGCGAAAAATAGATTTGAGTTTTCTAAAAGCACTTCTTTAGAAAATGTATCCATGCTACAAGAACATAACTCAAGTTTTCTAATAAGCACTTTTTCTATCAGAACAGATGGGCAGACACATTCAGATGAATTCAGACTAGCATTTATTTATATTAAAAAAATATATAGAATGGCAATTAAACAGGAGAGAGAATACATATAGAACAGAAACTCTTCAATTGCCTTCTCTCTAAGGCTTCCCCCAATTCTTGATCCTTCTCTGCACAAACGAAAATCAACAACCAAATCAACATTGTCCTTTCATAATGAAAATGCTGAAAATGAACCAGATTTTTAGAAGAAAATTTGTCTATCACTACAACTCCTTCAAAACACTGATTGTAAACCCAAACACAACACTAAAAATATAGAAAATAAATTATTATTTTTAAATATTTTGGGAATAATTACCAATAAATGTAAAAGCGATGATGATCGAGGCTTCAATCAATGCATCGCCATAGCCCTAATGCGGGAATCAGGTGATGCTCACCTTAGTAGACGATGGTGTTCGCTCCCCTCGCCGGTGCAGATGGTGGCGGCGGTGGCGCTTCGAAATCGAGAGAGAGAGAGAGAACTTCGAAATCAAAATCGAAATCGTCAATCGCTCAGAGATTGGATCTGAGATGAATCCCCAACCGCTCTGAGATTGGATCTGAGATAAATCACCAATCGCTCTGAGATTGGATCAAACGGGGCTGAAGAAGGTTGATTCGATCGGTTGATTCGATCGGTTGAGAGAGATTAGGGTTTAGAGAGGGTTGTGAGAGAGAGAGTGAGAGTGAGATCGATCCAGAGAGTGAGTGAGAGAGTAAGCGAGTGTTTTGGGTCCTTGACCCAAAATAAGACATTTGAAGAGAGAGAGAGAGAGAGCGCGCGCGCGTGGGAAAGTTGTACATTTGCGCGTGGGAGAGTTGGACATTTGGAGGCGCTTTAACACGCCCTCTCTTATAAAAACGGTATCGTTTTATTTTTAAAAAAATGTGGCGCTTATCAAATGTGATAAAATATTAAAAAGATGACGTTTAAAAAAACGTCGTTAAATGAACGTCGTTAAATCTCATTTTTCTTGTAGTGATCGATGGAGGGGTTCGTGAGTTTCTTGATAGAGCTGCATTCATCTACAGCTAATTTCAAGATAACGGTAATAATGGTGGAGCTTTCGTGGGAGTGCCTTTAGGCATGGGCCTCAGCGAATATCACTGCAATACTTGTAGGTAGCACAAGAGCAATGACTAATATATATTTTCTTTCTCATTCCTTAGCAATGTTTTTGAGTAAAAAAAATGCATTAGTCTCTTAAGATAAGTGTAGCATTTTCATTTGGCCACTGGTTCGGTAATTAAAACTTGGCCTATTAACCTTGAGGATGTGGGTCAATCTTGAGGACAGTCACTTTGTACAAATTACGCCATATGTTAGGCCTATACCCAATCTACATCCTCCCAAACCCCCGATCAAATGGGGACTAAATTAGGTATAGTTTTTTTTAATCATATCCTATATATGCAAGTTGCTGCATTGTTGAGGAGGAATTAATTAGATTCTTTTCTCTTTTTGGAAAAGAACATTCAATTCTAAAAATCTAATACCAAACCTCTTTTCCCAAACTTAAAAGAGGAAATTTGACGTAACTTTTATTTTCTTATGGTCTTTCGAACACGCCATAAGAATTACACTCAAACCTTAAATAGCATAACGCATTTAAAAAATGAGAAAAATTCAGAAAATTCTAACTCAAAGATTTCTAACAGTTGTAATTAAAATAATAATAATAATAATAAAAATAAAAATAAAGAAGATAATAATAGATAACTATATACTAATATATTAAAAATGTAGCTAAAAAAAATTATACCCTATTTAATTCCCCAAACCGTATATCACAAATATGAGACCTCTAAAGCCTATGCTTCAAATATAAACTGGGAAAGTTACCAATAAATCCTAAATGTTGAAATTGTGCTTCATTTAGTCCTAACTTTTTTTCTTTTAATCTATTTGGTCCTTTCTATTGCTGAATACCACTACATATTTTTCTGAACGCTTGAATAGGTGATGTGGCACGTGTCACATTGAGGGTGATCTGTGGGTGCCACACATCAACAAAGTATACTAAGACTCTTTATGCTTTTATGAGGGTGATTGGTGGGTGTCACACATCAACAAAGTACACTAAGGCTCTTTATGAGGGTGATCGGTGGGTGCCACACATCAACAAAGTACACTAAGGCTCTTTATGCTTTTTGCCTTGGAAGGATGTATGTCACGTGACACACACAAGGAAGGGTATATTTGACCACTCAATGTTACCAAACAAAGGAAATAGAATCAATTGGTAAGATATTCCCCCACTAATAGGACTAATCAAAACAATAGAAATAACCTTAGGACCAATCGGTAAAACTGTTTGTCAGATAGGATTTATTGGTAAATATCCCATATAAATTCTATAACTCTTACTCCAAATGTTGGAAAAACTACAACAAGTGACTCTAAAAGTTCAAGAAAATAAAAAAGATGGTTTTATATCTTTTTTGCTAACATTGTTTGTTATTGGTTTCTGTATCGGTCATGTGTCCATTCTTTTTTACCCATTATCCAAAGATGATGTTATGTTGTTATGTAGTTGTGCCAGAACGAATAATTCTTCTCGTATGATCCTGTTAATCAAGTTTGCACTCCTCCAGACGTCGTTACTTTACTTCCTAAAAACACAAACGTGAGCTAGCCGGCGAGTGTGTGCCGGAAACCCCTCCGATACCTAAGTCAGCAAATAGACAATAGACACAAAAGCTCTGTGTATTCTAGAGTAAGAATTGGGATACCTGTACATAGGTCTGTCATGAGCTTTTATAGATTCTGCCTGACACAATTCTAGTACGATTCCAACTCTCTTTATAAGAGTCCTCCTAGGAATCACACACCCTACTCACTACCAACCAAGTGAGATAGTTTGCACAATCCTAGTAGGACTCTACACTCCTCAGCAGAGTCCTCCTAGGAGTCTCAAGTCCAAGGATAATGTTTATCCTTAAAACACTCTCATCACTGCAAGCCAAGTGAGATGGCTGAACCCTTACCTCGGCTGACACTGCGGTCAACTGTGTTCACACAGCTCAGTGATACTTTAAGCACCACTGTCAGTCTTGACTTTGAGATGACGCCCTACAGAGCTATCCTTTAGCTCGGTCCTCCCTCTAGTGATACCTCGGTCCTCCCTAGCTAGGTCAGGCCACTGGTAACCCATCTCTGACCGACCCGATGTTTAGATGATCAAGGACCGTGCTACATAAATAATTACCGCAGCCCATAGTTCGGCCCAAACCTGAAATATGAGATGTCTTCTTGGCCTTAGACCGAGCTACACCAGTCCTCATCTCGGCCCATTACGTGGCCCAACTCCCAAAGAAGACTCTTCCTAGCTCGACCCAATTTGTTTACAAATTACCCTCTCAATTGCCCCTTAATTCCATCTGCGTAGCATGATTGAGATTATTTTTCCTCCAGCCAAGCTAAGAACGCCCCACTTTGTCGAGCTAAAAAGTTGTTCGGTTTCACAGCTCGTTTGGCCCCAATAAGCCTCGTCAGTTGCTCAACATGTCCTTCCACTAATCTGGTACAACGTCATTCCCAGGATACATGGCGTGCCCGTCATATACCTCTAAAATTTTGAATAACCCCACGTTTTTGCCTTCAATGTATATAACTTTCGAGCTCGCAATTGTACGACAAGTCGTTCTTTTTGTGTCTCGCCGAGCAGACTAACTCAGTTTACTAATCCTGCCAACCTGCTTTGGTCGAGGTAACTATTATCCCAGCCAAAGAGTGCAAAAATTTTTGTTGGCCAAACCTGCCAACCTGCTTTGACCAAGGTAACTATTATCCCAATCAAAGAGTGCCAAAAATTTGTTAGTCAAACTTGCCAACTTGCTTTGGCCGAGGTAACTATCATCCCGGTGGAAGAGTGTCAAAAATTTGTTGGTCAAACCTGCCAACCTTCTTGAGCCTAGATCCTGATCTCGGCTAAAAAATGAAAAGTGTTGGTCAAACCTGCTAACCTTCTTCAGTCTTGATCCTTATCTCAGCTAAAGAACAGAATATGTTTGGCCCAACTTGCCAGTCTTCCGTCAGCCTAGATCCTAATCTCGGCTGATGGACTAGATGTTGGTCAAACCTGCTAACCTTCTTCAGCCTTAATCCTTATCTCGGCTGAAGAACAGGATATGTTTAGCCCAACCTGCCAAAATTCCGTCAGCCTAGATCCTTATCTCAGCCGATGGACTAAATGTTGGTCAAACCTGCCAACCTTCTGAAGCCTAGATCTTTATCTCGGCTAAAGAATGAAAAAAGTGTTGGTCAAACCTGCCAACCTTTTTTATTGCCCCCCAGTCGGGCAAAGACTTGTTAGAAAGAGTTGGTCAAACCTGCCAACCCATTTTGCCCTCAGTTGGGCAAAGATTTTTTACTTAATTGGTCCTTCTTGTCGACCGTACCAACTTTTGTCGAAGGTGTTCTGTCCGACATCGTTGTTTGTATCGGACTTTGCCTTGGTGCACATCCCATCTTCCTCTACCAAGATGTGTTGGTGCACTCTCTCCATCAGGGCTTCCATGGTAAGAGGCGGCGTCATTGTCATTGAATCCCTCAACTTATGACCCACTGGCATACCCCACTTATACTGTGCAATAACTAGGTTTGTAGGGCAATTTCCAATCTGATTAAAAGTTTCTCAATATCGGTTGTTGTAAGATTTCAATGTTTCCTTCTCGCCCATATCTATGGAAAGAAGCTGGTCAATCTCTACAGGTGTCTTGGTGTTTGTTCTGAATCTAGTCACAAATGCATCTGCTAGTTGCGCCCATGAAGCTATGCTACCTTCTGGTAACCTTTCAAACCATGTTAGACCCAGGTCACCAAGGCTGGAAGGAAATATGATACACATTAGAGCCTCGTTTCGCCGATACACCACCATATCCTGGCGAAAGTGGCGAAAGTGCATGTAAGGGTCCGACTTTCCCTCATATGTACTGAATTTGGGCTGGCGGAAGCCTGAGGGTAATTGTGCATCCTCTATTGCTAGAACGAATGACGAGCTCTGTAATCATGCTAACGCTTTGTCTGTTGCTTCGTAGGCAAATATGTGTCCTAGGAGCCAACTGTTGTAGTGCAAAAACTCTGCGAGGGTCGCGAGCCTAAGCGTTTTCTCTCCTTTGAGTTTTTTCCTCTAACATCGTCCACAAGTCTGCCGACCTAGGCAACTTTGTGTGCCTAGATGTCGTTTGGTGTGAATACGAGGACCGATAACTACTTTCCTCCGTATCAGACCTTTCAGTCCTCGTTTTCTCAGACCTGGAGTAACGAGTCTTGGAAGTCCTCGATTGTGTATCGCCTGTCCGGAGGCTTCTACTTTCAGTTTGTGACGGTGTGACTTGCCTGTAACCATCTTTTGAGTGGTAAGAGCGCGTGTTGCCTTTGTGCCTCTCTTCTGTTGCCACCCCTTCGCCTTTTATCTGGCGCTTCATAGTCTCTAGGTCAGCCGTCATTCTTCTTATTACTTCGTCTTGCTCCCTTACGCGATCTTCTAGAACCTGAGGATCTATCCTCCGCCTCTGTCTATCAGGGCTTTGAGAGCGGTATAGACTTGAGCCCCGTCTTTCTCGCGCCTCTCTTCGTGGATTCCGTCGCTGGGGATCTAATTCTGCCATGGGTGGTACATAAGGCAAGCCTTCGCACCCTTGCACTCCCTCCCAAGGTCTTCCAATCAATAGCAGAATGTGGTAAGTCTTCGTTGTGCGCCATTGCTTTCAGCTAGAGAGGTAAACTTGATTAAGAGGTTTTGTCCTTCGTGAAATTCCCACAGACGGTGCCAATTGTGCCAGAACAAAATAATTCTTCTCGTATGATCCTGTTAATCAAGTTTGCGCTCCTCCAGACGTCGTCCCTTTACTTCTTGAAAACACAAACGTGAGCCAGCCGGCGGGTGTGTGCCGAAAACCCCTCCGACACCTAAGTCAGCAAATAGACAATAGACACAAAAGCTCTGTGTATTATAGAGTAAGAATTGGGATACCTGTACATAGGTTTGTCATGAGCTTTTATAGAATCTGCTTGGCACAATCTTAGTAGGATTCCAACTCTCCTTATAAGAGTCCTCCTAGGAATCACACACCCTACTCACTACCAACCAAGTGAGATGGTTTGCACAATCCTAGTAGGACTCTACTCTCCTCAACAGAGTCCTCCTAGAAGTCTCAAGTCCAAGGATAATGCTTATCCTTAAAACACTCTCATCACTGCAAGCCAAGTGAGATGGCTGAACCCTTACCTCGGCTGACACTGCGGTCAACTGTGTTCACATAGCTCAGTGATACTTTAAGCACCATTGTCAGTCTTGACTTTGAGATGATGCCCTACAGAGCTATCCTTTAGCTCGATCCTCCCTTCAGTGATACCTCAGTCCAGAATAGCTGAGTCAGGCCACTGGTAGCCCATCTCTGACCGACCCGATGTTTAGATGATCAAGGACCGTGCTACATAAATAATTACCTCGGCCCATAGTTCGGCCCAAACCTGAAATATGAGATGTCTTCTTGGCCTTAAACCGAGCTACACCAGCCCTTATCTCGGCCCATTACGTAGCCCAACTCCCAAAGAAGACTCTTCCTAGCTCGGCCCAATTTGTTTACAAATTACCCTCTCAGTAGTAAAATTGTATTGTGTCTGAATATATGACATTGAAACAATAGGAGTAAATTTGACATTTGAGTCAATTAAATAACTTTACAATAGGTACTTCAAATGGCAAAGTAAATCGCAAAACACATGCCAACAAAATCTAATTAAGATCTATCTAAATAGTAAATATGTTGGTCTCCCTTCTATCATGTATTAATTATCTTTAAAGGGGCACTGTTGGGATCTCCTTCTATATATATATACTAAAACCTGTCAACGCATTATTGTTGGAATTCAATTGAAACCATCACAAAAACAAAACTTTTCTTCATGGCCATCAAAAACTAATAATGGCACCTAATATTGTCTATTTTCTCATACAAAATTCACTTTTCTTCATGACAGTGCCTTTCATCGTCCAATCAGAAGATTCAAAACTAAGAGGTCAATGCTTCAACTTCCTCCGGCGTCTAAAGGGATGTCATTAGGACCAAGTAGTGAAAGACCTTAGTGATCTGAAGTGTTTACCTTGAAAGGCTTAGGTACTAAACTACAATGTTTCAAAGGGCAAGAATGTTATCCATGTAAATGATGACAAATTTGATGAACTTTTAGATTCAGCAGTCAAATTGTACCAAGCTAATTATCATTTGAACATTTTTGGAATACTATATGCTAACACAATCAAAGAAATGGAGCTTCCAAGATATGGGGTAGCTGATTTTATGAATAATGCAAATTCAATGACAAAAGGAACAATAATTGTATAACCCAGACTTTCCCATGTGGTTTCTTATTTTGCATTTTATCCAGGAATGACGACATGGCCCCATTTAAAGATACATCTCACTTATCGCATTAGTTCTACTGCACCAGTTGTCCCAGGAGGTACATTGAGGTCTGTTTGCAATCGAGCTTTCAAGAGATGACAACATGTGAGCCGTTTCACATTTTAAGAGGTTACTGGCAAGCGTAGTGACATTGTGATAGGACTGATCAAAGGTATCATTGTTCGGTGTGTCCATCATTTGACAGACCCGAAGGAATTCTGGGTCATGCACATGCTCTTCCACCAACAAATGGGAGGTTCCATTTTGACGCAGATGAGTAATGGAGCACTAATCCAACCAGCAGTAATCAAGTCGACTTGGAGTCAGTGGCAGTGCACGAAATAGGGCATCTTCTTGGGCTTACACATGTAATGTTAAGGATGCCATTATGTATGCCAAATTTTCGGGAGGTATCAAGAGGCATCTTCACCCTGATGATATCAAAGGTTATGTTACACGGACTTAGGTGTAGGTGTCAGATATGGGTATGTGTCTAGGCATCAGATTCTCCTATTCGTAAAAATAAGGATACGGGGACTCGGCTAAAAAGTGTCCAAAAAATAGATACGGATACAGGGACACAACATATAAAATATCAGTAGAAATTTTATATTGTACTAACTACATAATCTATGCATCATAATGATCAATACCAAGATTGTTAAAGTTTAAAAAAAATACATAGAAGGAGAAAAAAGTAATTTATTATGAAATGAATGTAGAACCTAGGCACATACCTGATTCATTAGTGCTTCCAACCTCCCACAATTCACATGTTCTTTCACCATTTTAGCTGCATAATTCCTTATCACTATCAGTTTAGGCAATAAATAAAAAAAAAATCATTGTGTATAAAATATAAATTAAGCAAAAAAAGACAAGAAAATGATATGGATGCTTGCTTGATCAAGTTTAAAATGTGTGACTTTGACTACACCTATAATATTCTATATCATTAGAATTGTAGCATAGCATATTATAAATTCAAATCGTGAATGATGTCAAAGCTCCTTAGTAAAATCCTTAATCAAACTATTGAATCCTTGAAATTGACAAGGAAGATTGATCATCCAATAATGTTGAGCTTCTAAGCTCTTCAATGCTTTAGCCTTAAACTTGTCAGCAACTATACCAATACATTGATTCACAACATTCCCACAAACATCTCTAATTGCGTCCCGTAAAACCTCCTTTGCATACAAATATAAACATTATGATAAAAAAAAACTACCTTCAAGTTCATTGAGATAATCAAATTTAGATTTACAAAAATGATAAGTTTTGTATGTCAAGTCAACTATTCATAGTTCACTGATCATCTCCACCACACCACAAAATGTCAAAAAAAAAATAAAAAAAAATAATAATAAAAAATTATATATAGTCTTTACATAAACATCAATATATGAAAAGGCAAAAGATCAAATCAAGGTAGTCCAAAAGTTAAGCATCTAAGGTTAACCATGATCAACACCATCAGGTTGAACCTCCTCCATTGCATCATCAAAAGTCACAAGCTCCAACACAGGTTCATTGATGGAAAGTTCAGTAAACTCAATTGGAGATCCATCAATGTCAAACCTATCTCCAGCCACAATCATGTAAAAGTCAATAACTAATCCAAAAAACAAAAAAAATTTAAGTTCAACTAGTAGAAGAAAGAAAACAAGATTAATAAATTAGCAAACTTACATAAATTCCAATACTTTGAAGGGCCTTCCTTGTACTCTTTTTCTTTCTTGATAACATCGTTAATTATGTTGCAATGTACAAAGACTAGATCTTCAGCTCTACTACTTGCCAACCTATTTCTTTTGGTGCTATGAATAGGACCATAAGTGCTCAAATTTCTCTCACAACATGATGAAGAAGTTGGTTGTGACATCAACTTAAATGCTAACCCTTGCAACAATGGTGTTGAAGCACCACGATTAGCCCACCAAAAAATTGGCTCCTTATGCATTCTTGCTTCAATAACATATGGCTGATTGAAATAGCCGAATCCACTTGAAAAAGCACCATATTTAACATAAAAATTTCGCAGATGAGTTGTATTTTTTTGAAATAGCCGCTCAAAACACTTGCTCCGGTTAGTAGACACTTCTTCATCTTCATGCGGTGCCAATTGCCGAATGCCATTACTTCCACCTTGAAGCCAAGACTCATGATAATACTTAGGAACCAAGGAATGAGCTATGTAATGCAGAGGTGTGTTGCTTTTGGCCCATCTAGCTTCTAAATTTCATGAATCGTGTCAAAGAAATTTGATTGTCCTGTGATATTATCTTTGTCTTCATGCTCAAATATAATTGCTTTCACATTTTCTATCATGGTGTCCCACATATCATATATAGAATGCAACACAGGAGCATCAGTGTCTGCAACCCTTAACATGTCAACAACAGGCTCTGTAAAACTCAAAAAGTAATCCAAGTCATCCCACCAAACATCATTTACTATGATTGCTTCACCTCACAAGCTTTAGCATCCACTGGATTCTTTCCATCTCCTTTGTAAATCTTCCATCTTGCATTCATCACCATTTTCTCTAATGCTGGCTTTATTTCCTTCAAACGTTTAGCCATGACAATGTGTGATGCAAACCTTGTTTCTGCAACCTTTAGTAATTCCAAATTTGAGTAACTTTTGAAAATGGCATTTGGCAAGCTATGATTCACTATGAAATTTCTTATATTATGAACATCAATGACTGAGTTGGCTATCCATTTACATTTAGAATGTTGAGATGAACTTTGGGGGGGGGGTTCACACATACTCTTTAATGCCCAATTCAGACTATGCACTACACATGGTGTCCAAAAAATGTGAGGATACTTACTTTCAATTGTCAACCCAACAGCCTTAAAATTAGACCCATTATCTGTAACAATTTGAACAATATTCTGCTTCCCAATTTCTTCAATCACTGATAGAAATATGTTCGCAACATAATTTGCATCTTTTATATTTCCACTTGCATCAATTGCTTTCACAAACATTGCTCCACCAACAGATGCCGCCATTATGTTTATGAGCGGTCTCTTCTGTCTATTTGACCATCCATCAGAATATATGGATACTCCTTTCTTTTTCCATGAATCTTTTATGGGCTGAAGCTTTCTATTCACATGTGCATTTTCTTGTGCAAGCAATGTTGTCTGCAACCTATCATATGTTGGGGGAGAATAACCAGATAGTTTGTGGTTTGCCAAGGTTTGTGAATATTTTATAAAATAAGGACACCTTGCTAAATTGAATGACAGAGCAGAGGCATAGAACATACGAGTAGCTTGTTTATCAGCAATGTCTCTTTCTGCCACGTTAAATGCGCCAAAGGTCCTGAAATTGAACCCTTTCTTTTTTTGTTTTGAAACAAGTTTGATCCTTCAAGTAGAGACACATAAGCTATTTTTTTTTCCTTGCATCCAATTGTTGTTGAGCTCTTCTTTTTTCTGTCATTTCATGCTCCTTCTTGA
Organism: Camellia sinensis; assembly: GCF_055761805.1. Lineage (NCBI taxonomy): Eukaryota > Viridiplantae > Streptophyta > Magnoliopsida > Ericales > Theaceae > Camellia > Camellia sinensis. Next base: position 242,834,629 of record NC_138961.1, on the reverse strand, counting down.
GTGTTTCAAAAACATCATCCTCTATAGCTTTGCAGGTTTCCACTTCACAGTTAGGAAACTTCAACAAATGAGCCTTGACTTTTGAATATGAGCCTGTTACTTTCTTATTGCAATAGTTGCAGGAGCAACATCTATTTCCACCCCCACCTAATGGTATACTAAGAATCTTCGCATGATTCCACAATGGTTTATCATCAAACTCAATTCCTTGAGGTTTCGCTAGACGTTAGACAACAGCTTTTCCTTTTCCCTTCTCATCTAAAAAAACAAAATTATAAACAAATTTATTCAAAAGAATGATATAACCATACTATTAGTATTGTAAATAAATTCATTTTTAATGGTGTTTTATTTTAAAATCAAAGGTCCACAATGAACTACATTATTATATATAAAAATTATATATATGTTTGCTTATATAACATTACTCATTAATTATAATGATTATTGATTTAGTTTTTTCAATTTGAATTGCCAAGCTATTTAATACAAACTAGACAATACCTCTAAAATAGAGTATCTACCTCAACCATAATGAGTTTTTTAAGTGAAAATTGTAATAAATAGGATACTATTAAAATAATTAGTAAAATTTGTATTAATACAAATTAGATATGGAGGAAAAAATTTTATGCTGAATATAGAAAGGATAGAAAAACTAAAAAATAAGCATAAGAGAATATGATAAAAATAATTTCTCTTTCTTCAAAAAATTATGCACAATTACAATTTTGAAAAAATAAAGAATAAGCATAAGAAACCAAAATTAATTATAAATTTATGCTTAATAGGTAATGTCATATATTATGAATAAATTTATTATTTGCATATTATTTTTATTTACTATAATGACCAAACTATTGTTAAAATGTTAGTAAATTTGAGAATATGATATATTTTTATTGTATTTACTTTCATATAAGATGGTATAAATTTTTTGAACTTTTTCAAATATAAATTAAAAATATATAAAATATGTTAATCTTATTTTATTTATAAATGGTGAAAAAATTACATATTAAATTTTCTTGAGATATTGTTTAATATTGATATTTTTATAAAGAATAAATTAAAAATGGTGACAAGATTAATTTTTTAAAAAAAAATAAGTAAAAATTAATATTAGCCTGAGAATAGACTATTTTAATAATTTTTAAAAATTTTAGTTAAAATATAAGGTAACAAAATTTTAATGTTTGAAATAATTTTTTAATTTTTTATCAAAAACTATGTAAAAAAATTGAGAGAAAAAGAAATACTAGTTAATTTTTTAGTTTAATTTTTTGATTTTATTTATAACTTTTTGACTAATTTTTGATATTCTCAAATCAACCCTAAATAAAAAATATTCTTGTATTTATTTTCTATATAAATATAATAATTTTTCTTTATTGCCATTGAATTATATTATAGAAGACACAGAATAAAAATAAAATCAAAAAAATAAAATGTACATATATTACCTGTATACCCATCTATCATAATTATACACACTTTCCAATTATCTCCAGTCACGTGAAGACCTAATAAGACTATCATTTTTAAATAAAATCTTTCTTTTTTTTTCTTTATTTCAATTTTTTTTTTAAATTATAAAATATATTAAAAATACTTAATAGATTAGTAATGCTATAAATAAAAAATTCATACATACTTTTATGGGAGACTTATTTATAAGTTTTTTTTCAGACACTTATGGTAAGTTAAATCCTGTGTAATTTCTTATAGAGTCTCAAGTCCTATTTAGATAGGAATGTATTCTACAAGATCCTACATAAACGTAACGTAATGTGACACCTACATAAATGTAACGTAACGTGCCACGTTACGTTTCGCAAACTTAATGAGTTTTTTTTTTTTTTTTAAATTGAATGTAAAAATGTTGCTGGTTTATATTGGTGTCACGTTACGTTTCATATAAATATGATCTATGATAACATTCAATTTCCTATAGATCATAGGTGTCACGTTATGTTTATGTAGGTGTCACATTTCGTTGCGTTTATGTAGATATGATCTATGGTAACATTCAATTTCATGTCATAGATCATAGATGTCATGTTACGTTTATGTAGGTGTCACGTTACATTACGTTTATGTAGATATGATCTATGGGAATATAAGTTTTTTAGTAGGACCATATGTAGCATAAGTCTCCCTAATAAGACTTATAAATAATTTTCCCTACTTTTATTAGACAAATATTAATAAGTGTTCCCATGCCACTTGTTAATATTGAGAATGTGTAAAAAAAAATATAGTTTCAAAAATATAAAAAGTGTATTAAATTAAAAAATATATTAAATTTTTAATAATAATTTTTTCAGAATTAACATATTTTTTATCCATATTATTCCTTAACACGTGTCCCATTCACTTCAAAATAAAAAACTATTGAAGATGCATTTATTTATAATAATTATATTACCACAAAATTTTTATAAATTTTTTTGTATAATTTTATGCATGAATAGAATTTTTTAATTAATATTTTATTTTTTATTCACATTATCTTATTTTGTAGGTTGAAAATATCATAGAAATAAGAAATAAAATATTTAATAAAAAAAATTGATTTATTTTATAAATTTAGGGAAAAATTATTTATAACTCCTATTAGGGAGACTTATGCTACATATAGTCTTACTAAAAAACTTAGGTTCCCATAAGTCCTGTGGGAAGTTTGTTGACACATTTACCCTCAATATTAGTTGTTAATATCATAAATAATAGTAAAACCATATATAGAAAATTGAATATTACCGTAAATCATATCTATATAAACGTAACGTAACATGACACTTATATGTAACGTGACACCTACATAAACGTAACGTAACGTGATACATACATAAACGTAACGTGACACCTATGATCTATGGCAATATTCAATTTCCTATATAGGAAATTGAATATAGGAAATTGAATATTATTATAGATCATATTTACATAAACGTAACGTAACGTGACACCTACATAAACGTAACGTGACACCTATGATCTATGGCAACATTCAATTTCTTATACAAGAAACTGAATGTTACCATAGATCATATTTATATGAAACGTAACGTGACACCAACATTGTAACGCCCTCAAAATAATACATATAAACCCACATTCTTAACATGCATAAACATAAGAGAATAAAGCATATTTCCATATATCAAAGTATTCATTACAAAAGTATTACATGTTGACAACAAAAGTAAATGCCTTACGGGCTTACAACTTTTCAAGCCAACACTTGGTTACAAAAATATAGTACTAACTCAAATACACTTTAAGCCCTTGGCTTGAATTTACATGTAATACCAAAAGAGAACAACAAAAAAATCTAACAGCCTCAAAGCCTCCCAAGGTACGTCCTTGGAGGTGGCAAATCACCTGAACCTGAAAATGATGTCCCATACAGGGTGAGCCAAAGCCCAGTAGAGATATACTAAACCAAATATAAGAAATAACTAAAACATTAGCATTCGATAGATGATTAACACTTGTAAACCAACCTACAACACTTTCTAGTTCCATGACCAATACGTTCATGTTTCATTACACCTTCATTTACTTCCAATTCAAATTTATAAATATGGCTCATTATCTAGCCAAGCAAATAAATGAGACTACACTCATATCAAAACACTTCTAATACTTCAATTATCAATGGAGTCCATCCCCTATCTCCTCTCAAATAGGTTTGAGAGTACATCTCCTATCTCCTCCCAAACAACATACATATACAATGTATTTAAACAGTTCATCATATACAATGATCAATCCAGGCACATATTCAATGTAGCATTTCAACCGTCATATTCAATGACATAACACATTTGATTAGTTTCAGTTTTCCCTAATCAACATACAATGTCTACAACAATCAAGACTATCCTCCACCGATAGCCCAAAGAAGTTATCTCTAAACAGAAAATAAATTTATCGAACAAATAAAATAACAACATTTTCATAGGTGAGTGATTAACTAATCCAACTACACCATCCAATCCCACAACTTCCCAATTTCATGACTTTCAACACAATTTAGCATTTTTCCCAAATTAATTATTCAACTTAATTATTCAACATAATTAGGGCATTTCCCGCCTTTTTCAAATATTAACCCTAAGGTTCAATTTCATCAATTTAACAACAATTCTTCCATTTTCCAAGGTCTCACATACATATGAGTTTAACATTTAAAAACCCCTCTTTATAACCTCAAATCAAACCCTAACTTTTTCAAAATTACCAAACAACACCACCTAATCAAAATGACTAAAATTTAAGTCAAAACTCATAAGATGGAGTAGGTGAAGAAAACCCAAAGTGCTCTAAATTCGCTATTTTTCAGATTAAAGTGAAGGTCACGCCACCCTCTATCTTTCCTACAAAGGGATTAGGGTAGGAACACTCTAGAAGTAGATGAAGTCTTAGAGAGAGAAAGTGTGTAGAGAGAGGGGCAACAGTCGTTCAAGGGTTTGAACAAAAAAGATGAAGAAAACTGAAGAAGAATAAGCTGCTGTGAACTGATATATTCGAGCCTCGCTTGAGCGACCAGACATAAAGAAACCTTGCTCGAGCGCAGAAAGCTTCGCTCGAGCCAACAATTCGAAGCTTCAAGTCTGCAACCCAGAAGCACGCTCGAGCGAAGAAAAGCTCGCTCGAGCGAAGAAACCCAAAACATAGTCCTCGCTCGCTCGAGCGAAGGAAAGCTCGCTCGAGCCAAGAAATGCAACTCTCAGGTCCAAAACCAAACGCAGACGCACGCTCGAGCGAAGGAACCCTGGCTCGAGCGAAGGAGCTAAAACACAGAGCTCGCTCGAGCAAAGACACCAAAATCTGGACAGCAACCATTTGTTTCTAATCACAACCAACCTGTTACAAATCTGCCCAACACATCCTAAAACTCATATATAAGGAATTAAAGGACGGAAATGAAACATACACAGCAACAGACATTTATGAAACATCGTCCAGAAAACAATAACCAATGGAGGGAAAACCGGGATCGCTATAACAACATAAACCAGCAACATTTTCACATTCAATTTAAAAAAAATAAAAACTCACTAAGTATGCGAAACGTAACGTGACACGTTACATTACGTTTATATAGGTGTCACGTTACGTTACGTTTATATAGGTGTCACATTACGTTACGTTTATGTAAGTGTCACGTCACGTTACGTTTATGAAGGATCATATGGAATACGTTCATTTCTAAATAGGACTTAAGACTCTATAAGAAATTACACAGGACTTAATGTGACAACCCTCACCTCCGATTAGTGCTAATATATGATTAAGCATGATAAGTAATTAATTAAGCTGAAATTCTAAACTGATTGCCGGAGTGTATCGGTTTAAATGCATTTCTATCTGTTTGATTTCTGAATGATCTGTTCGTGTTTTAATTTCGAACTGTAAATTGAAGGCCTTATCGACGACTGAATCAGAAATTGATTAGTGTTTTATGCTAATTAGAATTTATATGATTTTATGGTAGGTTTAATTAAAATTGGTTTTGGAATGATTAAATTAGCATTGTTAATGTTAAATCATTGAACTTAGTTATTTACTTTATTGCCATTGAGTGGGCATTTCTCAATTCATTGTTGAGACTTAATTTATGCACTTTGATACACCTTTCTTCAGCCACTTTCTAGGCCTAACCATGAGAGAGTGAGGGAGATAGGAGAAAATTGAATTCATCTAGAATTCTTACTTGAATTTAGAAAACTTGAAGAAGAGATTGCAAAATTGGGCTTCCATACCTTGAAATTCAAAACCTAGGTAGGATATTCATCCTTTGGTTTATGTATTTAAGTTGTTACATGCTTGGTCCATGGTAAAATTGCTAATTAGAGTCTAGAATTGACTCAAAGTGTTGTATTGAGTAGCTATGGTTACATGCATGTCCATGTCATTGAGTTTTAAGGTCTTTTCTATAAAAATTTCTACATGCATGTTCATGTTTTTTTTATAGTCCATGAATTCATCTTGATTTTGAGCTCAATCTTACTTTTGGTCATGTTTTAGAGCATTGGAATTTATATGAACTCATGCATGTTAAGTTCTTGCATTGTTCTTGAAGTTCTTTGAAATTGTGTTCAATTGACTTACCCTTGAGCTTTGATTTTACAAATTGATCTTCAAAACATGTTATATTGTTGGTTTTCAAGTGCTTTCCAGAAAATTAGCCCAAAAGGTTGAGTTTTGAGGTGTTGAATGCTTGGTTTAAGCTTGGGAGACAAATATGTCGAGCGATCATCTTTTGTTCAGAACTCCGCTCGAGCGACGGAATGCTGGCTCGAGCGTAGATTGCAAGCTCTCAGGTTTTTGTGTACGCAGACGCATGCTCGAGTGACGAGACCTACGCTCGAGCGACGAGACCTACGCTCGAGCGAAGAGCTGTGTCTTACGCTTGAGCGAGCATCGAGCGGGGATTTTCAACATCCAGTACTTTTGCATTTTTACAAACTGCTCGAGCGAGAAAGTATACGCTCGAGCAACCCCTTTGTTTTGGTAAGCTCGCTCGAGCGAAGAAAGCCACGCTCGAGCAAGACCCCTATTTCAGCAAAATTTTGAAAAGTGTTTTAAAGTGTAATTTTGCATCCTCATCCCATCCTAAGCATTCCTAGGCCATGTTTAAGGCATCTTAATGAGGATAATGTTATAGAACTACACCAAGTCATGTTAGGGGCTAAGTTATTAATCCTGAGTGTATGTTCGTTCTGCAACTGTAGGGTTGGCATCCAAGGACGCTCATTAGCTTGTCTATAGCCCAGCACTCTGTGAATAACAATGTTGTAAAGATACGTTCAATTATATCTATTTCTGAATGATTGACTGTACTATTTTCTGAAATGACAATGCTTACTGAATGAATGTTTGTCCTATTTTTATGAACTGTACTTGTGGCATCAATAGCAACTTACTGTTACTGTACTGTTACTGTTACTGTTACTGTTACTGCTACTGTTACAGAGATCTCTGTTGGTTCCAATGATTGGAACTACTACTGTTTATTGTTACAATGGCCATCAACTGACTGTTTGGTCTGTTAAGACCTACTGTACTATTTTGCTATTGGATGTACCACATATGACTGCTTTGGTTTCTAAATGAC